>NC_036867.1:5180612-5250960 GCF_002910315.2 Salvelinus sp. IW2-2015 | reverse complement strand
GAGCAGGCTTCTTCTGCTGATGGCCGTTTAAGGTTTATGTCGATATAGGACGTTTTACTGTGGATATAATACTTTGTACCTGTTCCTCATCATCTTCACAAGGTCCGGTTGTTTCTGGGAATTGCATTCTGCACTTCTTCGCCACCAAAGCTACATTCACTCTCTCAGGAGACAGAACCACATCTCAATCCTCCTTCCTGACGGCTAGTGATGTGCGTGGTCCCATCGGTGTTTATTACTTGCGTAACTATTGTTTCTGTAACAGATAATGTGTGTACCTTCAGTCGTGTCTGGAAATTGCTCCCCAAAATCGAATGAACTTGGGACGGTCTACAATTTGTTTCTGAGCCGTCTTGGCCTTATTTCTTTTGATTTCCCATGATGTCAAGCAAAGAGGCACTGAGTTTGAAGGTAGGCCTTGAAATACATCCACAGGTACACCTCTAACTGACTCAAATGATGTCAATTAGCCTATCAGAAGATTCTAAAGCCATGACATCATTTTCTGGAATTTTCCAAGCTGTTTAAAGGCACAGTCAACTTGGTGTATGTAAACTTCTGACCCACTGGAATTGTGATACGGTGAATTATAAGTGAAATAATCTGTTTGTAAACAATTGTTGGAAAGATTACTTGTGTTATGCACAAAGTAGATGTTTTAACCGACTTGCCAAAACTTTAGTTTGTTAACAAGATATTTGTGGAGAGGTTGAAAAATGAGTTTTAATGACTCCAACCTAAGTGTATGTAAACTTCCAACTTCAACTGTAGCTAGTTGTCCAATGGTGCAATGGAAAAAATAATAACTCGCTTATAGAAGATGAGTGTAGAATGGATAGGGGTGTTTCCATTATCCCAGCCACACATCTTCYAAAAATGTAGAGGAGTCACTTAACGCTCAGTATTTTTAGCTTGGGCGAACGCATGTCAAGTCTGGCCCCCATGTCTCTCTCTTTGTCTCTCTCGCTGAGCCCTGACTGGCGGCATCTGCCCTCTCATATCCCCCTGAGCTGCCCACACCCTAGAGAGGAGGAGCCTCCATGTCCTTTTGCATTTGACCTGGGTGAGGGACCAGTAGCACGGTGAGTCTCTTTGGCCGAGGTGTCTGCTGCCCTCCATGGCCCAATGATCCAGCAAGCAAACCCTTCCTAACACCTGCTGGTCTGACAAGTATCAGGTCGAAGCTACCTAGAGGCTGGTTACCCTTTCTGCGGTTTCTACTGACCACTAAGAAAAACAAAGATTTCTAACCTCAACCCTTTCCCWTTGGATCCGAGACGAGGCGGTTGACGACACCAACCATGGCTGATAAACTGGGTCTGGCTGTGGGGGACGACACGACGTCCATCATGGCGCTATTGGAGCGTGTGGCGGGCATCATTGACAACGTGCAGACATGTCAGACACGTATGGAGGAGAGGCAGCTAGAATTGGAGAACAGCGTCAAGACCATCCAGGAGGACGTGGTGAAGCTGACGGTAAACCACGCCGCCACCAGCAGCACAGTGGACAAGCTGCTGGAGAAAACGCGGACGGTCAGCTGCCACATCAAGGATGTCCGGGTACGGGTGGAGAATCAGAACATCCGCGTCAAGAAGGTGGAAATAACCCAGGAGGAACTGTTGGCCAAGAACAAGTTCCGGGTTGTTATCTACCAGGTAAGCCCATTCAGCCAATGTCATTGCTGTCAGAAGCAAGGGGTACTCACCATTGTCATCTTCATCCTCTAACTGGTTATTTAAGGATCATACTCTCAAGAGTTGTAGAAGAATGTGGTAAATTGTTCAAACTCATGGACTTTAGTTGAGATTTTGATGGCAGAAACAACATGGAGACAGGGGGCCTGAAAGAATCTGTTAAAATTGAGGGTGTTAAAAGTTAAATCAAAGCATGGACTCTTTCAGATGGTTGAATGGTGCAGGCTTAATTTTACTTTGGCCTTCAAAGCTAACAGCTGCAAGCCTGCCGTTGACCTGATTATTTCAGGGCCTGAGTTGCCTTGACAGGACGTAAGATATAGTGCAGTCTATTAAAAGGTTAGATGCTGCACTCAAGAATACGAATCTATGTGGCAAATTGCAAATGACGATACGATTTGGATTAAGCARCCACGGATGGGGCGGAATGGATCTTGGCTGCCATTTTATTTCAGACTAGGAAAGAAAGGGGGAGGTCAAATAACAAAGAACAACATGCTTTTTCTATAAACAAACTGGATTCACTGGCAACCGCRTAATCAATGAAAAATATGCAGTTTGGCATGCAAGTGTGTGTGTGACATACAGTACTAATGTTGAATAAGAAACTATTGCTTTGAAGGCATGCAATGAGTTGATTTAATTCATACTCTCCCTTCTATGAAAATGGATGCTGTAATTAAAGATGACTAACACCGGATCAATTTTCAAACATTTTAACACCAGTTTTTACTCAAATGCATTACAGAWAATGTTTTATTTTATATTAATATTACCACTGGTGTTTATMATTTTTTTATTGTGAAATTACTACCAACAGTAATTTCTAGAAGTTACTTCAAATATTTTTGTAACAGTACGTACTTATGCTGKTTCCCTACAGTCTTGAAGTAAATACTAGGTAATAAGGGGGTAAAGTAAAGTGATACCAACTTAATTCTACTAATTGCTCAGTACTCAATTTTGCAATACTTCAACTAATGTTTGCCTGGTCCAGAATGGGTCATACGGTTAAGACACTTCCATTCCATTTTTACGCTAAAGGGGGAAGTGAAAATGAAACATGATAGGGAGGTTTAGGAATCAAACAWGGAGTGGGGACATCTGTAGCATGGTTACAGTAATGTTGGTTGATTCTCTTGGTATACTGGGATTGACTAAWTCACCACACTGTCTGCCATTCTGCGGTTGTGCCATTTAGTGACCACTAGGTGCTCTTTTTATGTCATCATTTAAATGAAAATTGGTAAATGCAAATTAGAATTCAAATKTAGCAATTTTTTGGGATAAGCTGCACAAACCCAACATGTACATGGTTAGTGATGATTCACTTATATTTAGATCGGTATAAGAGGATCAAAAGAAAAAGATTATGGATGTAACTAATCTTCCYAGATTTCCCTTGTAGCCTAAACCTGCAGTGGCACAGATTTATCAAATCAAATCTTATTTGTCACATGCGCCGAATACAACAGGTGTAGACTTTACTGTAAAATGCTTACTTACGAGCCCTTTCCCAACAATGCAGAGCTGAATAGTATGAACATTTGTAAAAATAAAATTTAAAAAAGATTAAGGAAATACAGTGGTAACATAAAATAACAACAACAAGAGTACCGRTACCGAGTCAATGTGCTGGGGGTACGAGGTAGCTGAGGTGATTGAGGTAATATAATTCACAATGTTTGGTCTCAGCAAAAGAGATGGCTCTAATTTTGACACATTAAAGTATCTCCCAATTTCTTTAGAGAAATAAACTGTAAAACAAGTTACTCTCTTGACAGAAATCAGCTCGACGTACTGTAAGGCAGTTCATGAATATTAATAAAGAGCACTCTCTTTGTTTTTCCAGCTAATGTTGGGCAAGAGAACATTGAAATGGCAAAAAAAAGACTTATTTGGAATTTAAGTCAGAATATAACACTAATAGAACAGWCTCGCTCTCTCGCTCTAATAATGAAGAGCACCTCCAGTCTTTGTAAAGGGGTCTGCTGCTATTTGCTGGKTCTTAATGACAGCTGACAACATTATTCAAAGTTATTATACAAGGTTATTCTGAGAACCTGCTGTGCACAGGGTCCTCTTTCTGTTTTTATACTGAGAGCCTTTTCCTGTCAAGGCCCTCACCTCCTAATAAAGTATTAGGTATGAGGCTGCGATTGTCAATAAACCTCTCTTAGAATTATATGAATGCAAGGGCATAAGTAAGTAAGACATATTATTAAGTAAGGCTAATTAGTAAGTAAGACAATTTAGTAATTAAGTAAGACAAATTAGTAATTAAGTAAGASAAATTAGTATGTAAGAGAAATTAGTAAGTAAGATTAATGAGTAAGTTAGTAAGTAAGTAGGTAAAACAAATTAGTAAGTAAAACAAATTAGTTAGTAAGTAGTTTAGTAAGTAAGACACATTAGTAATTAAATAAGTAAGACCAATTAGTAAGTAAGTAGGTAAGTCAGTCAGTCAGTATATAAATAAGTAAGTAAATATATAACTATGTACAAAATGACATAGTTTATACAGAAAATGAGGGAGGACATTCTCAGAACGATGTCCTCGTGATAGGGCTAAGTTATATATTGAAATTGTATTTAATAGACTTCAAAAGTGATAATTTCTTTGGCTTCATTTCGCAGAGTTTTATTGGGCTTGGCCTATCATAAAGGTTTAGCATGTTAATCCTACATGTGTGAGGCTGTAATTTTATAAAGTCAAAGGCTTGAACTTTTAGCGTAAGTGTTTAGATCAGGTGTTCTATAATACGTAAGAGGCATATTAATGATACAGTACATTAATAGTAGTAATATTTCATATAGCAAATGGTACATGCCTCGTTAGAGTATATTGGAACAGCACTGCAACTCTGAATTCAGCATTGAAAGCAAACTTCCTCACCCATAAATGGAACTTGAATACGTGTAAGGCTTTGGCATGATACTTTGAAATTCGAAAGTTTTCAGACCACTTKACTTTTTCCACATTTTGTTATGTTACAGCCTTATTCKAAAATTKATTMAATTACTTTTYCCCCTCTTCAATCTACACACKATACCCCATAATGACAAAGTGAAAACAGGTTTATATACATTTTTGCTAATTTATTTTTAATAAATGTGTAAGTTAATGCTTAGAGCTGACCTCCCGGCCAAACTGAGCAATCGGGGGAGAAGGGCCTTGGTCAGGGAGGTGACCAAGAACCCAATGGTGACTCTGATAGAGTTCCAGAGTTCCTCTGTGGAGATGGGAAAACCTTCCAGAAGGACAACCATCTCTGCAGCACTCCACCAATCAGGTCTATATGGTAGAGTGGCCAGACGGAAGCCACTCCTCAGTAAAAGGCACATGACAGCCCGCTTGGAGTTTCCCAGAAGGCACCTAAAGGACTCAGTCCATGAGAAACAAGATTCTCTGGTCTGATGAAACTCTTTGATTGGAATGCCAAGCGTCACGTCTGGAGGAAACCTGGCACCATCCCTACGGTGAAGCATGGTGGTGGCAGCATCATGCTGTGGGGATGTTTTTCAGTACCAGGGACTGGGAGGCTAGTCAGGATCGAGGGAAAGATGAACAGATCAAAGTACAGAGAGATCCTTGATGAAAACCTGCTCCATAGCGCTCAGTATCTCAGACTGGGGCGAAGGTTCACCTTCCAACAAGACAACGACCCTGAAAATAGCAGTGCAGCAACGCTCCCCAACCAACCTGACAGAGCTTGAGAGGATCTGCAGAGAAGAAAGGGAGAAACTCCCCAAATACAGGTGTGCCAAGCTTGTAGCGTCATACCCAGAAAGACTCAAGGCTGTAATCGCTGCCTAAGGTGCTTCAACAAAGTAATGAGTAACGGGTCTGAATCCTTGTGTAAATGGGATATTTCCGTTTTTTATTATTAATACACTTGCAAACATTTCTAAAAACCTGTTTTTGCTTTGTCATTATGGGGTAGATTGATGAGGGGGAAAAACTACTTAATCCAGTTTAGAATTGAGGCGGTAATGTCACAAAATGTAAAAAAAGTGAAGGGTTCTGAATACTTTCCGAATGCACTCTATGTAACTGCCATTCAAACACATGAAACAGTTGACGTATAATGTTAACATATGATGTTAAGACATGGTTTTTCTCTTGTGAACATTTCTTGAAAGGATGAATGAGCTGGAGGCCCATGGAAAACGTACTGAAGCATCTCCAATTCCCAAATAACTTCAAGCAGGAGAGGGAAACGAGAGACCCAAGTGAACCAGTACACATCTGATATATGCCAAAGACTATCAAACCAGTTCTCCTTAAACGCGTTATTTAATGAACACATATCTAAATGAATGGTGCTAAACTCTCAGGTGACACAATGTTGTATCAAAACCTTAGTCTTTCTATCTAACTTTTGACATGTTGTGAAATACTGTAGGCCTTTATGGCATATTCTATAAAGTGCATACATTTCGAATTATGTAATAAATTATTATTTTTGAAATATCATTAAAGTCTTGTGTTTTCATAGAATATTAGAGGCCAATAACTTAATTCTGAGATGCACGTAGAACATGATTAATTTACATTTTAGAATGGAGGGTGTTTTTTTGTAATACTGAAATCATACTGTTATTAAGTGATTGTAGGTGGGGAAAAAACAGCCAATTAGGGTCAATCTGTGAAATTTTGTTGACCTGTCTTATGAACCCTATCAGTCCCGAGACCCCAGCAAAAATCTCCTTTTCATTGACTTTCATTTATCTGCATGTCCAGCCTTTATATTTAGCCTCCCAATGAAGTGTTKWACCATTTTCCTTTCAGGACAACCAAGGTTACAAGTAGAACACAAGTTAATTTGACATAAACAGTTGTATTCATGAGTTTTATTGACCAATGTTAATAAGAAAAGGTCAGCCAAAGCAAAAACCTGATCATTTTGTATTTATTTATATGAATGCTCTAAGTACAGAAATTGTTTGCTAACTGGGAAATTAATATCCAACTAGTCAGCGACAACTGTGCAGAGTTTGGTGTTTAAGACAGCAACTATGTGAGCTTATTGCAGTATTATATACGCCATGTCCTTGGATTTCCTATGATCTTCTATGTAGAAGAACCYCTTACCTTCTAATGACTCTTGTGTAGCTAGTGAGCATCATAGAGCAGAGCATGTTACATGTGCATGTTTGTGAGAGCCTTTCAATGATAGCTTTTAATAGTTTGTAGCTCAAGTCATTCAAAAGTCTGTAGCTCAAACACCACGTTTAAAAGGGGTTAGAATTCCAATTTGCGCCGTCATCACGGTGGGACTCATTGGGTTAACAGATATACAGTCCCAAATAATGGTTTGAACCAAATTCACYGATTAACTGAAGCTCACAGTGTGGGCTGGATACAGTGTTGGGTTGCAGATACCAATTTAGCTGCCATCTATGGTAATTCATACAATTATTTATGGTTCTTGGCAATGTCTTCATGAGTGGCTGCTCTCATTTCAAACATTGACTTTAATGAGTGAAGTACTGTATGAAACATGAACCCATTAAATAACTGAGTTATGGGACACGCAGCATTTAGCGAGAGCAGTTGGTCTATGCTTCTCAGGATTGTCAAGACGTCAGATTCTTCATTCAACAACTAAGGCAAAAAGGTCAATATTATGGTGGTCATTCTCCTCCCAACATCAATACTTTTMATTTTGGTCTTTATTTTCTATATATTCAACCTCAATACTATTGCAATCCTTCTGTCAGAGCTCAGATATCATTAAACCTGAAACAAAGTGCTACCACTTGATATTACAGATGTATACTAGCAGGCAGACAAAAAAATGTTTTATTGTCACATACACTGGATAGGTGCAGTGAAATGTGTGGTTTTACAGGTTACAGATGTATACTAGCAAGCAGACACACAAGCGCTTTTGTGTGTCCCTTTGGTTGTTTTGAGGTGGTTCTGAGACACTCAACCTGGTTTCTGATCTCATTACAGGGTGACAGTGAGGTGCCAGCTGTGGCAGCCGGAAAGGAACCCAAAGGACCCAGTCAACCCAAGGCACCCAAACCGTCGGCRGCCGAAGTGGAGCCAGACCACTTTGAGCTCCCCCCTGAGTCTGATGAGGAGTACATGGTGGTGGAGGAAGCCTCGTCCACAGCCGCCAAGATGAAGAAATCAGGCCTGAGCCGCATCGAGAGCTTCAAATCTACCTTCTCCCGTGCGAACATGACCAAGACGAAAGAGAACATGAACAGCAAGGTTGGCCAGATGGGTGAGCGCATCGTATCGACTGAGCGCCGGGAGAAGATCCGCCAGTCCGGCGAGAGGCTCAAGCAGTCCGGCTCGCGGCTCAAGGAATCTATTGCCAGCCATGTGCCAGCCAAACTGAAGAAGGAGAGGACTGTGGCGGAGGGCCAGGAGGGGGCCGAGGGGGTCACTGAGGGTGCCGCACCCATCCCACCACCCAAGGGACGCAAATCCGCAAGCCCTGACCTCGCCTACACGGAGGTGACCAAGGAGGCTGAGGATGGAGAGGATGAGGTACCGATAAATGATATCAAGCAGCTCTCCTAAAACAGCAGTCAAGGAAACTGAAAAACAACAACATACATGTTATTTTTCCTTGTTTTAATATTTTTTTTTTGGATTGGCCTGTGACCCTAGTCCCAGTAGTCCCGGTCCCAGAAACAGGCCAGTTAGGGTGTCAAAACGAAGAGTTTATATAATCCACACACTCCTGTAACATTTGGAAGTCATCTTTGTTTTGGGAATTCAAGGATTTATATAGAACAAGTAAATATATATATATTTTTTCTTTTTTTCCTGTTTACATTAGACATGGACTTTCAAGTATTCAAAACAAATAARCTGAAAAGAATTACAGCAAGTTTGAGGGATTGGACATTTTCTACAGACTTTCAACATCTTCATAATCAACATACTTACAACATAACGGACATTCAATTGTCGTTAATTTGCATGTTGAAAGGCTGAATATGGGATGTTAAGGCTAAACTACTGAAATGACGGAAGTTGAAATTGAGTTTAGGTATGAATGGTTTAATTAAGGTTAATGTTACATATGAAAAACAATAACTTGACAGAGAAATGTCTTGTGTGAAGGTATGTGAAGAGTGATGAGCTTCAGGACTGAATGATGTCAACTCATGCCCRCCGAACCAGAATTCAGTGAATAGATAACATTTCTTGTGCAGTTTTTGCAGAGAAAAACTAAAATCAGCTGTTGTCTGAGGAGTAATGCATATATAAACATATWTAACAAGTATATATCATTTCATTGGAAAATGGGTTAATTTCGAAATTGGTCCTTTGTAGCTCAGTTGGTAGAGGATGGCGCTTCTAACACCAGGGTAGTGGGTTCAATTCCCGGGAACCAGACATACGTACAGTGTATGCACGCATGACGAAGATAAAAGCTTCTGCTAAATGGCAAATATGATTATATTATATGAAACGGTGAGTGAGGAAACTACTGTGTATTATGTCAAATATCTATGATATGACATTTAAAAAATAAACAATAATTAGCTATACAAATGGCCAGTAGGAATAGACATTGTAAGTACATCATTTAACTCCCTATGGACAYAAGCAGATTCTTGAATATTTGCATCTTCTGCTCATTTAGTATGGTTAAATATATGAAGCCATTTCTAGATATTTTTTGCTGTTATAGTGTGAGTGATTTGGCATGACTATAGATATTATTTCAAGTTTATGCCACTTTACATATATAGGATGGATTTTAAGCCTCTCTGCTGCTAAGGAGAGGTAACACATTGTGCATGTTATTATTTATTCAATTGTCCAATACTCTTGTTAACTGTAGATTTTGTTTCTATTCAATGAACACGGTTTAAAAAGGTCTAACCTCGGTGCAGTACTACACTAACTGTTGCTATGGTAATTATCTTCTACACGTCCAAAATATGTTAATTAAGATAGTAGACAAGACAGTAGTCGAAAGCTTTTGTAAATTCCCATAAAATGTGTCCTAACAGCTTATGACAACCACACTCGTATTACAACACACATAACCCAGTCATAAGSTATAGAACTGTGGGAAAAAAATTACTGGCATCCTTGTTTGCTATGCTATGATTTATTACATAATTATTAAAATGTTATAAAAGTGTTATTACTATGATGCGACATGATGCTATTCAAATGCTTTTTGACAGGGTAAAGTGTCAGAGGGGTTGATTTTAGTGGATAAATTGGAATAGGGGAAACATGTCATAACAGCTATCTTTTCTACAGCACTTCAACAAATAAAAYACCAGGATATGATGAGTTATTCAAAAACAAGAATTTATATACGACTTGTGCATTGTTTACATCTACTGGTATTCTTTGAAAATGTGTTTAATAAAAATTCCAAATATAGTAATTTGGCTGCACAAAATACTAGCATTATTGATTAATCAATTCATTTGCACTACGTAGACAAATAGTAATTCTGAGAAATCACTTGGAATTAGATAAACACACACATTGTCGTCATTGTCATATTCAGTATGTGGTTGAKACACACACACAGTCACTCATTCACACTCACACACGCACCCCTACCTATCCACTGCCACCCCCCACACAAACATGTTTTGCAAAACTAAAATGACTAACCACTTGAAATGAAATGTCCACTCATTTGCAGTCACAGAGCAGAGCCACTCCCCTCAGTGTCCAGTGGTCAGGGGCCTGGAAGGTGCGCAGCAGCAGGGAGAAGATGAAGGTGAGGTCTGTGCGTCTGGGTTTCTTATACACGGGACAGGCGTACAGGCTTATCCCTTGCTGACGCTTGGCATCGGAAGCCAACGTGCTGATAGCATAGACGTGGACCACAGGGAGGACTGTGAAAAGGACCTGGAAGTGAAAGACGGGGGTGAGACTCAATAGGCTGGTTTTAACAACTTCAGACTCAAAGGAAATTYATTACAGACCTGGGTAAAATACATKATGTCAAATACAAGTAATCAAGGTGCACTTGAATTTAGAGTTTTCACTTTCGGGACTATTTCATTGGTATGATATTGTTGTTGACAGAACCCAGGTCTGGTTCATTCAAAGTTTTTACCATCGATCTTAGTGAAGCAAATAATAATGAGCATAAATATTCTCAGTGGAAAATGAGATAATGCTATATGCTAACCTTTGGAGGTGACTCTGTGAGTTTGGCRTTTCTTTTGTCCCACCCTGCCCCGTCCAGGAAGAGTCCGTAGATGTAGACTCCGCCCATGTCGTCTGGCGGTGGCGCTGTGACGTCCTCCCTCATCATCCGGGTGACATCGTTGTGCAGGACGACAGTGTCCAGAGCCCAGCCTTTGGCCAGGTTCATCCTTGTGGTCTCCTGCCTCATGGCAGTCAGAAAGCCCTATGACAAACCACACACAGTTTATCATGGCATGACTTTGAAAACATTGTTGCTGGGTGCTTTAAAAGAACACTATTTAAAATCATAACATTTCTATCATAATGTAATATACATTATTCCCAGGTAATACATAAACAGTACAAGTTCCACACGAAGTACTGTAACCAGATATTCATTGGTGCGACTGCCATGTCTGCTCCACCTCTGAGCTTGTACATTTGCAGTAAGTGACTCGTTTCAGGAAACTAGGCATATGTCGCGGGTCACCACTTCACAGGAGAGCCATTTGAAMGTAAAGTTGTTTTCATTTTAAGTTAAAAAGTGTACTGTTAGCTAGCTAGCTAACGTTAGCTGGCTGGCTCGCTAGCTAACATTACGTGTATGATCTTATTATTTGTATCTCAGAGCCATTTGCATTGCTAGTTATAGCCTAATGTTAGCTAGCTAACATTGAACCTGGTTGGTTAGCTACCTGCAGATTCATGCAGGGTAGTAACGTCTTGAGTTGTGATTATGGTTAATTGTTTACCCAGCTAGCTAGCTACATGTCTTAACAAAAGACTCCACTATGCAAGTAACCATTTCAATAGAATGTCACAGCGACAACTGTTGATAGATGTAGCTGGTAAATTSACTCTGGCTAACTACTCCGATTTCAGAGCACTCTCGTCTSAGTATGCCAGAGCGCAGAATAACTGACACATTTACRAACACTCAACACCAGTTGAATATGTCCGGTGTCAGTAAACGTTGGCAAAAAAGCATAAATTGTTGCCAGCAGCACAGTTGCAGTCACCAACGCTCTGGATAACATAAAAACAGCCTAACCAGCTCTGCTAGGGCGAGTAAAATAGTCAGTGAGCTGTTCTCTCATTTGTGTCTTGAAGTAGCTAGCCAACGTTCGCCAGTTAGCTTGGGTGCTTGACTGTCGTTGTTAGGACAGAACACTCAGATCAACCCTTAAAGAGTTKGGTGSGACTAAAACTTAAGAGGGTGTGAACGATGCTGAAGGGGTGTAGACAAAGAAKAGCTCTCCAGTAGGTACCAAAACATTCAAAGGCCATTTTCTCAAGGTTGATCAACTTTCAAAGCAGAATTACTTTCCCATTGTTCTTCAAATGCAGTGTATGATACACCACTGTAGCTCTGTGTCTCTGCTTTTATCCAATGTAAAGAAACACAATTTCAAATTTTGCTACAYAAGATTGAATCAAGGCGGTCGSTCACGTATACCCTACCTGTGGGTTGAAGAAGCCAGTGAGCCAGAACTGGTGGGGCCGTCCACTGGAGATCCAGGTATGAAACTGCTGGTTCCTCTCCAGTAGCTCCGTGAACCAGAAGCCCAGCGTCGCTGAGTCCCAGCTGATCTTCTGCCACAGCTTGGGGATGCGAGCGTCATACATGCTGTCCAGGGCATCCCTCAAATCCTCTGACATGATAATGGTCCCTAATGGTAGATAATTTAGTTCAGGGACTTGAAACCTAYAATCAGACTCAAAGGTCTCACTTCGATTTTGGAGTAGAGAAAAATGTTGTCTAATTTCTTTTCAAAAGTTGCTAACTAGCTATGTATTGTATTTCCATGCTAATTACACTGTACAGTGTGAAAGTTGTTGTTTTTATTACAGATTATCTTTTTTATAGTACCTCTGTATGCATTTACAGTATGTGTTTTTTAGAGACTTACCATCAATGGCCAGTTTCAGATCGGTGAGAGTACTSCGTACACAGCCTATGATTCGCTGCATGCGGTCAAGCTCCTGCCGCAGAAAGATGTTCATGGGCTGTAAAAGGCCCATTTTCTGAAGATGAGCTCTCACCTGAAGYACAAAGTAGAGGGGACCTTATTATTGATGTAGTTGYTCAGTTGATCTGTGGTACATATGGTATCTTTACAGAGCCAAGATATAACAAGTGTTGACCCCAACCCCTGATTGACACAATCAACCTTGTCCATGTCAGGTTGGTTACCTCATGTGGAACGTAGTCTGGTGGCAGCTTGTCCAGCATCTCGTTGGCCAGTTTCTGGACAGTGGCCTCTCTTGTCTCCCCTCCCCCTCCTCCACTGTCCTTGGGTTGGATATTGATGATGGTGCTTAGGATCTCGTTGGCCATGTTTGTCTGGTACGTAATGTCAGCATTAGGATGAAGACCGAATACCTGTTGGTCACACAACTGTGATTAGTATATGTGTTGTATGTATGTTTGAGTAGAGGAAAATATGTTTGTTGCTCCAGTGTGATAGTAGCCTATTCAAAAATAACCAAAACCTGTCTAACATGAACCGTCTGCTAACTGCAAGCAGAAAATAACGATGTAGCACTAATGTCACACCAATAACATCTCTCCCCCCTCTTACCTCTGGCGAGTCGACCAGCGGCAGGGTCTCAATGTGGAGCAGGTAATCCGGCACATTCTTGGCTTTGGGTATAGTATAACCCTTGTAGAAACAGAACTTGTCGGCGAATGTGCTCTCGCTGAACCACACGCGGGTGAAGGTGTTGAGAAGGTGTTTGTCCAGGTCGTCTGTTACGCGGCCGCCATATTGGACCTCGCCCAGCATATAGCGCAGGCAGCTCCAGTTGACGCCACGCTTCACGTCCAACTCGTCCAGGTGGTTCTGGACAAACTGCATGCTGGAGGTGAAGTCTGCCTGGTTGAACTCGTACGGGATGTTCCAGCCCAGGGGGCCAAACTTACGCCTCTCCTGCATGGAGAAAAACCAACACACATGAGATTGATAGAGAGATTGATGGACATCATTGGTTCATCCATTCATTCATTTATTTTCACTGGGTAAAATATCATTAGAAGTAATAACTGTATAGTTAAAGCATAGATTGTAATGTAAAGAATGTGAGCGTTTCACAGTAGGACGCTACTGTTTTCAAAATGGTTCCCTGTCCTGCAGAGGGGAAAGAAGAAAGGTACAGAGGCAGAGCACGTAAGAACAGAGAAATAAGGCAGAGTATAGTAAGAACCAGAGAAATAAGCGGCAGAGTACTAGTAAGAACAGAGAAATAAGAGCAGATCACTAGTAAGAACAGAGAAATACAGAGGCAGAGTACTAGCAAGAACCAGCAGAAATACAGAGGCAGAGGACTAGTAAGAACAGAGAAATACAGAGGCAGAGTACTAGTAAGAACCAGAGAAATACAGAGGCAGAGTACTAGTAAGAACCAGAGAAATAAGAGGCAGATCACTAGTAAGAACCAGAGAAATACAGAGGCAGGTACTAGTAAGAACAGCAAAATACAGAGGCAGAGTACTAGTAAGAACAGTACGAGCAGCGGACTATAAAACAGAGGAATACAGAGGCAGAACGCAGTACAAGAAACAGTACAGAGGCAGAGTACTATTAAGAACCAGAGAAATAAGAGGCAGAGTACTATAAAAAAACGAGAAATACAGAGGCAGAACATAGCAAGAACCAGAGAATACAGAGGCAGAACACTAGTAAGAACCAGAGAAATCATAAGGCAGATCAGTTAGTAAGAACGCAGAAAATACAGAGGCAGAGTACTATCAAAAAACAGAGAATACAGAGGCAGAGCACTAGCAAGAACCAGAGAATACAGAGGCAGAACACTAGTAAGAACCAGAGAAATACGAGGCAGATCACTAGTAAAACCAGAGAAATACAGAGGCAGAGTACTCAGTAAGAAACGCAGAGAAATACAGAGGGCAGAGTACTAGTAAACCAGAGAAATCAGAGGCAGAGTACTAGTAAACCAGAGAAAATCAGAGGCAGACACTAGTAAGAACCAGAGAAATACAGAGGCAGAGTACTAGTAAGAACCAGAGGAAATACAGAGGCAGAGTACCTAGTAAAAACCAGAGAAATCAGAGGCAGAGACTAGAAGAACCAGAGAAATACAGAGGCAGATACACTAGTAAGAACCAGAGAAATAAGAGGCAGAGCACTAGTAAGAACCAGAGAAATACAGAGGCAAGTACTAGTAAAACCAGAGAAATACAGAGGCAGAGTCTAGTAAAACCAGAGAAATACAGAGGCAGAGTACTAGTAAGACCAAGAGAAATACAGAGGCAGAGTACTAGTAAAAACCAGAGAAATACAGAGGCAGAGTCACTAGAGAACCAGAGAAATACAGAGCAGAGTACTAGTAATAACCAGAGAAATACAGAGGCAGAGTACTAGTAATAACCAGAGAAATACAGAGGCAGGTACTAGTAAAACCAGAGAAATACAGAGGCAGAGTACTAGTAATAACCAGAGAAAATACAGAGGCAGAGTACTAGTAAGAAACAGAGAAATACAGAGGCAGAGTACTAGTAAAACCAGAGAAATACAGAGGCAGAGCACTAAGTAAGAACCAGAGAAATACAGAGGCAAAGTACTAGTATAACCAGAGAATACAGAGGCAGAGTACTAGTAAAACCAGAGAAATACAGAGGCAGAGTACAGTAAAACCAGAGAAATACAGAGGCAGAGTACTAGTAAATAAACCAGAAGAAATACAGAGGCAGAGTACTAGTAAGAACCAGAGAATCAGAGGCAGAGTACTGTAAAACCAGAGAAAATACAGAGGCAGAGCCTAGAGAACCAGAGAAATACAGGGCAGAACTAGTAAGAAACCAGAGAAATACAGAGAGAAGTACTAGTAAAACCAGAGAAATACAGAGGCAGAGCATTAGCAAAGAACGCTAGAGAAATACAGAGGCAGAGTCACTGCAGAAAACCAGAGAATATACAGAGGCGCAGAGCTACTAGTAAAGAAACCAAGAAAATACAAGAGGCAGACACTGCTAGTAAGAACAGAGAAAAGGGAAAGGAAAACCATGGTAGTAGGTGGAAAGACTGTTATTGATGTGAACGCTGAAAATGTTGGAGAAACAACAGCCATTGGGGATATGGGTATTTCATTTGATGGTATGATATGGGGATATGGGATTATGATACGGGGTATGAAATGGGGGTGAATCAGGTTTGAAATGATGTTGTTCAGTCAGACCTGAACAGTAGTGTGGAGGAAGGCCACAGCGTATAACAGAGGTCTCCACTGGGGCAGGTTAGTGATCTCCAGCATCTCCTGAGTCACACCGTTGTAGGTCCTTTTCAACCCTGCTTTCATACCTGGACACAACATAAGACCACAAATCTGGTATGACACAAATTAATAATACGAAGATACTGTATATGCCATGTTCATCAATCCAGATTATGAAGTTAACACAGAAGAAGTGGTTTACATGTACCTTGAGGAGGCTCATTGGTGAACTTGATGGACGACTGCAGGAARTTGATGGGGAACTTGGGGTGGACCTCGGTGGTCAGCCACACCCTACAACCGCTGTGGATGTTTTCGGTGTTGGTGACCGACTCCAGCAGCTCGTCCAGGAAGTCCAGGCCCAGGTGGCAGTTCTGGAGGAGGAGCCAACCTCCGTCAGCCATACTGTTGGCCAATAACCTGCGAGCGTGCACTTCCTGGCCCTGTCCCATGGAGATGGGTCTGCATGGTGCTCCCTACAGGTACACGCCGTACACAACATCAGCAAAACAGTCAAATACATRCAGTAGAAAACAGATGCATCATGCYTTTTAGTCTAGGAGTAGGCTTAATCTATGTCTGAGAAACTTGCCACTTAAGTCACCTTTGCTTTTGCAAGCCTCTCTATGTTCTCTGTGGGGTCGGAGCCCATAGACAGGAAGCACACCATGGGAGTCCTCTTGTCACTCTCCGCCCACATGGACTCCATGTCCAGAATGACCCCCTCGGCGTACTTAGGCCCCAGCGACTCAGCGATGTAATGCCGTGCCTGGAACAAAAACCAAAGGGATTCACCAGCTAATGTGGAGAACACAGGCTATACCACTGCAGYTGAGGATTTTCAACACGGAAATGTTTCATTAGCTTTGGATAATGCTTTAGATAAATCTATGGCTTTATTGGAGGTTTTCATTTTGTCATTATTGAAGAGGCAACATTTGRTGGATCAACCTGGGTTCTAAGATGACAGAGAACTATGAAATAAAAACCTACATGTTTGAATCCACCTATTTTTATTTGTGAAAAGTTTATATTGCAGGGWGATAATTATATGGCCAATGGGGAAAGGATTTTATTCGGATCACATAGCAATAACCTAAAGCAGAATCATTGACATGTTGCACAGAGGATCTGCAGCCTAAGAGCATAGAGAGCAGTACTGTACAGYKGTTCTTCCTTTAAAAGTGAGTCGCATTCTATTAATAGAGATGATTGGAAATGTGTTGGCTGAAGAGACATAGACAGGTAGTATTCAACACCACACTGCCCAAAGGAGAAGAAACATGTCTGGAGAACAAAACATTAGTTTTCAATTGAATGTGAAAAATGTTTGTTTACAGCACAATGTATAGTACATCGAGTGCATACATTTGTGTTTAGTGTATGTGATCCTTGCAGGACTTCAACCCACAACCTTGCCATTACTATCACCAMAGCCACGGTCTTACCAACTATGTCACTCCACTTCCAGGAGCATGTAGGGTGATTCCACGTCAGCGTAGGTCAAAAATATATATGGTATCTGAAGAGGGCATTTTAGGTCTAAAAGGGCCTAAAATGGCCACTTTCATCATGATTTTCTCAAAAATGGTTTGTGATRCAAATGTAAAAAGCATGTCAAACATCCTTCCGCCCTATGAAGTTTCTTTGTAAGAATTGCCAGAACAATCTGAGATACAAACAATATTTTGGGGCTMCGCTRGCATGGAATCACCCTGTAGGTTTGTGGAAKAGTCYTAGCCAGTKGTGGAAAAAGCACCAAATTGTCATACTTGAGTAAAAGTAAAGATATGTTWATASAAAATGACTCAAGTTAAAGTGAAAGTCACCCAGTAAAATASTACTTGAGTAAAAGTCTAAAAGTATTTGGTTTTAAATATAGTTAAGTATCAAAGGTAMATGTAACTGTTAAAATGYAYGTAAGTAAGTATAAAAAGTAMAAGTATAAATCATTTCAAATTYCTTATATTAWGCAAMCCAGATAGCACCATTTTCTTGTTTTCTAAATTACAGATAGCCAGGGGCACACTCCAACACTTTAGTGAGTCCACCARATCAGAGGCAGTAGATGACCAGGAATGTTCTCTTGATAAGTGAGTGAATTGGACCATTTTCCTGTCCTGCTAAGCATTCAAAWTGTAAGKAGTACTTTTAGGTGTCAGGGAAAATGTATGRWGTAAATAGTGCATTRTTTTCTTTAGGAATGTAGTGAAGCAAAAGTTGTCAAAAATAAAAATAGTAAAGTAAAGTACAGATCCCCAAAAAACCTACTTGTAGTACTTGAAAGTATTTTTTACTTAAGTACTTTACACCACTGGTCCTAGCTTAGTAGATATTTGGCAAAGAGCCTCAAACTCAGTTTCCACCTGTCATGCGTGTCAAAATGTAATCAGCTGCCTCCTCTTAGTACGTACATGTGGGTAGCATTTCTAAAGTGGAGACCTCAGATCAGATTTGACATGGGAATTCAGTGCCTTAGCTCCTCCGGCTGTCCAAAAGTGGGGAGAAGTGTGACATTTCACAAAAGGTGGGAAAGTACCACACCCTAACCCTACTTCTACGCCTATTCATTTTAATAGAGTTCCTGCATACTTAGTGCCAAATTCATTTGGAACTTGTTGAAATATTTTCGAAGCCATTMAATTTCGCTGATATTAATTGATGATAAAATGTATTCACTTTGGTTTACTGATGTAAAACTAGGCAYTGTACCATCAACAGTTCTTTGTCTTGTTTCTTCAGACAAACATAACATTTACTCAGTGTTTGAAGGATTTGGACCCACCCTACAAAGTCTGGTTTGTGTAACTTGGCAATGGTTTGGTCGAGAAGGAGAGATGGTGGATTTGAATGGGTAATCGCTGGCTATGCGGACTGTCAGCTGTTCGCTCATTTCAGAGAGGCTTTTTATAGTTCCCTCCCAAGTCAGAACTGAAAGGGGAGACGCTTGTCTGTAACGTACGCATTTGTAAATGATTACAGTACACCTGTGCTTTTCTCTCTTTCTCACCGTCTTCCCCAGAGTTTCCACGGTTACTAAGTAAATGAACTTGTCAAATTACATCACTCAGCAAGTCTTAATTTAGATTTGAAAAAAAGGTAATTTGCTCTTGAATGGTATGACAAGTTTGAGGCCAGCACGTTTATTTTACATTTACATTTTAGTATTTTAGCAGATGCTCTTATCCAGAGCAACTTACAGAAGCAAGTAGGATGAAGTGCCTTGCTCAAGGGAACATCGGCARATTTTTCACAGAGTCGGCTCTGGGATTTGAACCAGCGRCCTTTCTGTCACTGGCTCAAAGCTCTTCACCGCTAGGCTATCTGCCACCTTTATTTCTGGAGCACTGTGCCTGCATAAAAATATTAAAGGTACCATCCAGACTCAAGGAAAGATGAGTAACGTTTGGGTTGTTCTGGGTCAAAAGCTTTTGCTGTATGTGGGAAATTACATTTTATTRAAGGGGTAAATACAAACTAGTATCTTGAAAATACACGGATATGCATTTCTTCTGTTGAAACAAAAATATATTGTTGCCGATAGCACAGGAAATGTTGATTGAGCAGACACTGACCCAATTCGTACGTGAGGCCTAAATAACAACAGATAGGCCCACCCACCTGTGCAATGGTCCGGTCGGGGCACCAGCTCCTGATCAACAATAACTTCCTGAATGTGTCCAGCATGCTGTCGTATCCGTCAGGCACCGGGGCCTCCTCGGGGGCAGGCTCGTCGAACCAGGCCCTCCARGAGCGGTCGTTGTGGGTGACCTGGGTCAGCAGCTGGGTGAAGGGGTGCACGCTGGACAGCTGGACCAGGTTCAGCCACGTTATGTCCAGGATCCAGCGCCGCGGCTTGGGCTCCACAGAGTTCAGGTCCAGAGCTGCACCTCCTAGGAGAGGAGGAGATATATTCCATATGTGTATAACTATACACTCATTTCAAGTTCTAAATATGTGTAGGATCTTCTGTAATGCATGGTGCACAGTTAATATGATTACTACTCATGGTTTAATAACGATTGAATTGAATAACGGCAACAAATGTAATAGAGAGAAAGTGAGAATTATTAAGCTTCCCATATGACGACGCACTGCCAATTTGTAACAAATCTCACATCTCAATTTACACAAATCTAAGTGGGGTTGAGGGTGAAGAAGCACATTAAACTCAGAGGGTTTGCTTAGTGAATACTGGGTTCATTTTAAGATGGAAGCATGACGGATAACAATTCTCTTTTCTGTAAAGGTTGAAAACTAGTCAATGTTGGAAATAAGAAGAACTGTATGCAAATACAATAAGAGAAAACAAAGAGTTCTTCCAAATAAATAGCTTGATGTACATTATCGCAGTCAAAGAAAGTCCTAATACCATTGGTGTGTGAGAGGGGGAATTCAGGGGGCTAAAATAGATCTGGATGCATACAGTCAGCAGTGTGATGTAAGCTGAACTAGGGCTGGGGTATTCAGTTACCCCCCTTGTGGGTGGGCCAAGTCGCATGTGAGACACACTATGAGATACCCTACATGGGTGATAAGAGCAAAGTGATGGGTGTCACTTTTTCGTTGTGAAAAGACACATTGATAAAGGTAAATGTGATTAGTAATGACTGATATTAATTGAAGGGTTACGTTGAAATTGTMTTTTTTAAATCAGATAGGTGACCAGGAAAATATAGGCTCTAGGCTACAGTTAGGCCTCACAGTTTATCCTGGCCAGGTCATGTGGCCAGTCTTATCATAACCTAATCATAAATCATACACGGTAGTAGTCAGGTAGGGATAAAACTAGTTTCCGTTATTGGAATGCTACTGTTTAAACTCATTGCTTCTATGACAGGTTCTGAAATCTTACTACACAGAAATAAAAATTGGATGCAAAAACAAAAAAAAGGTAAGCTCTATTTAGCTATCAATGTCATTTCCAAGTTGGATGTCTGGGAAGTTGAAAACATCAGCCACATTCATAACAAATCAGGAGGTACTGAAACAATCCAATGTTAATGTGATAAAGGTCTGAAAGTTGCAATGGAAAATATGAATGTAACTGGCCGAACCTTTGATGAAGGTTTGAAAGTCGCTGTGGGAGATGTTCCTGGCCTGCAGGTCGACCTTCAGGGCCAGCAGGAGGGTGAAGAGGAACTTGTGATCCTCATACAGGCCTCTAGCTGTATATCGAAACGCCTGGTAGGTCAGAAACTCAATGATGTTGAGGATCCTTTTAGAGGTGATCTGGGACTTGGTGGATTTCTCCATTGACGAGTCGAAGATGCCCAGGAACTGGCGGAGGGAGGTCTGGTACATGATGTTGACCAGGCTCATCTCCACTATGAGGAAGTAGAGGATGCTGCCCCGTGTGGCCACCAGACGGTACTCCTCCCTGGCCAGATTGATCTTCACCTCGGTATCGGCTGCCACYTTTAGCTTCTCACTCACCTGTTGGGAACATTTTAAGTACAATGTTGGACTACTGTGTCACAAATCTGAGAACATTTAAATCAATACATATAGTGGAAATACATATATGTATATTTAAAAATGTATTTAAAAAATGATGCTCTTGTTCATTTCTTTCATACTTCATAATTGGAAAGAAATCATGCACATTTGGCCAATCCAAAACACAGATACCTCCTCTGCTGTGGTCTTGGTGACTCTCAGGACCTCGATAAGGGACTCGTCCTCCACCAGAGAGCCCTCAGTGCTGGTCAGTCTGTACAGGAGGTTATCCTCCAGCTCCTGCATCTTCCTCTTGTTGGAAGTCACTTCTTCCAAGAGCTTCACACGCTCTGACTCCAGCTCCTGAGAGAGAGAGAGAGAGAGAGAGAGAGAGAGAGAGAGAGAGAGAGAGAGAGAGAGAGAGAGAGAGAGAGAGAGAGAGASRSACACACAGACAGAGAGAAATAAGCATGTCTTGTAAGAGCAAGGAGGTACTTGTATTTCTTTAAACTCTGTATAAACTCTGTGTGACTGACAGCTGTATTTGACTAGCTTTACTCAAACAATATGAATGGCAACCCCAGTTATGTACTCTATAGGTATACTGCATAAATGGGATCCCTGTACCTGTTTCTCTATTTGGATGACCCGGCCAAGCAGCTGGTCCTCCAGGCCTTTGAGAGTGACAGTGAAGTCCACCACAGCAGTCTTAGCACTGATCTCAGGGGTGTAGGCCGGGTTAGCCAGCTTAGTGGTGATATAGAGGGTGAACTCCTTCATCACATCCACCTCTTTGTCTCCTACCTTCACCTGGGGACAGGACAGGCAACAGAGGGCTGGAAGAGATACTCTATGAAATGGCAACAGAGAGCCGGAGGCTTGTTGTCATAGCACGGGCATCTTGGACCCAATATTAAAAACGATTACGTTCATATCCCACATAGAGCTTAATAAAACAAAAGGAGGTCGAAACTAGAGCAAAAATTACAGTTTTCCAGGCACTATTGTAATTATCTATCAGACAGTATTTGCAAACTATCAGCTGTGCAAGCACAAACACGACTCCAAGACGTTTAACTCCAAGACAGCACAAACCCTATACATCTACATTGATGACAAAAAGCAGCATATTACTTTATACGTGGAGCCAGACTTGATGAAGTTCTTCTCCAGAATGTTGTCCAGGGCAGGGTCTAGCTCCTCTCCTACGTCCTCGATCAGTAGGGGGCGCCCCAGAGACATGCTGTCCTCCAGGTGGGAGCGGAAGTACTTGTGGTTCAAAGATGTCACCTGAAACAGTCAGTAACAGAGATGGTAATAAAACCTATGTTCATTCATGGTTTATTTGTATTGTTTTATGCAAAACAGGTAGGGTCAAGTTCATTTGGATTAAAGAAATGTTGTCTGTTTCTCCAGACATTTATCTCATACAGACTGACTTTTTATGGGTGAGATAACTGTAGCTACTCAGTCCTCGTTACCTCTAGCTCCCTATCCTTCTCACGGTTCTTGATCCAGATCTTTCCCTGGCCTTGTGGGTCGATGAGGAGGGGGTAGCGTGAGGCCTTGGTGACGATAATGCCGTTCTGGATGGACAGGTCGTCATTGGGTAGGCCCTGAAGGTTCCACTCCCCCACAGTGGCATTGTCCACCAGCATGCTGATCACATTCAGCTCCTACAGCGATTATGGTCAATTCAAGGTCAATTCCAGTATGGTCTCAAACAGCACAACTAATCAGCTCAATGTGATAATTTTGTCCAATGATAATATCAAATGTAGTGACTATGTACTAACATCACTGTTACAAAGTTAAGACCTTGAATCTCTATGGACAAATGGGACAAGAACAGTGAAGAGTGTAGCTGAGTCTTACATCACTGTAGGGGATGTGGTGGCTGCCCATCTCCTTTCTCCAGAGCTGCAGCAATAGGTTGCGGTATTCCTGGTTAAAGGGACCAGCGTAGGACAGGAAGCCAGTAGCCAGCAACACATCCCCAACCAGATGTCTGATCTGAGTCTGGAACAGGGCGCTGCTCTCGGTCCAGCGGATCTGACAGACAAACACAACAAGATAGACGCATGGAGATGTCAACAATCATATGGCATGACAGTTTGAGGAGTTGGCTAAAGCGCCTCACCTTCTCACCACCAAGCCCGTCGATTAGTGCGGTGGCGTTGGCCATCTTGCGYCGGCAGACTGTGGCGTCGTCCATTAGGGTCTGCTTCTCCCTCATGGCGGCGTCATAGAGCGCCTGCACCTCATCCAGCTCCCGCTGCTTAGCGTCTAGCTGCTCCTGAGCCCGGGACAACTCCCCCTGGGCCACACCAAGTCGGGCCTCCTGCAGGGTCAGGTTGGCCTGGGGACATATTCAAAAGAATTGGTTAGGTGAGTAACCTTGTTTGAGAACTGAGGATTTGTGTTAGCTCCCTGAGTTAATGACTAGGCTGTATGTAACTCAGTGGGCTAACAAAGACTTACACAGTAGTGTGCAGAAGACCTGGGTTTGTACCCAGCCAGTCAAGGGGGGTGAAGTGTAATGGAAGTGGTCCTGTTCAAAAGTTTGGGGTCACTTAGAAATGTCCTTGTTTTTGAAAGAAAAGCATTTTTTTTTGTCCATACAAATAACATCAAATTGATTAGAAATACAGTGTAGACATTGTTAATGTCGTAAATGACTAATGTTGCTGGAAACAGCTGATTTTTWATGGAATATCTACATAGGCGTACAGAGGCCCATTATCAGCAACCATCACTCCTGTGTTTCAATGTCACGTTATGTTAGCTAATCCAAGTTTATCATTTTAAAAGGCTAATTGATCATTAGAAAACCATTTTGCAAAAATGTTAGCACAGCTGAAAACTGTTGTTGTAATTAAAGAAGCAGTAAAACTGCTTTAGACTAGTTGAGTGTCTGGAGMATCAGCATTTGTGGGTTCGATTACAGACTCAAAATGGCCAGAAACAAAGAACTTTCTTCTGAAACTCGTCTWTTCTTGTTCTGAGAAATGAAGGCTATTCCATGCGAGAAATTGCCTAGAAACTGAAGATCTYGTTCAACGCTGTATACTACTCCCTTCACAGAACAGCGCAAACTGGCTCTAACCAGAATAGAAAGAGGAGTGGGAGGCCCCGKTGYACAACTGAGCAAGAGGACCCACTCATAAGTGTACAGTTTATTCCCTTCAAAGAAGGGTTCATGGTTGTTGAGTAGTGTACCTTCAAAGGGAGGACCTCTTTATTAATGGAAAAGAAGTCCTTCATAGCTTCAGTCCAGGAACAGAGGCCAGCCACGTTACCACAGATCCTCTTGGCTGCCTCCAGGTTGTAGTCCTCCATGTCCAGGTATGGTGCCAACAGCTCCACTACCTCCTCAGTGATAGAATCCTGGTGACGTGAGAGTACAAGAGTAAACAAATGCATTGGAAGTGATGTGGGGSCATAAGTCGTAATGGAAAGTACAGAAAACTGGAATCTGACATCCGTTATGTTGTAATTACATGTTCTATTACAGGGATATTCAACTTCAGGCAACGAAGACTGAAAAACTGTAATTCTGATGTTCAGTCTCTTTTAAATCAGCGGCACCAGGTAAGTGGGCTATCTGGCCAATTAGTTCATTTGATAAACATCTTATTAATGTCAATAGGGGGGTGCTGTTAGCACTTTTATTTTTTTGACATTGCCAAATTAAACTGCCTAGTAGTCAATTCTTGCTCGTACAATATGCATATTATTGTTATTATTGGATAGAAAACACTCTCTAGTTTCTATAACCGTTGAATTATGTCTCTGAGTGGAACAGAACTCTATCTACAGCACTTTCCTGACAGGGAGTGAGATTTCAGAAATCTTTGGTCTCTGGTCCCAGGTCAGTTTTAATGTCCTGTGAATGCTATGAGGATACAAACACTGCCTACACCTTCCTCTAGATGTCAGTAAGTGGTGACAATTTGAATGGAGTCGATTGCGAAATCAGGGCCTGTATAAAACAGAAAAGACGCGAAGTAGCTTTCTTTTGGATCCTGCGCTGGACGCATGAAGGGCGTCGGACCGACCCCTTTCCAAGCCTTGGTTTAGCCAGTAATATATCGCCGGTCATGTTTTTACTTGTTATAGTGTTAAAAACATCATAAGGTAGTTAATTTAACACGTTTTATAGCAATTTATATCCGTTTAGTGCGATTTTGAGGCATTTATTTGTGACGCCCTTCCATGAGCTGGGCACGTTTCCTGTACATACCGAACGTTATTGGCCATTTCGACGGGACAAGAGGACATCTTTCGACCAAAAGACGATTAGACCGGAGAAAGGATACATTGCCCAAGATTTCTGATGGAAGAACAGCTCATAGTAAGAAACTATTTATGATGATAAATCGCTGTTCTGTTGAAAAATTTTAAACGCATATATCGCCATTTGTTATGTGTAGCTTCGCTTTGGCGGACCCGTATTGCACAGTAAGGATAATTTTAGAAATGTAAGTCAGCGATTGCATTAAGAACTAATTTGTCTTTCGATTCCTGTCAACCCTGTATTTTTAGTTGTCAAGTTTAATGTACTATGTATCGATTAGACTAGATCACTCTCAAACGATGAGCGACCGACATTTTCAGGCCAGTTTTGCTACTATTCTTATTGTATAACCACGTTTTTTTGTGGCTAAATATGCACATTTTCGAACAAACTCTATATGTATGTTGTAATATGATGTTACAGAGTGTCATCGGCAATTCTGAGAAGGTTAGTGAAAAAATTAATATTTTGGTGATCATAAACGTTATCGCTCCCGTTGCCTTGAATTCATGCTGGGTAACGTTTGCACTATGTGGTATGCTAATATAACGATTTATTGTGTTTTCGCTGTAAAACGCTTTGAAAATCTGAAATATTGTCTGAATTCACAAGATCTGTGTGCTTTCCCATTGCTATGCTTGTGTCATTTTTATGAAATGTTTATGATGAGTAAATTGTGTAATAATACACGTTGCTCTCTGTATTTATTCTAGTCGAGATGTGATCGTGGGTGCAATTGTAAACTATGATTTTCTACCTGAAATATGCACATTTTTCTAAAAAAAACTATCATATACAATAAATATGTTATCAGACTGTTCATCTGATGAGGTTTTTTTGGTAGTGGCTATCATATCTTTATTTGGCCGAATTGGTGATAGCTACTGGTGGAGAAAAAAATGGTGGACAAAGAAAAATGGTGTCTTTTGCTAACGTGGTTAGCTAATAGATTTACATATTGTGTCTTCCCTGTAAAAACATTTTAAAAATCAGAAATGATTGCTGGATTCACAAGAAGTGGATCTTTCATCTGGTATCTTGAGACTTGTGATTTGAATGATATTTTAGATGCTACTATTTACTTGTGACGCTATGCTAGCTATGCTTATTCAGCTTTTTTTATCTGGTGGGGGGTGGGGGGTGTCCCGCGATCCGGGTTTCTGACGCGGTAGAAGTTAAAAGGCTCATGACAGCATTAGGACAGAGAGTCAAGTCACGTCATTTCAGACGGCATGTTGTTTCACAACTCCAAAAACTCCAAGTTCCTTGACTTCACTGGCACCTCTGTTTCTATTTCACACTGCCACACAGTCACTATGCGGGGGCTATCCCTGGCGTCCATATTTCACTGCCTGGACAGCTTTCCTAATCCCCTCCTAAGTAAGTGAATGTGTGTGTGTGTGTGTGTGTGTGCGTGCGTGCGTGCGTGCGTGCGTGCGTGCGTGCGTGCGTGCGTGCGTGCGTGCGTCAGATGAGTGCAGACAGTTTGGGGAAAAAAACTCTAGAGCTGCTATAGACAGTGAATGAAAGTGCTGTATTGAAGCCACAAATACTGATAGACAGTGAATGACAGAGTTGTATTTATAACCTAGGCTAGTAATGATCTGAGAAGGGGCTTTACTTTGAAACCTGTTAGCTATACTGTAGGTGAGACATTTTAGACAGAGAGTCCCCATAGGGTTAACACGTCTCAGACGGACAGGTTTAATCAAGCTGCCYACTCAAGAAAAAGCTTCAAACTGTAACCAGTGCCTGCAACCTGGTTCAGGTTATCAGCCAWCCTACCAAAGTAGTTACAAACAGCACAGGAATGAAATCATCAACATGTATTGATCACATATTTTCTAATGCTGCAGAAATTTGCTTGAAAGTAGTATCCAGATCCATCGGATGTAGTGATCACAATATAGTAGCCATATCTAGGAAAACCAAAGTTACAAAGGCTGGGCCTAATATAGTGTATAAGAGGTCATACAAGAAGTTTTGTAGTGATTCCTATGTTGTTGATGTAAGAATATCTATTGGTCCGTGGTGTGTAATGACGAGCAAMCAGASRCTGCACTTGACACATTTATGAAACTGCTTATTCCAGKTACTAATAAGYATGCAYCCATTAAGAAAATGACTGTAAAAACTRTTAAATCCCCRTGTATAGATGAGGAATTGAAAAATTGTATGGTTGAGAGGGATGAGGCAAAAGGAATGGCAAATAAGTCTGGCTGCACAAATGTGACTAAACTGAATAAAAAGAAGAAGAAACTACACTATGAAACCAAGATAAATKAYATACAAAAATGATAGTAAAAAGCTTTGGAGCACCTTAAAGGAAATTCTAGGAAAAAAGGMAAACTCAGCKCCATCATTCATTGAAACAGATGGCTCATTCATCACAAAACCAACTGATATTGCCAACTATTTTAATGCTTTTTTGGCAAGATTAGCAAACTTAGGCATAGCATGCCATCAACAAATGCTGACACTACACATCCAAGTATTTATGACCAAATTATGAAAGAGAAGCATTGTAATTTTAAATTCCATAAAGTTAGTGTGGAAGAGGTGAAAAAATTATTGTTGTCTATCAACAATGACAAGCCACCAGGGTCTGTCAACTTGGATGGAAAATTACTGAGGATAATAGCGGACGATATTGTCACTCCTATTTGCCACATCTTCAATTTAAGCCTACTAGAAAATATGTGTCCTCAGGCTTGGAGGGAAGTAAAAGTCATTCCGCTACCTAAGAGTAGTAAAGCCCCCTTTACTGGGTCAAATAGGCAACCAATCAGCCTGTTACCAACTCCTAGTAAACTTTTTTACTAAAATTTTTTGTTTTGACCAGATACAATACTGTTTTACAAAAAACAAACTGACAACAAACTTTCAGCATGCTTATAGAGAAGTACAGCACTTACACAAATGACTGATGATTGGCTGAGAGAAATTGATAATAAAAAGATTGTGGGGGATGTTTTGTTAGACTTCAGTCTGGCCTTTGACATTATCAATCATAGTCTGCTGCTGGCAAAATGTATGTGTTATGGCTTTACACCCACTGCTATACTGTGGATAAAGAGTTACCTGTGTAACAGAACACAGAGGGTGTTCTTTAATGGAAGCCTATCCAACATAATCCAGGTAGAATCCGAAATTCCCCAAGGCATCTGTCTAGGCCCTTTACTTTTTTCAATCTTTACTAATGAATTGCCACTGGCTTTGAGGAAAGCCAGAGTGTCTATGTATGCGGATGACTCAACACTACACATGTCAGCTACTACATCAACTGAAATTACTGCAACACTTAACAAAGAGTTGCAGTTAGTTTCAGAGTGGGTGGCAAGGAATACGTTAGTCCTAAATGTTTTTTACACTAAAAGCATTGTATTTGGGACAAATCATTCACTAAACCCTAAAACTCAACTAAATCTTGTAATAAATAATGTGGAATTGAGCAAGTTGAGGTGACTAAACTGCTTGGAGTTACCCTGGATTGTAAACTGTCATGGTCAAAACATATTGATACAACAGTAGCTAAAATGGGGAGAAGTATGTCCATGATAAGGCGATGCTGTCACGCCCTGACCTTAGAGAGCCTTTTTATTTCTCTATTTGGTGAGGTCAGGGTGTGATTTGGGTGGGCATTCTAGTTTGTCTGTTTCTTTGTTGGCCGGGTATGGTTMCCAATCAGAGGCAGCTGTCTRTCGTTGTCTCTGATTGGGAATCATACTTAGGCAGCCTTTTCCCACCTGTGTTTGTGGGTAATTATTTATTTTCTGTGTGTGTTTGTGTGCGCCACGGTTGYGTCACRTTCGGTTTCTGTTTACCTGTTTTTTTGTGAAGGTTTCACTTTATTAAAGATGTGGAATTACAYGTCCGCTGCGCCTTGGCTCMTTTATGACAAGGAGTTTGAAGACAGTGATCGTGACAGATGCTCTACCTTCTTATCAGCACTGTCAACAAGGCAGGTCCTACAGGCCCTAGTTTTGTCGGACCTGGACTACTGTTCAGTCGTGTGGTCAGGTGCCACAAAAAAGGAAAATTGCAATTAGGAAAATTGCAATTAGTTCAGAACAGGACACACACGTACACGTGGATTTTGTACTGTATATATGTGGTAGTGGTGGAGTAGGGGCCTGATGGCACACAGTCTGTGAATGTATTGTAATGTTTTTAAAATTGTATAAACTGCCTTAGTTTTGCTGGACCCAAGGAAGAGTAGCTGCTGCCTTGGTAGCAGCTAATGGGGATTCATAATACATACAAATACAAATACCTAGGTCCATATTCAGATGTAGGATCTTCATTGTATTCCCCTGTTGCAGTAGAACTGCAATGCAGGAAATGTAAAACCTGTAGTGTATTTGAGGTTTAAAAATGCTTCTGAAGTTTGTCATTTCCACTTCGACATTTCAAACTTGATTTTCCCCTGACAAAAAATGTTTCGACCCCTACAAAAATGTCCATTAATTATAATCCAAATAATAATTCACAATTCCTGTTGCAGCAAACGGGCTGAAATGAAAATCCTCCATACTCTAGATACAGTACATATGACTCTGGCCATACTGTTCAAGGCAGACGGTAAAGATTATGGCCGCATGGCTAAAAATTCCTAGTTAAAGCCTTRCATGGAAAGGAAAATGGCTGGTTATATCGAGCCTATATAGTTGGTGTAAGTCAGTGGTTGCCAACCGGGTCGATTGCGATCTACTGGTCGATCTTCAAGGCATTCCTAGTCGATCACCAAATATTTCTGTAGAAAAGCCAACAAACGATAAAGGCTTGCGCTCTTTTTTWAAAATTGTGTTGAGCTGATCCCAGTAGGTGCACTTGATTCAAAAGTCCTGCGCACCGAATAAGCAAAGTGTTCCCATGAGACAAACTCCGCCTACCCAGCGGACCGACAAATCTGTGACTAAATCGAGTGAACCTACTGCGCTGCCCAATTGGTTAGCTCAAATCACCGTGGCTACAGAGCTTCCATGACCCTGGCCACAGCCAAGTTTAATAGGCTACAAGACTATGTAAGATTTAATAACTTTTAAAACCATGACCACAGAGAGACTGTCAATGAATACAGAAAAGAGCTGGTGTTTTTATGAGTGAGTTCATGTTTAAGTTGATATTCAACACTGTCACTGTTTTTATTAAACACTATTACAAAACGTGCTTCTCCGTACTTCCGCTCGGGCTGCAGCTGCAATGAATGAGTAGCCAAGTATCGTTGTGTCGATTTTAATATGAAGGAATATTTAAATTTCTCTGGTCATAGGAACAACATGAATTTGTGCATGAAGCAGATGCGGTGTGACTCAAGTTTCGCCATCAGGTGGAAGACGGTGTCCCCTCTCTCTGGTCAGTCTCACCGGAGGAAAGGAAGGAGAGAGCAGGGACCGTGAGAGGCGGTTGGGAAAAATCGTTTTGAACGGTCATCCAACTCGGAATTCCAAGTCGGAAACTCAGGCATCTTTCTAGAGCTCCGACTTTTCCACCTGAAGATCACTGACGTTTTGATTTGAACTCGTTGACCATCAGATGTAGTTACCATCAGTCCAGTAAAATAAAAAAGCGAATTATTTCAATTCATGCTCCACAGTGCCTCAACAGTGCTAAACCAACTGATCTATTTTGTTATCAAAGCTCGAGTTTTGAAATATAATATGGTCTGATTAACAATATTGGCASGCCAATCATATAGCCAATATGCTGTGATAATGTATTAGGCCTACTGCCCAAACCTCATTCCTTCAAAACTGTTTGTGTGAGGTTAATGTAAAAAAAAATCTGAGCTGTAGATCTCAGCTGCTTTTTGACTGCGAAAGTGATCTTGAGGTTGGTGACCACTGGTGTAAGTCTATGTGAAGTCTTAAGACTTTTACAACCACTCGAGAATGCACTTGGACAAGGTGAATTTGATCATTTAAGACTGATTAAATATGCCCATACATCTTGGAACCTCTTCTACCTTTAGTATGGCTTACCTTACTAAAGTTGACCAGCATGCTGACGAAGCCAGACTGCTGCATTAGTTTGAGGGCCTCGCTCCACGAGGGCCGGGGGCAGGGTCTCTCAGGGTCCTGGGTGACAGGGTCCACCCTGCGCTGGAACAGCAGCAGCACGGCGTCCATGATGCGCATGATCAGGTGTGGGGGCTTGCCCAGTTTCCTCACTGTGGCGATGTCCGCAGGCTTAATGGTCTGGGGAAAACAGGACACTGAAAAAATTATTCTGATTTCCCTTTTCAAATGGCTTTAATTTTAATCACTTTCTGAAACACTCAGTTAGCTTGGCGTTTGTTGGCACCATAATGGTGCGGGATCTTTACTGTTCTAATGGTGCGGAACATTACTGTACTAATTGTGCGGGTTTATTACTGTACTAATGGTGCGGGATCACTACTGTACTAATGGTGCCTGATCATTACTGTGACTAATGGTGCGGGATCTTTACTGTACTAATGTGCGGAACATTACTATACTAATTGTGCAGGATCACTACTGTACTAATGGTGCGGGATCACTACTGTACTAATGGTGCATGATCACTACTGTACTAATGGTGCGGGATCACCACTGTACTAATGGTGCATGATCACTACTGTACTAATGGTGCGGGATCTTTACTGTACTAATGGTGCGGAAATTACTATACCTAATTGTGCGGGATTCATTACTGTACTAATGGTGGCGGATCACCACTGTACTAATGGTGCGGATCTACGAACCTGTACTAATGTGCGGGCATCTTCTTACTGTACTAATGGCTACAGGCGGATCACTACTGTACTCAATGAATGCGGGATCACTACCTGTCACCTAATGGTGACGGATCACTACTGTCTAATTCTACTACTTGCGGTGCGGGAGATCTTTACTGACTAATGGTGCGTGATCTTTACTGTACTAATGTGTGCGGGATCACTACTGTACTAATTGGTGCGAGATCCAGTTTACTGTTACTAATGTGGTGCGGGATCACTACTGTGCTATATGGTGCGGGATCTTACTGTACTAATGGTGCAGGTCACTACTGTACTGAATGGTGCGGGATCACAACTGTACTAAATGGTGCGGGATCTTTTTCTGTACTAATGGTGCAGGATCACTACTATACTAATGGTTGTGGATCATTACTTGCAATAACTGGTGTGGGTCATTCATTACTGCACTAATGGTGCGGGATCATTACTGTACTTCGACTGATACGAGGACAGAAAAAAGCAAACTCAACAATGTAACAAATCCTATTCTCACCTGCAAGTGCGCTCTCTGCGGCTGTCTGCAAGTGCAGGCTTGGCTGCCTCGTAGTTCTCTCTCTGGCCACTGTTCTTATCGGCTTCAATCTCGGCCCATGCAGCATGGCCTGAGCCTTGTCCTTCACTTTCTGAACCTGCATCTTGACCTTCTCGGCCGCCTGGGCCTTGGCTGTTACCTCCTGCAGACGCCGTCAGCCTTCTTGGAGGCCACCTCCAGCTCCTGTTTCTTAACAGCCAGCTCCTTGGACAGCTGGCTCACAGACTGCTCTGCCTCCATCAGCTGGCCAGGCCTGGGGAGAGTGAGATTTTCAGGTGGTGAAAAATAACTCTTAATCTGTGTTCCTCAAGGTTCCGTTTTAGGACCACTATTGTTTTCATCCATATATATTTTAGCCTCTTGGGGATGTCATTCGAAAATATAATGTTAACTTTCACTGCTATGCGGATGACACACAGCTGTACATTTTCAATGAAACATGTGAAGCCCCAAAATTGCCCCTCGCTCGAAGACCTGTTTTCAGACATTAGGAAGTGGATGGTGCAAACCCTTTCTACTTTTAAACTCGGGACAAAACAGAGATGCTTTGTTCTAGGTCCCAAGAAACAAAGAGATCTTCTGTTGAATCTGACAATTAATCTTGATGGTTGTACCAGTCGTCTCAAATAAAACCTGTGAAGGACTCGGCGTTACTCTGACCCTGATCTCTCCTTGACGAAATATCAACGATTGTTTCAAGGACAGCTTTTTTCCATTTACGTAACATTGCAAAAATCAGAAATTTTCTGTCCAAAACTTATGATGAAAAATTCATCCATGCTTTTGTTACTTCTTGGTTAGACTACTGCAATGCTCTGCTTTCCGGCTACCCGGAGAAAGCACWAAATAAACTTCAGTTAGTGCTAAATACGGCTGCTAGAATCCTGACTAGAACCAAAAAATGTGATCATATTACTCCAGTGCTAGCCTCCCTACACTGGCTTCCTGTTAAGGTAAGGGCTGATTTCAAGGTTTTACTGCTAACCTACAAAGCATTACATGGGCTTGCTCCTACCTATCTTTCCGATTTGGTCCTGTCGTACATACCTATACGTACGCTACGGTCACAAGACGCAGGCCTCCTAATTGTCCCTAGAATTTCTAAGCAAACAGCTGGAGGCAGGGCTTTCTCCTATAGAGCTCCATTTTTATGGAATGGTCTGGCTACCCATGTGAGAGACGCAGACTCGGTCTCAACCTTTAAGTCTTTATTGAAGACTCATCTCTTCAGTAGGTCCTATGATTGAGTATAGTCTGGCCCAGGAGTGTGAAGGTGAACGGAAAGGCACTGGAGCAACGAMCCGCCCTTGCTGTCTCTGCCTGGCTGGTTCCCCTCTCTCAACTGGGATTCTCTGCCTCTAACCCTATTCCTGACCCCTCCTGTCTCAATCTCCAGTATTTATGTGTCGGGGGGCTAGGGTCAGTCTGTTATATCTGGAGTATTTCTCCTGTCTTATCTGGTGTCCTGTGTGAATTTAAGTATGCTCTCTCTAATTCTCTCTTTCTCTCTTTCTTTCTCTCTCTCAGAGGACCTGAGCACTAAGACCATGCCTCAGGACTACCTGGCATGGTGACTCCTTGTTGTCCCCAGTCCACCTGGCCGTGCTGCTGCTCCAGTTTCAACTGTTCTGCCTGCGGCTATGGAACCCTGACSTGTTCACTGTGATTACTATTATTTGACCATGCTGGTCATTTATGAACATTTGAACATCTTGGCCATGTTCTGTTATAATCTCCACCCGGCACAGCCAGAAGAGGACTGGCCACCCCTCATAGCCTGGTTCCTCTCTAGGTTTCTTCCTAGGTTCTGGCCTTTCCAGGGAGTTTTTCCTAGCCACCGTGCTTCTACACCTGCATTGCTTGCTGTGTGAGGTTTTAGGCTGGGTTTCTGTACAGCACTTTGATATATCAGCTGATGTAAGAAGGGCTATATAAATACATTTGATTTGATTTGAAATTTGATTTGATTAATGGCGATAAACAAGACGTTATAGCCATTCACTTATAATAAATTAATACTGTCTATCAGAGCAAAAAGTGCAACAATGCACTTGTTACAATGTCTCCAGCTTTGCTCCAGTGGTGCCGTAGTACTATGGCTGACCCTGTAAAACAACACATTTCACTGCACCTATCCGGTGTATGTGACAATAAAACATAACACATATATTTGTTTTTGAATAGTATTACCTTACCTGTTTTCATGCGCTCAGCAAGCATGCCCACTTGAGCGATCTTCTCTGAGTAGATGATCTTATAGCCGTCRATGAAGGACAGGTAGGACCTGGGAGTGACATAGGTTTGACGGCGGAACCGTTCAAAGTACTCTGTGCACTTCTCGGCCACCAGGTCCTGAAAGGTCCCCATGGTGTGGACTACACTCTGCTTAACTTCCTCAGAGCATTGGAACGTATACTGGGACAGAAAGTGATGTGCGACTGCCACTAGTGCGTCCCGTGGCCAACGCTGGAACCAGTCAATAGTACAGCCCGATATCAGACCTGGGAACTTGAGGGCTCTTGTTCGGAATTTCTCCCCCACCGGCGAGAAGCACAACACCACGTGCAGGTTGCTCCTCACACGCGACAGGAAGTAGTCGTAGAGGTTTTCGGCGGTAGGTGGGCGGCGAGGGTGCTCGCGTTTCATGGCTGGGATGAGGTCCTGGGTGATTTCATCGACTTCGTCACGGGCGAACAGGTTGGAGACTTCGCCMGAGGCCAGCACATTGTTCATGTACTCCAGGAAGGACTCCTCCTTGATATCGTTGTCGGTGAAGATGAAGGTAACTCCTTTGCCCTGTTGTCCGGCGATGCGGTACAAAGACTTCAGGTCCTCCATGAGGTTGTTGGTGTTGTACGTCCTGTCGAATKAATGAGATAAACAGAATTTTCTTCACACCAACTCCAGTTAACAAGATTCAATCAAATGGTAATCCACTATTTCATCTTCTAAAATCTACTAGGGTACTGTCATTAGCCTATCAAAAAGGTACACGGTCTACCGCATGCTCCACTGATCTATTTAGATCTGTGATTATCAATTCATTTACCTGTGATTATCCATGAATTAGATCTGTGAGGATCAATTATGTGATTATTAACCCAATCTCTCTGTAACTGAATACAGAGTACAGACCACAGGATCCAGACCAGGGTTGGGAACCACTGGTTAGGATGTCTGTATGATGATGATTAGGGTTTGGGTGTCTTTATGATGATGATTAGGCTAGTATCTAGAAGGCCAACCTGGTCAGGATGATTTGAAAGCTCTGGTATCCAGCGATGAAGGAGGCCAGGCGGGTGAGGCTCTGCTTCCCCGAGCCACCCACCCCCACCAAGAGGGCGTTCCCTTGAGGGGTGCGGACGATACGACTGATCTTCATCAGGTGGACCATGGCATCCTGCCCGGCAATAAAGAGAAGGAGCATCAGCCAATAGGAATACAGAGCTACTGCAGGATACTACTACATGTTGTTGAGTGAAAACATGGTAGTGTATTTGTGTGTACTAACGTGTCAGTCAATAATGRCAATGGCTGAAGCTACCGGAAGATAGGGGAGTATGCCAACTGGTAAATCCCATCATACAGGATACTTAAGCAATAAGGCACCTCGGGGGTTTGTGGTAGATGGCCAATATACCACGGCTAAGGGCTTGTTTTATGTACAACTCAAAGCGGAGTGCCTGGATACAGCCCTTAGTCGTGGTATATTGGCCATCTACCACAAACCCCAGAGGTGCCTTATTGCTATTATAAACTGGTTACCAATGCAATTATAGCAGTAAAATAAATATTTTGTCATACCCGTGGTATACAGTCTGATATACCACAGCTGTCAGCCAATCAGCATTCAGTGATCGAACCACCCAGTTTATAATTTAGAATAGAATGCTAAATTCACTGTTATCCTTTTCACACTGTCAAGCCAACCAGAACTGTACTGTACAGTGTAAACAGGTCACTGATGTATTGCTTGACTCGTTTCGGTAGTGTGAAAGGAGTRATACTGTAGTTTGTTTTTACCTTGAAGAAGACCAGGTCCATGGCACTGCCTCTGACTGCCTCGTTGTACTGCAGTTGGAACGTGGCGAGGCGCTCCGACAGGGCCTGGAAGGACGGGATGGGCTCATAGACCTTGGGGGCCTCCAGCTCCATGTCCTCCGGCTCCTCCCCTGTGGTTTCGGGGGCATCCTTCAGGAAGTCCACAAAGTAGGCTTCCCACTGGGGGTGCTCTATCATGGCTGTTCCATGCTCCTCCATTGTAACCTAAGTGAGACAGCTCTCTGTGGTTGGTAATATGTTTAACAATGCGAGTAAGATTGATGTTTAAATATAAATATGTTTTCAGAAATATAGTGAGAAAGATGTAGTGTTATTAAAAGTAAAATATAAAATCAAAACACTTGTTATTCTATAACGAAACTAAGCCAAKTTCAAAAAAATCTATAATTAGAAAATGTGATATTCAAATGCATAACTATGTGTCCATCTTTTATAAAGTAACACCTGTTGAGAACAGGACACCAATTCAAACTGCATAACAGAGGATATATGAACAGAATCCACACTCCATACCCACCTTCTCCAGCATGCTGTCAAAGCTCTGTCTGTCCTTGTGGTCAACGAAACGGTCAGCAATGACCCGGGTACACTCGTGGTGGAAGAGTGACGCCAGCACCTCTGGCCCCTGGCACACCTCGGTCCTCACCGTTAGAATACCCTGCCAGATACGACTGAGATCCCGCAGRTTGAAGATGTAGTGGAACTTGGCTGGGGAGGGCAGCATCTGAGGATGTCACATAAATGGATGAAATGAATGAATCATTCATTTCTTTGCAACATGGCCTTCACCCCCGAAGCACAAGCAGCAGCACAGCGGAGAGGAAAAACTCATCTCAAGAGGAACCAGACTCCCTCCATCCTCCTCTGGCTGTGTTAGGTATGTCACAGTACTGTACCTTGGCTTTGACAGCTTGCCACACCCTCCTAGTGGTGGGCACCAGGGCGCTGGCCAGGGTGCACACCTCCTCAGGGAAGCCCCTCTCGGGGCAGAAGTAGCCCTGTGCCACAGTGCGGAAGATCTTGTCGATGGAGGAGTTGGAGGGCAGAGTGCAGTTGAAGGTGCTGAACTGCCTCTTGAGGCGCTGAGGCACGTCGTTGCGCCCGCCTCCGGGGTGGATCATGGCCGCCACCAGCTGAACATCCACCACGCTGGTGAACTCCCCTGGTCTCTCCAGGCTGTAGAAACCACCCTGCTCCATCAGCTGACGCACTATCTCATTGGTTATCTGTTGGATGGACACACAATCTCATTGGTTATCTGTTGGATGGACACACAATCTCCTTGGTTATCTGTTGGATGGATGCACATCTCATTTGTTATCTGTGTGCAAGAGACAGGGAGATGAGATTACAATTTATTAAGAGAAATAATACAATATTTTGGTAAAGTGTAAATAAAGCCAGGTTCATGTTGATTGCTACGATCAACATTAACGTCTGGATTCATGTTACAAAATGGCACTAACCTGGTCACCCCACTCGTTGATAACGGGCATGTTGATGTCATCCACAAACACAGTCATCTTCTTGCCTGCCGGCGGCCCGTAGGTGGAGCCCATCCTCTTGTCAATGTAGCTCTCTATGGTCCTCTGGAACATACTGGGCAGGGTGGCCGAGGAGAAGTTTAAGCTCTTGCTCAGCTGAGTTTCAGGATCAAACTTACTGGTATAGCCCTGCAATGGAACGACTAGGATTGAGATCCTATAAAGAGGTATTATGGTCATAGATAGTCATAAAACCCACATCTACATTCACAAATCTATATCTCAGACCTTGATCATGACGGTCTTAGCGGTCCCCTGTTCCCCGATGAGCAACACGGCTTTGCCTTGTTTCATGATGGTCTGCATCAGGAAGTCTGTCCTCACGTTGTCCACGTTGGGCACCAGGATAGATGAGTAGTCCGGGACAGAGTCTGTGGGATACTTGTACTCTGGCACCTGGAGGTGACGTCATCATGCAGAGAGAGAGCAATGATTAGTGGAGTGATTGATTGATCAATTAACAGCAACAGCACAAGCCATACCTTCTTGGACCAGTGCTCCCACTGGCCACGTTCATTGACCATGAACTCAAAGATTGTCTGGTCTCCTTGGGTTTGGGGCAGGTCCAGAGTGGCAGGGTGTGCCTCTAAGAAGGCCTCCATCTTGGATCTGTCCTCCAGCTCCAGCAGAGCCCCCACTGACCACATGACAGCAAACACAAAGAGCCGTGATACATCCCCCTGAGACTGCTTTTCCTCCACTGCAGGAAGTAGACCCTGGAAAAAGGTTCCACATTGAGCTTTGCCTTTTAAATAAGTTTGATATGTTCAACACTTCAGCCATTGGGGTGGACATGTCTATTGAATTCAATGTTATTGTCATAATAGAATGTGGGAGGTATTATGACTAGTTCMGTTTGATTAAAATGACATATATTTCTAAGAATAAATAAGTAAAATATTTGAATTTCGAGTTTGCCTTTTACAGGATTTCAGTGTGGCTATTCTGCTTACCTGCAGGAGGTCAATGGTCTGCTTGATGTACATACACTCCAGGATRGGCATTTTGGGAGACACAGCAGTGAAGACAAAGTTGATCAAATCCTGTACATGGAATAAGGTAGAGACTCAGGAGATTCAGGAAGACCACAGAGGATTATTCTCATGGGAACAAATCTCAGCAAAGTGTGTGTATGCCTCCATACTGCATGTGTTTGTGTCTCTTTCTGGGTTTGACCCTACAGTAGGGAAAGAGGATGGAAGTACAGTATGATATTCAGACAGACCTGGAAAAYACTATGGAAGCAGCCCAGGAGCACCTCTGCTTGCTGTGGTGGCACCCTCTGGAGCCAGGCCTGAAGGATAGGCTTCCAGTCCAGCACAGAGGAGCTCATGAACACCATGCCGTTGCGGGACACTGTGGCCGGGGAGGCGTTGTCGATGTTGTGGGGCTCAAACACCACCTTACAGTTAGGCGCCATAGGGATGCGGTCGCCATTAGCCAGGGTCAGGGTCTTGTTGTCATCCAGGACTGAGTTGAGGTTTTCAATCCAGATGGCGTCCACAGGGCCGTCCAGCACGATCCAGATGTGTTCCCCCTTGGGAAGAGAAACAGTTAAATAGAATAAAAATGAGAACTAGTACGACAACCATCTGGCGTAGATAGTCATAACTCATAACTAATTGTGAGGGGCCTAATTGGAGGAGCCTAATGGGAGGGACATGTAACCTGGAAACTAGCTGTTATTGGCAGAGGAGGGCGATCCAAAAACCCCACCCATGCAAACAAGCGGAAATTTCAAACCCCTCTTACAGTAAAATGGCATTATCAGAATTTTCACAATTTCACAGTATTATTCCATACTCAGCTGTCATCATACCTAYAGGCGAGAGAATGGACTGGAAGCCATCTCTCGGTGAGTGTGGACATATATATAAAACACAGGAAATTCACATTTGACTGCACTGCCCTTTTAACTTCCCAGTACACCTAACTACAGTGAGCGCCAAAGGTATTCGGACAGTGACACTTATGTGTGTCTAACTTCCTCACTCATMATTTTTCACGATTCATTCAGGATTATCCATAATCATRGYAGCATCCACATTTATGTAGAAGTGTTTAGAAACATATTCTATTCTTATTTACAATAAAAGTGACTCCTAAATGAGACAATACATTATGTCCCATTCATTTCTACTGGGCACAAAATAATCTGAAACACAACCAAAACAAAAAACAGTAAATGCATCCAACAATTTTGTAGAGACACAAGTTTGATGTAGTCATTGTGTGCTATAAATATGGGATCAAATACTTCATTTTTGACTACTTTGATACACATAAGTGAATTTGACCCAATACTTTTGGTCCCCTAAAATGGGGGGACTATGTACAAAAAGTTCTGTAATTTCTAAATGCTTCACCTGATATGGATGAAAATACGCTCAAATTAAAGCTGACAGTGTGCACTTTAACCTCATAATCCTCATTGTATCATTTCAAATCCAAAGTGCTGGAGTACAGAGCCAAAACGACAAACAATGTGTCACTGTCCCARTACTTTTGGAGCACACTGTAACTAGTACAGCATACTGAAGGCACCACCCTTCCAACTCTATTGACCTTGCTGACCTTCTTGGCTTTAAGCGTTTTCCTCCACAGGGTTGAGAAGAYCCCATCAGTCCAGTCGTTGGTGGCTACATCCAGGGTACCAAACATCTGGGAGGCAGTAATGGCCTTGGGGTTCATCCTCATCTCTCGGTGAGGGGTGCCACAATCCAACATGGCCCTCATCAGTGTGTGGATGCACGTGGTTTTTCCAGCTCCGCTGGGGCCTAGTGTCATCATACCTGCAGGCGAGAGAATGAGATCAACACAGAATGAGAGGAAGAGAAGGGGCTGTGGCCTGCAGAGGAATATCAGTGWGTAGAGCAAATGGTTCACACTAGTTTGCACTACCTGTTACAACTGCTTATGGCACGTGTTATGACATGCATTAGTCTAATGCATGCTTTACAATAGAGGGCTGTGGTAAAGCAGGGATAGCCAGCTCCAAGACCATAAAATGCCAGGTTTTTATTATTTCCTCCTAATCAGAGACTGATTTAGACCTGGGACACCAGGTGAGTGCAATTAACTAACTGGTAGAAGAAGAAAAACAGAATGGTTTCGGCCCTCCAGGACAGGAGTTGCCAAACCCTGTAGTGAAGAATCACTGACCATGGCAAACACCAAACCATCTCCACTACAGTTTTAAAACAGAAGGTTCCAGTGCACGTTGACTGACCGTGCCGAACACCAAACCATMTCCACTACAGTTTTAAAACAGAAGGTTCCAGTGCACGTTGACTGACCGTGCCGAACACCAAACCATMTCCACTACAGTTTTAAAACAGAAGGTTCCAGTGCACGTTGACTGACCGTGCCGAACACCAAACCATCTCCACTACAGTTTTAAAACAGAAGGCTCGAGTGCACGTTGACTAACCGTGGCGAACCCGCTGGGTCTCGTAGAGCTGCACCAGTTTGAGGACCCAGGGCTGGTGAGGTATGAGGCCAGCCTGCTGGGTCTGAGTGTGGATGGCAGCCTCCAGGTCGGGGTAGCCTGCTTTGTCCAGAATGATCCCAGGGAACAGGTCGTTGATCAGACTCATGAACAGAGGCTCGTCCTCATCCACCTGGTCAGAGACACGGGGATTTGGTTGATTTTTTTTACCATAAAAAATGTCAAKCATTCATGTGAATTCATAAAATCATTGAGGATGACACAAATTCAGATCCTTCTAGATTCAGTGTGAAGGATAGAGGTGAAGTACCACTTGGATTGTAGGGTAGAAGAAAACTTGAGTGTACCAGTTTGGAGAGGTTCATGTCGCGCAGCACCCGCATCACTACCGTTTTCTCTGGCTCAGTGGGGTTGGACCTCTTCACTGAACCCAGTGTCCTCAACACTGACAAGATGTTCCGCAGCCCAAAGTCATAGTGGACCTTGAAGAGCATGTGAGAGGAGACGTTTATAATCAATCTGACTGGTGACCAAAGTTCTTGATGAGGATTGATGTACAAGTGTGTACTGTCTATGGYGCTACTGTGACCTTTTGACCTTTATATTATTTTATTTTTATTTCACCTTTATTTAACCAGGTAGGCTAATTGAGAACAAGTTCTCATTTACAACTGCGACCTGGCCAAGATAAAGTAAAACAGTGCGACACAAACAACAACACAGAGTTACACATTGAATAAACAAACATACAGTCAATAATACAATAGAAAAAGTATATATACAGTATGTGCAAATGAGGCAGGATAAGGGAGGTAAGGCAATAAATAGGCCATAGTGGCAAAATAATTACAATATAGCAATTAAACACTGGAGTAATAGATGTGCAGAAGATGAATGTGCAAGTAGAGATACTTGGGTGCAAAGGAGCAAAATAAATRAATAACAGTATGGGGATGAGATAGTTGGATGGGCTATTTACAGATGGGCTATGTACAGGTGCAGTGATCTGTGAGCTACTCTGACAGCTGGTGCTTAAAGTTAGTGAGGGAGATATGAGTCTCCAGCTCCAGTGATTTTTGCAGTTCGTTCCAGTCATTGGCAGCAGAGAACTGAAAGGAAAGATGGCCAAAGTAGGAATTGGCTTTGGGGGTGACCAGTGAAATATACCTGCTGGAGCGTGTGCTACGGGTGGGTGCTGCTATGGTGACCAGTGAGCTGAGATAAGGTGGGGCTTTACCTAGCAAACACTTATAGATGACCTGGAGCCAGTGGGTTTGGCGACGAATATGAAGCGAGGGCCAGCCAACGAGAGCATACAGGTCGCAGTGGTGGGTAGTATATGGGGCTTTGGTGACAAAACGGATTGCACGTGATAGACTGCATCCAATTTGCTGAGTAGAGTGTTGGAGGCTATTTTGTAAATGACATCGCGGATTGGTAGGATAGTCATTTTACGAGGGTATGTTTGGCAGCATGAGTGAAGGATGCTTTGTTGCGAAATAGGAAGCCGATTCTAGATTTAATTTTGGATTGGAGATGCTTAATGTGAGTCTGGAAGGAGAGTTTACAGTCTAACCAGACACCTAGGTATTTGTAGTTGTCCACATATTCTAAGTCAGAACCGTCCAGAGTAGTGATGCAGAACTGGCGGGCAGATGCGGGCAGCGATCGGTTGAAGAGCATGCATTTAGTTTTACTAGCATTTAAGAGCAGTTGGAGGCCACGGAAGGAGAGTTGTATGGCTTTGAAGCTCGTCTGGAGGTTAGTTAACACAGTSTCCAAAGAAGGGCCAGAAGTATACAGAATGGTGTCGTCTGCATAGAGGTGGATCAGAGAATCACCAGCAGCAAGAGTGACATCATTGATGTATACAGAGAATAGAGTCGGCCGAGAATTGAACCCTGTGGCACCCCCATAGAGACTGCCAGAGGTCCGGACAACATGCCCTCCGATTTGACACACTGAACTCTGTCTGAGAAGTAGTTGGTGAACCAGGAGAGGCAGTCATTTGAGAAACCAACCACCTTGATGTTACCTGCTTGGAGAGCTGCTCTTCACACAGCTTGTACAGGGTGTAGAACTTGCGGCTGAGGACTTGGTTGTCACGGAAACCAGCGCTGGCTAGCTTCACCCTCATGATGATGGCTCTGTCTGGAACCATCATGGCCACCGTACGGAACTGGATCTTCAGGTTCTCCGGAAGCTCCTGGCGGCCAGCATATCCAGGGTTCTGCCGTTTGAGAAGACCAGTAGAACAGAGATAATAGGAGACAAAACGTTGACAATTGWCTCAAGAAGGAATTAAGTATACCAAGGGGCCTCCCGAGTGGTGCAGCGGTCTAAGGCACTGCATTGCAGTGCGAGAGGCATCACTACAGACCTGGGTTCGATMCCWGGCTGTATCACAACCGGCCGTGATCGGAAGTCCCATAGGGCGCCTCACAATTGGCCCAGCGTTKCCCGGGTTAGAGGAGGGTTTGGCAGGGGGGGCTTTACTTGGCTCATCGCGCTCTAGCAACTCCTTGTGGCGGKCCGGGGGCCTGCAGGCTGACCTCGGTCGTCAGGTGAACGGTGTTTCCTCCTACACATTGGTGCGGCTGGCTTCCGGGTTAACCGGGCGGGTATTAAGAAGCGGGGTTTGGCRGGTCATGTTTCAGAGGATGCATGACTCGACCTTCACCTCCCGAGCACGTTGGGGAATTGCAGCGATGAGACAAKATCGRAATTGGGGTGAAAAAAAATKATTWACATTTTTTTTWAAGTGTGCAAACCACACTAAATAATGTCTAGTAAATCTTCCTTTCACAGTTGGTATTTGAACCTTACATGCATGTAGCACAATTTTTGTGAAAATGTGAAATGTGATATTCTCTCACCATGGTTAGGAAGATGCCRAACTCTCTGTCCATTTCCACCAAGTCCCCATCCGTGAAGATAAACTGTGTCTTCTTGTTCTTTTTGCACTGCAACACTATATAGATCTGCTGGGCTGCTACTGACAGGACAGGGAGCTCAATGCGGTTGAACTCATCGAAGCAGCCCCATGCACCTGACTGAGCCAAACCTGCAGATAACGTTTGCTCTTCGTTTATACMCTTTATGTACTCTGCATAATTCCATATGCTATGGTGGCTATTTTTTTAGGAAATGCTTAATTTAAAGGGGCCGTACTGTAYATATGTCTTTCTGACACATTTAGTAAAACCCTCATAACCTCTTTATGTGTGTCAGAGCAACATTCATAACAATGTTTTATGACTATTGACAGATCATATTTAGCTTTGATTAATTGTCAAGTCAGAGACCTTTCCATGTTATCTCCCCATGGACAAGCTTTAGTACCTTTATAGATTCGTCCTAGCCCTCTATAGTCCATCTGGTCAGAGCAGTTGAAGACGACAACGTACTTCCCCAGGCAACGGCCCATGTCTTTGGTGGTCTCGGTCTTACCTGTACCAGCCGGCCCTGCCGGGGCTCCGCCCATACTCATACCCAGGGCCTGGGACAGGGTGATGTAACACCTAGTGGAGTCCTAACATGTCAGTCATCATTGTGCTGACGGYCAAATCAAATCAAACTTCATTAGTCACATGCGCAGAATACAGCAAGTGTAGACTTTACCGTGAAATCCTTACTTATAAGCCCTTAACCCAACAGTGCATTTCAAGAAGAGTTAAGAAAATATTTACCAAGTAGTCCAAAATAAAAAGTATATAATAAAAAGTAACACAATAAGAATAACAATAACGAGGCTATATACAGGGGGCACCGGTACCGGGTCAGTGTGTGAGGGTACAGGTTAGTTGAGGTAATTTGTACATGTAGGTGGGGGTGAAGTGACTATGCATAGATAATAAACAGCGAGTTTCAGCAATGTACAAAAGGGAGGGGGGGGGTCAATGTAAATTGTCCGGTGGCGATTTTATTAATTGTTCAGCAGTATAATGGCTTGGGGGTAGAAGCTGTCGAGGAGCCTTTTGATCTTAGACTTGGCGCTCCGGTACCGCTTGCCGTGTGGTAGCAGAGAAAACAGTCTGTAACTTGGGTGACTGGAGTCTCTGACAATTTTATGGGCTTTCCTCTGACACTGCCTATTGTATAGGTCCTGGATGGCAGGAAGCTTGGCCCCAGTGATGTAGTGGGCCGTACGCACTACCCTCTGTAGCGCCTTACGGTCAGATGCCGAGCAGTCAGATGCCGAGCAATGCCAAACCAGGCATTGATGTAACCGGTCAGGATGCTCCCGATGGTACAGCTATAGAACCTTTTGTGGATCTGGGGACCCATTCCAAATCTTTTCAGTCTCCTGAGGGGGAAAAGGTTTTGTTGTGCCCTCTTCACGACTGTCTTGGTATGTTTGGACCATGATTGATTGTTGGTGATGTGGACACTAAGGAACTTGAAACTCTCGACCCGCACCATTACAGCCCCATTGATAAAAGGCATTTAGCTAATCTGGTAGGCTCGCGTCACTGGGCAGCTCGCGTCTGGGTTTCCCTTTGTAATCCATAATAGTTTTCAAGCCCTGCCACATCCGACGAGCGTCAGAGCCGGTGTWGTAGGATTCAATCTTAATCYTGTATTGACGCTTTGCTTGTTTGATGGTTCGTCTGAGGGCATAGCGGAATTTTTTATAAGCGTCCAGATCCACTCCTTGAAAGTGGCTGCTCTAGCCTYTAGCTCGATGCGGATGTTGCCTGTAATCCATGGCTTCTGGTTGGGATATGTACGTACAGTTGCTGTGGGGACGACGTTGTCGATGCACTTATTGATGAACCCGATGACTGAGGTGGTGTCCTCCTCAATGCCATTGAATGAATCCCGGAACATTTTCCAGTCTGTGCTAGCAAAACAGTCCTGTAGTGGAGCATCCGTGTCATCTGACCACTTCCCTATTGAGCGAGTCACTGGTGCTTCCTGCTTTAGTTTTTGCTTGTAAGCAGGAATCAGGAGGATAGAATTATGGTCAGATTTGCCAAATGGAGGGCGAGGGAGAGCTTYGTATGCATCTCTGTGTGTGGCGTAAAGGTGGTCTAGGATTTTTTTTTCTCTGGTTGTACATGTGACATGCTGGYAAAMATTTGGTAAAACTGATTTAAGTTTGCTTAGTTGTTACAACAAACTCATTCTTGCAATTGGATAAGATCTTTTCAGCCGTATTGTCTGCGCCGGTATGCATTACAGTAGATATCATAGGTTCCCAGGGTTCCCAGAGATTTATCCTGAATCATCACTGAATATGCTTTTTTGACCAGCACTAGGCTTAATCTGTGCTTGGGAAATCTGCCCATAATATGTCCCAGTAAGACAATAACACTATAATACAAGCAGCAGTTTCAGAGTAGATAGAATACCATTAGTGTAATTATTAAAGACCTGTCAGTGAGAGGGGTGATGACCAGTCTGTCGGTACAGCCCAGATACTCATTGCAGTAGCTAAACTCCACGTCAGTGATCTGGATTATACATCTGTCCTTGTCCTCGATGAAGTAGAAGCGGGATTGCTTCTGCCACTCAAAGTCTAATGTCGATCGGATGTTCATTCGCACCTGAGTGATATTGGGATGTGGATTTAGTCATGGATTACGTTTATATACTGTAGTATAACCTGAGGGAGACTCATGCAAAGCTTAATAAGATACCTTATGAAATGCCCAATGAATATTCTAGAGGTTGTTCATGAAAAATGTGCCCCCTTTCTTACTGAAAAATAGGTTGTATAAATGTTGCATTGAAAAAAAAGATGTCATTCCAATATCTTACTATTGCGGGGCTTTTGCAAAAAACACTATAAGGCTTCTAAATTAATACATCAACTTGTATGTGGTTGGGGAAAAGTCTTATCAAAAATATGTAGGGTTCTTTGATAAAATGCAAAAGGGATGCTCACCAGGTCGTCGAATATGTCTTTCTGATGCACATGGATGGTGATCAGAGTCTCATACTTGGTGCGTTCATTCCTGGTCAATTCTCGAGTGGTCATATCAATCAGCTCATTCAGGATATCCCCAAACTTTTGATTGGTAGTTTGCATGATCTGTGCAATCAAGTCAAGAAGTAAGAAGAAGACACAAAAGAGATTATTCAACAATGAATCAACACAATCAATTTTTAGAAATAAAGCTACTTCTTGTCTAGAGGTGAAGATTCCGGCTCCYGAGTGGCGCAGCGGTCTAAGGCACTGCATCTCAGTGCTAGAGGCGTCACTACAGACTCTGGTTTGATTCCAGGCTATATTACAACCGGCCGTGATTGGGAGTCCCATAGGGCGGTGCACAATTGGCCCAGCGTCGTTCGGGTTAAGGTTCGGCCAGGGTAGGCCGTCATTGTAAATAAGAATTTGTTCTTAACTGACATGCCTAGTTAAATAAAATAAAAAAAATACAATTCCCTTTCAGGTACAGTATAACCACATTCTACAATATATACTTTGCCCAGTATAATAGCACCAATGGAATGGTCCCAAAAGTGGAAGCTCCAAGCTAAATCAAGCACACCTCAAATACTTGCAAGTATCTTACATGTACAGTAGTTGAATGCCCAGATTGTTACCTTTTTGTCTCCCTTGCTGAACCCCAGGGCTTCCTCTGCATCCCTGGTCCAGATCATCTGGATGCCCAGAAGACCCACCTGGGCTGGGAACACAGACTGGAACTCCACCATCTTTAGTCCTGCGTCACTGATGGACATGTGAGCCTGCCGGATAATGCCATGGATGGTCTTCCTCACTCTGTCCAGCAAGAGCCCCAGCCAGGCTTCCACATTTCCCTATCGGACACCATCAGAGAACAATGTTCMGTAATGGATCTGSGCCTCATGATTAGTCTACCAGTGAACATATAAAATAGATGGATGATCAGGAATGAAAGCAGAATGGCTTTTTATTATGGGAATAAGAAACTTCCATTTTGTATTGAAACGTATCCGAACACCAATGCCAAATGTGAGTCACGCATTGAGGAGCATTGCCTTCAACTCAGCAGTGTGTACAGTAGGTTAAGTGTACCTGAGCCAAAACAGGTTCGGACAAGTCTACTGTCTCTCCCTCCTGGGACTGGAAGCTTAGGATCTGGTCATAGTTCTTATCATGGAAAACCACACAGTTCACATTGTCGAAAAGACTCAGCATATGAGCCTGTACCCAAAGGAGAAGAGAAGTTACAGTTTGAGAGAGGTTTMATTTGTGATAACGACAAATGATAGAACTAGAACCTCACTACATTTCATTGATTTTGATTGATTTCATTTTATGCAGTCAAAAAACATCATGCAGACTGCACAGTTACACATTGAGACAATAGTTAAAACACCAAGCAATTAATACATGTGGACACCTCTTCAAATTAGTKGTTTCGGCTATAGCAGCCACACCCRTTGCTGCAGGTCTATAAAATTGAGCACACCGCCATGCAATCTCCATAGACAAACATTGGCAGCAGAATGGCCTTACTGAAGAAGGAAAGGGAGATACCTAGTCAGTTATACCACTGAATGAATTCCACTGAAATGTGTCTTCCGCATTTAACCCAACCACTCTGAATCAGAGAGGTGGGGGGGCTGCCTTACTCAACATTCATGTCACCAGCGCCTGTGGAACAGTGGGTTAACTGCTTTGCTCAGGGGCAGAACGAAAGATTTTTACCATGTCAGCTCAGGTATTCGATCCAGCTACCTTTCGGTTACTGGCCCAACGCTCCTAACTGCCAGGCTACCTGCCGCCCCTCAGTGACATTCAACGTGGCACCGTCATAGTATGCCACCTTTTCAACAAGTCAGTTAGTCAAATTTCTGCCYTGCTAGAGCAGAAGTGAAAATGTCTAGGAGCAACAACAGCTCAGCCGCGAAGTGGTAAGCCCCACAATTTCAGAGAATGGGACCACTGAGTGCTGAAGCGTGTACAAATCATCTGTCCTCGGTTGCAACACTCATTACTGAGTTCCAAACTGCCTCCAGAAGCAACGTCAGCACAATAACTGTTCGTCGGAAGCTTCATGAAATGGGTTTCAAGCGTTGGCTGAAGGGGTGTAAAGCTTGCCACCATTGGACTCTGGAGCAGTGGAAACGCGTTCTCTGGAGTGATTAATCACGCTTCACCAGCTGGCAGCCCGACGGACAAATYTGGGTTTGGCAGATGCCAGGAGAACGCTACCTGCCCCAATGCATAGTGCCAACTGTAAAGTTTGATGGAGGAGGAATAATGGTCTGGGGCTGTTTTTCATGGTTCGGGTCYCTTAGCTCCARTGAAGGGAAATCATAATGCTACAGCATGCAATGACATTCTAGACGATTCTGTGCTTCCAACTTTGTGGCAACAGTTTGGGGAACGTCCTTTCCTGTTTCAGCATGACAATGCCCCCGTGCACAAAGTGAGGTCCATACAGAAATGGTTTGTCGAGATCGGTGTGGAAGAAATTGACTGGCCTGCACAGAGCCTTGACCTCAACTCCATCGAACATCTTTGGGACGAATTGGAACGCAGACTGCGAGCCAGGCCTAATCACCCAACCTCAGTGCCCTAATGCTATTGTGGATTAATGGAAGCAAGTCCCCGCAGCAATGTTCCAACATCTAGTGGAAAGCCTTCCCAGAAGAGTGGAGGCTGTTATTGCAGCAAAGGGGGGACCAAGTCTATACTAATCCCCAAGATGTTGGATTGAGCTGTTCAATGAGSAGGTGTCCACATACWTTTGGCATGGTAGTGTATCTATGGTATCTATGGCCATACCAGACATGGAGAAACAGTAGAAGAAAATGTTGCCCTAACGTAACCCAGCCATAGAATGTTTTTAGTTTGTCCAGTCCAGTACCTGTATGGTGTGGGAGTCTGAGGCCTGTCCCAGGATCTCCAGTAGAGCAGGGTCGGAGACAAAGAAGAACCGAGGGAACACAAGCCTCTTCTTCTCCAGGTAGCCGCTCAGAGACTTCTGACACACCTCCAGCTGCTCCAGAATATGGGGCAACAGCTGGCTGAGGGTCTCGTCCCCCACACAGCACTGCACCACACCTGTCATCTCGTGGGCACGCTGCATGATCTTCTGCCAGGACTTGTCGATGTTCTGGAACCTCTTGGCTTCCTATATGGGACAAATTTAGTAGCCATATTCTTACTTGAGTAGCCTGGAATCCACACTAAGCTCCAATTGAATCCACATTCAAGTGAAACAATAGTGAATCAACAGGTTAACAGAGCATGGTTCAGCTTGTTCTGACCTGGGGCAGCTGCTTAGCGATATCCCCTCCGACAAATACGGCCTCCAGGTAGATCCACAGGTTCTGAACCGTCAACCATTTCTCTATGACCTCAGTGGTGTTAGACAGCTTCAGCACCCACTGCTGGATGGAAGGCTTGAATGGGGCATTATACCTGGGAAAGTATAATTTCACACATGTACAGTGGGTATTAATACACGTGTGAATTGGAAATGTGTTTTTTGTTGCATATCCCACTCTCCCTCACAGCCAGAGTCTGCCATTATCAACAGCGACCTTGGAGCAATTAGGGTTAAATGCCTTGCTCAAGGGCACAGATAGATTTTTCACCTTGTCGGGTCAGGGATTTGAAATAGCGACCTTTCGGTTACTGGCCCAATTCTCAAACCGCTACGCTATCTGCCGCTCAACCACTAGGCTACCTGCCGCCATCGACAACTTTCTGTATGGTCACCTAGAAGAGATACAGTAAACATTGAATTTAATTCTGAATTCATGTCTGATTACTAATATTGTGGTACCTGGGTTCGAAACCCAGCTGATCAAATCAGACATGAGGATGTGGTGGTACCTACCGGTTGCTCATGAGCGAGGCCAGCACCATCAGACTGTCCTCCATGAGGGCCACCTTCTCTGCAGTGTCAGTACCCTTCAGTAGCAGTTCCCCCCGGTTCCTGAAGGGGGCGAAGGTGAGCGTGTGGCTGCTCCACTCTGCCACTACGTCTTTCAGTTTGGCCTCAATGTCCCTCTCCTTCACCGCGCTGATGCACACATCCTGTCCAGATAAACATAGCACGCCTAATTCTATTTTACAAGTATATTGTTTGCCCATTTTGGTGAGGTGATTTGGTGACATAGTACCTCAATATCCTCTTTGTATTTGAGCAGTGGTGCCTCCATGATGTTTCTGAGGGCAAAGCTCTCCGACTCCACCTCAAAGATGTGACCTGTGAGGTCACTCAGGCGGCTCCAATGCCTGGACATCATCGCCTGAAAGGGAGAGGGGATTGAAAGGGACAAACGTCAGGAAAAGCAATATGAGATGATTAAATGAAAGGTATTGTTTCACCTTGTTAGCCATCATGTAAAGTAGGGGGCACGTCTCGTTGAAGTCATCGATTGTCTTCTTCAGGTCACTAAAGGCTTGCCACTCCTTCAACGCCTTGGGAAGTTTCCGGATTCTTATGGAAAGTGGAAAAATAGAGTAATCACAATGTTCACAAGGATTAGTCAGCAACTCAATTTTAACTGTTATCTATCGTTTAGATTATTTTCCAATACAGCATATTGACATGTATATATCACAGTCCATGGGATTCTACCTGTTCTGGAAATCCTGCAGTTCATTGTTGATCTTGTCTATGTTTAGGTCAGCCCATTGGATATCATAGTAACTAGTGACACTTTCAGTGACAGAGTTGTAGAGCGTGTAAAGTTTCGACAAAAGACCCAGCTCTCTTTTAATTCTCTGAAGATCGGGATATTCTGTTAATGAGAGATATTAGCCATATTAGCCTAGTCCTGAATCTCCATTGAAAGTGTTTTGGAGTCCAAAGATATGTAAAATATKGTTCTAGGAAACAGTGTATTTCAATGTGGATATGAATGTGAGAATAGTCACCGTTAACTGAGAGGCCGAATAGCTCCTCCCCTCCAGAGTAGGTAACATATTTTCTCCACAGCTCATTGAACTGGGCCTGGAAGCTCTGCAGTCTGTCGCTGGCTTCATCTGGGGTCAACCCCTCCACTCCAGGGCCACTTGATGAACATAAAGSATGTGGATTACAGGAATCTATCAACTATTGAGCAAAATGTCTGAATGGAAAATATAACTGTATTCTACCTTTTGTCATAATCTGAGTAGTAGGTCTGGACAGAGTTCTGGAATGTCTCCACCCCTGACAGTAGGTCTGCCTTCATGGCAGGTTGAATCTTCACCAGGGTGTTTTGGGTTTCCATCACCTTTTGATGGACATTGTTTTGGTTTCAGATGCAGAGCACAGCTCAAACAGAGATGGAAGAGGAAGTGAGACATCTCACTTGCTCCTTTTTTCTGATTAATTTACAGTTAATGAACTAAGCAGACCAGATCAAGCTGCTAAAGCATTGGTGCCTATGGGAGAGCCAGCCCTTAAAGGTCCAATGCAGCTGTTTATATCTCAATATCAAATCATTTCTGGGTAACAATTAAATACCTTACTGTGATTGTTTTCAATTAAAATGGTCAAGCTGGCAGAGAGGTTTGGAACTCTTTATTTTTAATCTAACTAATTTACTGCCTGGTCACCAGGCAGGCCAAAAATCCATCCCACTAAAAGAGGTGGAMATTTCAGGYGGTCTTTTCAAACAGCTCTTACACTAAAAGGGCATTATCATAATTCTCACAATTTCACAGTATTATTCCATCCGCATGTTGTGTAAATATATATATAAAACACAGGAAATCATGTTTTTGAATGCACTGGGCCTKAAAGCAGACAGGAACCGTGACATAAATAAAAATGGTAAACGGCCTTCATTTATCCACCATCTTTGACTCATACTTGAGAGAGAGCATGTTCATCACATACTCAGTGGTTTGCTGCCCTCTACTGCCACATGTACAGAATATATGTCTTGGTTGGCTGCAACAACTACCACAGTCGATGTACATGAGTCTTAAACTTCATCAAATTCCAAATTCCTTTTCTTATATTTTGCCTCAGTGGGTTACAAGGTGATTGACAAGCCATGCAGAGCTCAAGAGAATGTTTGGCATCAGAAACACCACTCCACACAGGACAAGTGAATAGAGGAACAATAAAATGTCAGGTGAGAAAATGTGACGTGAAATACATGACAGGTTTCGTTTTCCACCCACCAGTGCATTGAGGTTCCTCCAGGTGTACGTCAGCCCATCCACCTTCTCTGCGTTCCCGTCGCTGAAGATCAACTCGTGGCGGTTGAGCAGGGCAAACGACTCCTCCACRGGGCCGATGGTGGCRTCTATCCGGATCTCTGCCTCTCTGACCTCTCGGAGAGAGGCCATGGCTCCCCTAACGTCCTCCAGGTCTTCGACAGGCCTCTGGAGCCTCTTGGTCAGGCCGTCCACAAAGGAGTAGATGTCGGCCATGTCGGCTGAAGCCTGGCTGTTCAGCGCAGCTCCAAAGGCCCGTTTCCAGGCACGGCACTCCTGGGTCAGGGAGAGCTTAAGGTGGTCTGTGTGGAACAGGACTGAACCCACAGTGCAGGAGGCTGGCAAGCCTTCAATCTGAGCTTCCATTGTCTGCATGAGGTGAGCAAGTAACACATCAAACAGAATCTAATGACAACCATCCAATRTGTAAAACAATGAGTGAATGTCACTAACAGAGTAGGAGGAAATCTGAGTGCTGAACGCTGGGAGGGATGGACTGGTCTCCAGGAACGTTTTCACTTCCTCCTCTGGGTCCTGGGGAGAACAATACGAGTCATGTTATATAGTAGATCCGAACGGTCAAATATGATCAAATCATATCAAATCATTGTATACAGTACATCAATTCATCGACATTGTGTCTTTCTCTCTTTCATTCTTGGCTTCRTACATTCCTGGCTCTGGTAGAACTTGAATACTAATGGATCATTCAAAGATGATGCCACCAGCATTCTTTTATGTATCGCTAACATTTCCAGCYCAGCAGACCTGATTCCACAGGGTGGAGAATTGATGGAACTCCTGCAGTACATCCCCGGCCTCGGTCCTGAGGGAGGACACGATGGAACCCAGCTGGATGACGGCCTTGGTGACGTCCTTGTGCTCGGCCAGCTGCCGGTCCAGGGGCTTGAGGACCAGCTGCTTGGTCAGGGGGCCGTCGTCCCCAGCGTCCCTCACTGCAGCCTGCTCTGCCTGGAGAGGGGCACAGGGAAAGACCCCAATTTGGATCACTTCTTACATTCAATTTCTGAACAATATTTAAGGTAGGAATAATTATAAGAAAGAAATATGATAGTAATACCATTCAGGAATCTTTAGTTTATTTATTTTATTTATATATTCCACTTTTATTTAACCAGAGAAGTCAATTGAGAACCAATTCTCATTTACAATACAACCTGGCTAACAGTGAACAGGACAACACACAATAAAAATAAATATAACACTAAAAATAAATAAAACACACTATATGGAGAAAAGGTACAAATTCATCAAATATACAACAATAAGAAATATTCACAGTGGGTTAGAGCAGAAAAGTCCAAGGCAACACAGCAGACGTAATAAGCAGCAGATACATCGACCAGATAGCAAGCATACCTGAAGCTGCTTGTGATGTAGATGGGAAAATGTCCATAGTGGGATGTCTGTAGCCATTGACAGCACAATGCTCACAACTTTGTTGACAGTACTCTGTGAGACACAAGCAAGGGACAAAGACAGAGGACAATGCCACCATACTATGTGATTTATCAGTGGAAAATAATTGAATATTGAAGAGATAGCAATAAACACACTAACGTGTATATTCATAACATAAAATAGACTTAAATATATATATTCTCCATTAATCTTTTTTATCCAATTTGCCAACAAACTTTGACTGTGGACTATTTCTTTAAATGTGTCAAGGAGTACCTGGATGTCCTCCAGACTGGGCTTGAGGACGATGTTGGGAATGGCCAGCTGAATAGAGGCCTTGAAGAGAGGAACCTGGACCTGTGCTCGACTCAGGTACGAGGACGACTGGTACTTGGAACTCGCCACATGAAGCCTTCGCCTCAGAGAATCAAGGGATGACCTTGTAGCTATGAAAATGTAAATGATTATAGGAAAACATACGTCAGTTTAGGGCAGTTTTGGTACTCAGTCGAAAGCAACTAACTATTATTGCCAATGTGTATTGTTTTCATTAAATTATTGCATTTGAATGAATGTCTTGGTTTGATTAAAACAGAGTTGATCCCAACCCYGATGACCTCACATAGGTAAAAGAACAATCGGAAATCTCACCTTTGACCAGGGCCTCTGTGTTCCTCTGGCACAGCTGAGCCATCAGGTTGTAAAAGCAACAGGCTAGACACGACTGGCAGCGTGTCTTCTGTTTAGCATCCGGGTGTAGACACTGGAGAGACCCCTGAATCAGAGAACATTGAGGCGTTACACAAAGGCTCTATCATTGTTGACAGGTGTAGTTGTGCGTTTACTGCTAATGTAACAGAGGTGGTTTCTTGAACCACACTTGTGTGAAAAGTAACTTTGTCCTGAGACCTGAAAACTTGCGCTGTTCCCCGAGTCACACTAACCCACCTCTAGGTTGACTACTTCTGCTGGCGACATCCTCTTTTTCAGCTCATCAGTCATCTCGTACATAGACATTTCCACTTGTTTACTTTGGCTGCAGTGAAATCAAGATAAACAGCTGAAGTGAAACTGAGAAAACAATGATACCCTGATGATTTGATCAACGATGCTGTTGTTGTTAATGGTAATAGAGAGACGATTACTCTGAAAACACCAATCATTTATTTTCCTTTGTCTGTTGGTCACTTGTTGCAAGTCCATATCAAACCATGTAATGACACTAAGATTTCACATATTGGACTAACCCAACATAGGCATAATTGACCTTTCTGTATAATTTGTAGAGCTCAGTCAGCACTCACATGCTCAGTGCCTTCCCAGCAGACCTCACAGTGTCCTCAGCTTGGCTATGAAAGTTTTGGGATGAAACGGGCATATCCTCGGGCARCACCAGCAGGGCAGTGGATGACATGGCCTGTAGGATTCTCTCGATGCGACACTCCAGTGTATCCATGGCAACCTTTGCAACTTGCTCCAGTTCTTGCAGTACTCCATATACATTCTCTATGACTACAAGAAAAGAACAGTCTGTTTGGTTAAGTCTGAATATTACTGAAAGAACACAATCCCAGATTCAATGCTTAAATCCAGCCCTGCAGTAACACACCTGATTCAAATATTTAACCCAATCCCCTCTCTCCACTGGGATTCTCTGCCTCTAACCCTATTACAGGGGCTGAGTCACTGGCTTACTGGTGCTCTTTCATGCCGTCCCTAGGAGGGGTGCGTCACTTGAGTGGGTTGAGTTACTGACGTGATCTTCCTGTCTGGGTTGGCGCCCCCCCTTTGGTTTGTGCCGTGGCGGAGATCTTTGTGGGCTATATTCGGCCTTGTCTCAGGATTGTAAGTTGGTGGTTGAAGATATCCCTCTAGTGGTGCGGGGGCTGTGCTTTGGCAAAGTGGGTGGGGTTATATCCTTCCTGTTTGGCCCTGTCCGGGGGTATCATCGGATGGTGCCACAGTGTCTCCTGACCCCTCCTGTCTCAGCCTCCAGTATTTATGCTGCAGTAGTTTATGTGTTGGGGGGCTAGGGTCAGTTGGTTATATCTGGAGTACTTCTCCTGTCTTATCCAGTGTCCTGTGTGAATTTAAGTATGCTCTCTCTAATTCTSTCCTTCTCTCTTTCTTTCTCTCTCTCGGGGGACCTGAGCCCTAGGACCATACGTCAGGACTACCGGGCATGATGACTCTTTGCTGTCCCCAGTTCCACCTGGCCTTGCTGCTATTCCAGTTTCAACTGTTCTGCCTGCGGTTATGGAACCCCTACCTGTCCCAGACCTGCTGTTTTCAACTCTTAATGATCGGCTATGAAAAGCCAACTGACATTTATTCATGATTATTATTTGACCATGCTTGTCACTTATGAACATTTTGAACATCTTGGCCATGTTGTTTTATTCTCCACCCGGCACAGCCAGAAAAGGACTGGCCACCCCTCATAGCCTGGTTCCTCTCTAGGTTTCTTCCTAGGTTTTGGCCTTTCTAGGGAGTTTTTCCTAGCCACCGTGCTTCTACACCTGCATTGCTTGCTGTTTGGGGTTTTAGGCTGGGTTTCTGTACAGCACTTCGAGATATTAGCTGATGTACAAAGGGCTATATAAAATAAACTTGATTTGATTTGATTTGATCATAATCCTCCTAATGGGTTATGATTAGCTGAATCAGGTGTATTACCACAGGGTTGGAACTAAYGCCTGCACACATACTGTACAACCGTCCCCAGGACTGGAATAGGAGAACCCTGTCGAATTGTACCAGTAAACTACAGAGTGTTTCTCTCACATCTGTCAGTGTTGAGTGATGTCCAGGAGAGAGTTGTGAGCCCTGGGGAGAGAGAGTTCTCCACGTGTCTGATGAAGGGCTGCATCAGGGGGAGGAGGATGGGAGGGATCCTGGATAAGACTGCTTCAAAGTCCTGCAGCATTTCCTGTAGCCTGGGACAAAGGGATTTCACTATTAAAACATCCTCTGTGATACCATGGGCATTTTTGCTTCAACTGTTGTAAAAAATAGACATGTATTGTACATTAGACCCATAGTCAACACCTGGTCACCAAACCTGGTCCTGGSAGATACAGGGTGTTTTGGTTTAGTTCAACACTTGATTACTGAAACACTTGATTCAATCAATARTATCTCACCTGTTTTGCTGGGCCTTCAGCTCGACTTCTTTGGCACACATATTCAGGATCACCGTTGGGACCGCGACGCCAAGCTTATGCATGCACTTAGCCTCATGCAGAACCTCCAGGACCAAGGAGTCAAGATTAACATATATCTTCTGGGCAGGTAAGAATCACAATATTGAAGGGTGAGTTAACAGAGAGAAATCGGAGAGGGTAGGCCTAGCGGTGAAWAGCGTTGGGCCAATAACRGAAAGGTTGCGGGTTCGAATCCACGAGACAACTATGTGAAAAATCTGCCGATGTGTCCTTGAGCAAGGCACTTAACCCTAATTGCTCCTGTAAGTCGCTAAGAATAAGAGCGTCTGATAAATGACAAAAATGTTAATGTAAATCTCAAATTTGCACAACACACGCTTATATAATGTTGACATTATGAAAAATAATGCAAGGTGTTGCTTTGGCCTCTAAGTAAAAGGCCATTGTCTGAATATAATGTYGACATTAGCAGCACTTTGGAATGGGCAGAACCTTTGTTTCTGGGTCTCTGACGAGCAGCGATGCATTCAGGCCGTGACGGCCCATCTCCACGGCTTGGCTCCAGCCTCTGTGGTACAGGAGCTCGAACTCAAGGAGAAYGGCGGCCATCTTGTTATAGCTTCTGATCACCTTCCTCATCTCAGGGGTCTGCCAGACAAAAAGAGAAGCATGAGTCTCTGTAACAATATCTACACGAGCATACTGCTCAGAATGAAGCAATGYACTGGGCATGCATTCTAAATATAATGATAGWATAGATGAAACCGTCTTTTTCTTTGGGGACCATACAAATTAGGTACTGTAGATATCACATTTCATTGATGTCACATTACATTTAATTTCCTTTGATTTGCTTCCCACACAAAAGTATGAATTCAGAAGACACAAAGTTGGTAAAGTGTCAATCCAAAGTATCACATCTACCTAATTTAGGGTTACATATGAAACAAAACAATTGAGGAAATGTTATTGAAATTGTAAAACACTACCTTTAGAATGTCCATTTTGTTTTTCAGGATAGACATAGGTAACTCAATCTTTCGGAATAGTTGCCGCGACCACATAATCTTCCCTGCAACCTGCCAGAGAGAGAAGCATTTTAAAACTTATGAAGACCAAAAAGACTCTTGACATACTGTATGTGCTGACTGTGTTCTTCACACTGTATTTGTTTAGTACGCCTTAAATGTCTGAAAAGGGATAAATGCATTAGATCAGGGCTCTCCAACCCTGTTCCTGGAGAGCTACCCTCCTGTAGGTTTTCACTCCAACCCGGCTTGGTTCTAACCGGATTCATCTCRTCAACCAGCTAATTATTATAATCAGATGTGAAAAAAATACAGGACGGTTGCTCTCCAGGAACAGGGTTGGAGGAGCCCTGCATTAGATCCTCTTTCATACAGACTGTGACATTAACACCATAGTCATCCCACATCAAATGTAACTGAGGAAGTGCTGCATAGCTCTATGGGCAGCCAGCAAATGTGCGAAATGTATTTTGCAGTAGCCACAGAGGTCTGAGTACATTATACTATAACAAAACAGTGAATGAGACATGACCTTTTTCAAGGGCAGTCTCGCAAAAAGACGCATTCTTGCATTCTAACTACCCGCTATTCAAAGCGCTCTGAACAAATTAAGGGAATCGTTCACAAACATTGGCACATTCTAAAATCCGATGATAGTCTCGGTAATGTGTTTTCGGACCTTCCCTTRGTCGTATTTTCGCGGGGSAGAAATCTCAGAGACCAATTGGTACACTCTGATTTACCACCCCAAGATATTCCTGAACAACGTCTATTTGCGCCCCTACTGGATAGAAATTACAAGTGTAATGGCTGTGCTCAATGCAATGGCACTTATAAATGCAGATCCTTCAAACACCCACAAACAGGGAAATCGATCCCAATCAAAGGTGTTATTACGTGCTCCACTAAGGCAGTTATTTAACCTTATAACTTGTTCTTGTGGTAAAAACGATGTGGGTAAAACAAAGCGTGAATTAAAAGTACGTATCTCAGAGCATCGTAGCACCATTAGGTGCCAAAACTTGACCTACCCAGTTGCGGCTCACTTTTTGGAGGCAGGGCACTCGATTTCGTCTCTGCGTTATATTGGCATCGAACATGTCACCCTCACTAGGAGAGGGGGTGACCTTGATAATTTATTGTTAAAACGAGAGGCTKCCTGGATCTTTAACTTAAAGACCCTTGCTCCCTTCGGTCTCAACGTGGACTTTGATCTGAAGCCATTCTTGTGATTGTTGTGACTTTGCCATTGTGGTTGTTTGTAGGCTTGTGTGGTCTTAAGTGAGTCTATGATCGTATGCCATCCATTTGTATTTATTGTATGCTGCTCTTTCTATGCCATTTTAATATTTGAGAAATTAACCAATGATATTAGGCCACTCTTGGCCATGATTACAGACACCTGTGTGTCTTGACACTATATATAAACGAGTCATCCCGCAGTGTCTGTGATTGTACCCTGATGAAGACAGCTTGCCTGTCGAAACGTTGGTAAATTAAATATTTTTTGCATCTGAGCTCCTAGAGTGTGCGGCTCTCCTTTATTTTTAAGAATGCTGGAAGAAAAACACATAATTCATCATGAAATGCTACCAATTTGCTGGACTCACAGGAGGCATGTTTCGCRGAATGGGAGGGTTGTCCTTCTGCTTTTGATAGAGCTTCCTGACAAGCTCCAGGTCTCGGCTATAGCGCTGCAGTACTGCCATGTATTTGTCTGTGAGGTCCAGCTGCTTACCGACGCCATTCTCAAACTTAGAGAGGAGTTCAAGCATTCGCTCAGTCTAATGGTAGAGAAAGAATTCAGCGAAGTGAAAGGTGACCAATCATCATAGAAGCATGCTTTACAATTCGAGATTAGTTGGTACCCTTAGATGTCATAGAGACTTTTGGATCAGAACTCACGGTTAGTGACTGCTCAAACCAGGTCACTAGCAATGACTGGAGAGACTGGAAGAGTCCTTGGATCTGGAACTTGAACTCTGTGTAGTCACTGTCAAACTGAGCAAAGAGCAGGATCTGTAGCACTCATACAATTCAGAGACAATTCAATACAATGCTTTCGATCAACTTAAAACCCTCACAGAAACCATTTTATTACAATTTCATGGAGTTATGGCAGTTGTACTAGCCAGATTGATCMATTGGTATTATCGTCTGTTTTTACAACCAGCACGTCATCATACATTTGATATTAAGGACTCAATCATGGACACTCTCACTCTGTTTTCTGACTGGCTGCTTGCGCTGCTATTATTTGTTGCCTCTATCTGTCCATTTGGCTATTCAGTAGTGCTATGCTACTTGTATTGTGGTCTGACACTTTGTCGTTTTCTCTTGTTCTGTTGTCTGCCCTTAACATTGTTTGTGCCATGGTGTTTGTTGCCATAGGACTCTCTTCATGTAGTGCGGCGATGCCTTTCTTGTCGTGATGTGCTTTGCTTCCACTGTCTGTCTGGTGATGTATCTGTACTGTTGCCAAGTGTCTTCCGTCGGTGTTTTATTTTTATCCCCGCCCCCTGCCCCACAGTAGGCTTTATGTCTCTTGCCAGGCAATCATTGTAAATGCAATGTTTTTCTTAATTGACCTGCCTGGTAAAATATAGGTAAAATATATAATTAAAATAAAATAGTACCTCCAACTTGCGGTGGTCAAGCACATTGTAGGTCTTGGACTTGGCGGTGGTCACAATGGTCTGATAGCGAACAAAGATCTTTTCGATCCCCTCCACTTTCATGTGTTGCAGAGATGCGAGGTCCTCCAAAATGGAGGCCATGTCTGCAATCTTCTCCAGTCGCTTGCAGAATGTGTCGAATTTGCCGAAGATGTAATTCTCACTGCAGTGACACAGATGAAGTGTTTATTTGAGGTGCGCTAAATTCGTTTTTGAACTATTTTATTGGTAAAACTGAGTTTATTGGTAAAACTGAGTTTTTTCCTATTCTCAGGTAACTGAGAATAGGAAAAGAAAAGTTTACCTGAACTCAAACTGCTTGTCGTTGGGGTTGTCCCGAAGCTTCTCTCGTACCCTCTGGAAGCACAGCTGATACTCCTGGTTGAGCTGTGTGCATTCTCTGATCCTCCTCAACATCTCGTTTCTGAGAAGAGACATGCCATAGACGTCCTTCAATAACACTGTTTCATATGCTAACAAATAAGGCATAGAAATCCTTCCAAAGTGTGAATAATATAATTATACTATAATATTTATTTCGCAATAGTTGCTTGGCACAGACACAGGTTTACTTTACTTAAGCACAACTTTAAACATAACCTCACATGCATCACCATAGTTGTTGATTATTTGGAAGCTAAAATGTCAAATTAACTGCTTTAATTTGAATGTCCTCTAGAATAGACAAATGTACTTATGAATGAAGCAACATTTTTCAGAGTAGATTTGTCCTGAAATATGAGCATAGTACTGTAGTTTACAGAGTCTTTGAGTTGGAAAACAGGGCCACTTTCTGCAAGTAGTTATTGGGTGACTTATAATATTGCTTGCATACCATGACTGTGCTGAAAAATTGCCTGCATTCCTACTTCAATTTCAGAGGCTTACGTACTTTACAGAAATAGGTCGAAATGGTTTTATAGCTGCAGTTTGTTAGATTGCAAAATAAATCAATATTTTTCATTCAGGGTTTAATTTGTCACACATGGAGATTGATTAATATGGGGTATATTTATATGTATAATGTGGTATAATTATGGCATACAGTATATATACAGTGGCAAGAAAAAGTATGTGAACCCTTTGGAATTTCCTGGATTTTGCATAAATTGGTCATCAAATTTGATCTGATMYTCATCTAAGTCACAACAATAGACAAACATAGTGTGCTTAAACTAATAACACAMAAATGATTATATTTTCTTGTCTRTATTGAATACATAATTTAAACTTTCACAGTGTAGGTTGGAAAAGGTATGTGAACCCCTTGGCTAATGACTTCTCCAAAAGCTAATTGGAGTCAGGAGTCAGCTAACCTCGAGTCCAATCAATGAGACRAGATTGGAGTTGTTGGTTASAGCTGCCCTGCCCTATAAAAAGCACTCACAAAATGTGAGTTTGCTATTCACAAGAAGCATTGCCTGATGTGAACCATCCCTGGAAGAAAAGAGATCTCAAAATACCTAAGATTAAGAATTGTTGACTTGCATAAAGCAGGAAATGGTTACAAAAGTATCTCTAAAAGCCTTGATGTTGATCAGTCCATGGTAAGGCAAATTGTCTRTAAATGGAGAAAGTTCAGCCCTGTTGCTACTCTTCCTAAGAGTGGCCGTCTTGCAAAGAAGACTGCAAGAACAMAGCGCAGAATACTCAATGAGGATAAGAAGAATCCTATAGTTTCAGCTAAAGACTTACAGAAATCTCTGGCACATGCTAACATCTCTGTTGACGAGTCTACGATACGTAAAACACGAAACAAGAATGGTGTTCATGGGAGGACACCACGGAAGAAGCCACTGCTGTCCAAAAAAAACATTGCTGCACGCCAGAGGTTTGCAAAAGAGCACCTGGATGTTCCACAGCACTACTGGCAAAATATTCTGTGGACAGATGAAACTACAGTTGAGTTGTTTGGAAGGAACATACAACACTGTGTGTGGAGAAAAAAAGGCCCAGCACACCAACATCAAAACTTCATCCCCACTGTAAAGTATAGTGGAGGGAGCATCGGGGTTTGGGGCTGCTTTGCTGCCTCAGGGCCTRRACAGCTTGYTATCATTGACGGAAAAATSAATTCCCAAGTTAATCAACACATTTTGCAGGAGAATGTAAGGCTATCTGTCCTCCAATTGAAGCTCAACAAGTTGAGTGGTGCAACAGGACAACGACAAAAAACACAGAAGTAAATCAACAACAGAATGGCTTTAACAGAAGAAACTATGCCTTTTGGAGTGGCCCAGTCAGAGTCCTGACCTCAACCCGATTGAGATGCTGTGGCATGACCTCAAAAGAGCAGTTCACACCAGACATCCCAAGAATATTTCTGAACTGACATGGTTTTGTAAAGACGAATGGTCCAAAAATCCTCCTGACCGTTGTGCAGGTCTGATCCGCTCCGACAGAAAATGTTCGGTTGAGGTTATTGCTGCAAAAAGGAGGGTCAACCAGTTATTAAATCCAAGGGTTCACATACTTTTTCCACCCTGCACTGTGAATGTTTACACAGTGTGTTCAATAAAGGCATGAAAACGTACAATTGTTTGTGTGTTATTAGTTTAAGCAGACTGTGTTTGTCTATTGATGTGACTTAGATGAAGATCAGATCAAATTTTATGACAAATCTACACAGAGAATCCAGGTAATTCCAAAGGTTTCACATACAGTTTTTTTGCCACTGTGTGTGTGTGTATATATATATATTAGTAATACACATACAGTTGAAGTCGGAAGTTTACATACACCTTAGCCAAATACATTTAAACTCAGTTTTTCACAATTCCTGACATTTATTCCTAGTAAAGATTCCTGTCTTAGGTCAGTTAGGATCACCACTTTATTTTAAGAATGTGAAATGTCAGAATAATAGTAGAGAGAATGATTTATTTCAGCTTTAATTTGTTTCATCACATTCCCAGTGGGTCAGCTGTTTACATACACTCAATTAGTATTTGGTAGCATTGCCTTTAAATTGTTTAACTTGGGTCAAACGTTTGGGTAGCCTTCCACAAGCTTCCCACAATAAGTTGGGTGAATTTTTGCCCATTCCTCGTGACAGGGCTGGTGTAACTGAATCAGGTTTGTAGCCTCCTTGTTCGCACACACTTTTTCAGTTCTGCCCACAAATGTTCTATAGGATTGAGGTCAGGGCTTTGTGATGGCACTCCAATACCTTGACTTTGTTGTCCTTAAGCCATTTTGCCACAACTTTGGAAGTATGTTGGGGTCATTGTCCATTTGGAAGACCCATTTGCAACCAAGCTTTAACTTCCTAACTGATGTCTTCAGATGTTGCTTCAATATATCCACATATTTTCTTTCCTCATGATGCCATCTATTTTGTGAAGTGCACTAGTCCTCCTGCAGCAAAGCACCCCCACACATGGTGCTGCCACCCCCGTGCTTCACAGTTGGGATGGTGTTCTTCGGCTTGCAAGCCCCCCCTTTTTCCTCCAAACATAACAATGGTCATTATTGCAAACAGTTCTATTTTTGTTTCATCAGACCAGTGGACATTTCTCCAAAAAGTACGATCTTTGTCCCATGTGCAGTTGCAAACCGTAGTCTGGCTTTTTTATGGCGGTTTGGAGCAGTGGCTTCTTCCTTGCTGAGCGGCTTTCAGGTTATGTTGATATAGGACTCATTTTACTGTGGATATAGATACTTTTGTACCTGTTTCCTCCAGCATCTTTCACAAGGTCCTTTGCTGTTGTTCTGGGATTGATTTGCACTTTCGCACCAAAGTACGTTCATCTCTAGGAGACAGAACGTGTCTCCTTCCTGAGCAGTATGACGGCTGCGTGGTCCCATGGTGCTTATACTTGCGTACTATTGTTTGTACAGATGAACGTGGTCCTTCAGCGTTTGGAAATTGCGCCCAAGGATGAACCAGACTTGTGGAGGTCTACAATTTTGTTGCTGAGGTCTTGGCTGATTTCTTTTGATTTTCACCTGATGTCACAAAGAGGCACTGAGTTTGAAGGTAGGCCTTGAAATACATCCACAGGTACACCTCCAATTGACTCAAATTATGTCAATTAGCCTATCAGAAGCTTCAAAAGCCATGACACCATGTTCTGTAATTTTCCAAGCTGTTAAAGGCACAGTCAACTTAGTGAATGTAAACTTCTGACCCACTGGAATTGTGATACAGTGAATTATAAGTGAAATAATCTGTCTGTAAACAATTGTTGGAAAAATTACTTGTGTCATGCACAAAGTAGATGTCCTACCCGACTTGCCCAAACTATAGTTTGTTAACAAGAGATTTGTGGAGTGGTTGAAAAACAAGTTTTAATGACTCCAACCTAAGTGTATGTGAACTTCCGACTAAAACTGTGTACATATACAGTGGGGCAATAACAAAAGTTTATCTCAATACCTTTGTTATATACCCTTTGTTGGCATGACAGAGGTCAAAACGTTTTCTGTAAGTCTTCACAAGGTTTTCACACACTGTTGCTGGTATTTTGGCCCATTCCTCCATGCAGATCTCCTCTAGAGCAGTGATGTTTTGGGGCTGTTGCTGGGCAACACGGACTTTCAACTCCTCCAAAGATTTTCTATGGGGTTGAGATCTGGAGACTGGCTAGGCCACTCCAGGACCTTGAAATGCTTCTTACGAAGCCACTCCTTCGTTGCCCGGGCGGTGTGTTTTGGGATCATTGTCATGCTGAAAGACCCAGCCACGTTTCATCTTCAATGCCCTTGCTGATGGAAGGAGGTTTCACAAAAAAATCTCAAAATCTAAATCTCTCCATTCATCTGTCCTTTACACGGATCAGTCGTCCTGGTCCCTTTGCAGAAAAACAGCCCCAAAGCATGATGTTTCCACCCCCATGCTTCACAGTAGGTATGGTGTTCTTTGGATGCAACTCAGCATTCTTTGTCCTCCAAACACGACGAGTTGAGTTTTTACCAAAAAGTTCTATTTTGGTTTCATCTGACCATATGACATTCTCACAACTTCTTCTGGATCATCCAAATGCTCTCTAGCAAACTTCAGACGGGCCTGGACATGTACTGGCTTAAGCAGGGGGACACGTCTGGCACTGCAGGATTTGAGTCCCTGGCGGCGTAGTGTGTTACTGATGGTAGGCTTGTTACTTTGGTCCCAGCTCTCTGCAGGTCATTCACTAGGTCCCCACGTGTGTTCTGGGATTTTTGCTCACCGTTCTTGTGATCATTTTGACCCCACGGGGTGAGATCTTGCGTGGAGCCCCAGATCAAGGGAGATTATCAGTGGTCTTGTATGTCTTCCATTTCTAATAATTGCTCCCACAGTTGATTCTTCAAACCAAGCGGCTTACCTATTGCAGATTCAGTCTTTCCAGCCTGGTGCAGGTCTACAAATTTGTTTCTGGTGTCCTTTGACAGCTCTTTGGTCTTGGCCATAGTGGAGTTTGGAGTGTGACTGTTTTGAGGTTGTGGACAGGTGGTCTTATTACTGATAACAAGTTCAAAACAGGTGCCATTAATACAGGTAACGAGTGGAGGACAGAGGAGCCTCTTAAAGAAGAAGTTACAGGTCTGTGAGAGCCAGAAATCTTGCTTGTTTGTAGGTGACCAAATACTTATTTTCCACATAATTTGCAAATAAATTCATAAAAAATCCTACAATGTGATTTTCTGGATTTTTTTCTCATTGTCTGTCATAGTTGAAGTGTACCTATGATGAAAATTACAGGCCTCTCTCATCTTTTAAGTGGGAGAACTTGCACAATTGGTGACTGACTAAATACTTTTTTGCCCCACTGTATATATAACACACACACACACACAGTAACCAGTCAAAAGTTGGGACACAACCTACTTATTCAGGGGTTTTTCTATATTTTACTATTTTTGCGACATTGTAGAATAATAGGGAAGACATCAAAACTATGAAATAACACGTGACCTGTTTCACGGGTCACTACTAATGTAAACTCTTTTTAAAATAAAAATGCGTTTTTTGGCAGAAATGCCTTCTCAAACATGTGAACTTTTATATGCCTTTATAACAAACTTGTATGCCATCTGGAAATACKAATAAAATTGTTAAATACAAGCCTAGTTGGTTTAGCCACGGAAAAAGTGAGCAACMTTCCCGCTAGCCATGATTGGTTAAGATAATGAGTCGGCTGGACATGCCGAGAGATGAGTTTGGATTGGTCTGCCATATAGCACGCTTCTGTCAATTTCAGCTGGTCAGTATGTCTAGGTAATCCTGTCTAACACTGCTTTTTTAAATTTTTTAAATGTATCGCTTTCTGAAGGACTGAGTTTTGAAATCAGTGGAATTCGAGTATGATAGCTAAGGAGATGGAGAAACACCTGTCTCTGGATTATGTCTTCAAACTAAGGGCAACCATCGCATCCGACAGGAGACGCGTCCAACAATGAATGATGTATACGATGTATATGTATAATGATGTAAGATAGTCTAGCTAGATACATTTTCAGATATTACACGTTTCTAATTTTGACAGAAAGAGCTATTTGCTTGGTTAGCTATAGTTTATCAAGTTTATCAACTTCCAAAGCCAAATTTCCTCAACTGTAGGGAATGATATACCATTTTGTAGCGCTGCGTCTCTACTTTTATCCAATGTAAAAAACACAATTGCATATTTTGCTACATAAGACCGATTTGAAACAAAGGGGGGGACAGGACGACTGCACCGTATTGAGGGGGGATGGATGGGCCATGTATCGCGAGATCTTGGCCAAAAACCTCCTTCCCTCAGTAAGAGCATTGAAGATGGGTCGTGGCTGGATCTTCCAGCATGACAACGACCGCAAACACACAGCCAGGGCAACTAAGGAGTGGCTCCGTAAGAAGCATCTCAAGGTCCTGGAGTGGCCTAGCCAGTCTCCAGACCTGAACCCATAGAAAATCTTTGGAGGGAGCTGAACGTCCGTATTGCCCAGCGACACCCCCGAAACTGAGCTGGAATGGATGTATGGGTGGGGCCAAAATCCCTGCTGCAGTGTGTGCAAACCTGGTCAATAACTACAGGAAACGTATGATCTTTGTAATTGCAACAAAGTTCCTGTACCAAATATTAAGTTCTGCTTTTCTGATGTATCAAATACTTATGTCATGCAATAAAATGCAATTAATTACTTAAAAATCATACAATGTGATTTTCTGGATTTTGTTTTAGATTCCGTCTCTCACAGTTGAAGTGTACCTATGATAAAAATTACAGACCTCTACATGCTTTGTAAGTAGGAAAACCTTCAAAATCGGCAGTGTATCAAATACTTGTTTCCCACTGTATATATATTGGGTTCACTTAGAAATGTCCTTGTTTTGAAAGAAAAGCACATTTTTGGTCAGAAATACAGTGTAGACATTGTTATTGTTGTAAATGACTATTGTAGCTCGAAACGGCAGATTTTTTAATGGAATATCTCGTCGGCATACATAGGCACATTATCGGCAACCATCACTCCTGTGTTCCAATGGCACGCTGTGTTAGCTAATCCAAGTTTATCATTTTAAAAGACTAATTGATCATTAGATAACACTTTCCAATTATGTTTGCACAGCTGAAAACTGTTGTACTGATTAAAGAAGCAATAAAACGGTCCTTCTTTAGACTAGTTGAGTATCTGGAGCATCAGCATTTGGAATGCTTTTCAAACAACCTTGAAGGAGTTCCCACATATGCTGAGTACTTGTTGGCTGCTTTTCCTTCACCTCTGCGGTCCAACTCATCCCAAACCATCTCAATTGGGTTGAGGTCAAGTGATTGTGGAGGCCTGATTTGTTTAACTCTTTTTTGGTTACGACATGATTCCATGTGTGTGTGACTGAGT
>NC_036867.1:5134766-5176065 GCF_002910315.2 Salvelinus sp. IW2-2015 | reverse complement strand
TTACCCCATAATGACAAAGCAAAAACAGGTTTTTAGAATTGCAAATGTATTAAAAATAAAAATAAAAACAGAAATAAAATAGTTACATAAAATTGATACGCTTTGCTCAGTACTTTGTTGAAGCACCTTTGGCAGCGATTACAGCTTCGAGACTTCTTGTGTATAACCTACATGCTTGGCACACCTGTATTTGGTGAGTTTTCCCTTTCTTCTCTGCAGATCCTCTCAAGCTCTGTCAGGTTGGATGGGAGCGTTGCTGCACAGCTATTTTCAGGTCTCTCCAGAGATGTTAGATCGGGTTCAAGTCCGGGCTCTGGCTGGGCCACTCAAGGACATTCAGAGACTGTCCCAAAGCCACTCCTGCGTTGTCTTGGCTGTGTGCTTAGGGTCCTTGTACTGTTGGAAGGTGAACCGTCGCCCCAGTCTGAGGTCCTGAGCGCTCTGGAGCAGGATTTCATCAAGGATCTCCTCGTACTTTTCTCTGTTCATCTTTCCCTCAATCCCGACTGGTCTCCCAGTCCCTACCGCTGAAAAACATCCCCACAGCATGATGCTGCCACCACCATGATTACCATGGATGGTATCAGGTTTCCTCCAGACGTGACGTTTGGCGTTCAGGCAAAAGAGTTCAATCCTGGTTCATCAGACCAGAGAATCTTGTTTCTTATGGTCTGAGTACTTTGGGTGCCTTTTGGCAAACTCCAAGCAGGCTGTCATTACCTTTTACTGAGGAGTGTCTTCCGTCTGGCCATTCTACCATAAAGGCCTGATTGTGTGGAGTGCTACAGAGATGGTTGTCATTCTGGAAGGTTCTCCCATCTCCACAGAGGAACTCTGGAGCTCTGTCAGAGTGACCATCGGGTTCTTGGTTACCTCTCTGACCAAGGCCCTTCTCCCCGCTTGCTCAGTTTGGCTGGGCGGTCAGCTCTAGGAAGAGTCTTGGTGGTTCCAGACTTCCATTTTAAAAACGCTGAAGGCCACTGTGTTCTTGCGGACCTTCAATGCTGCAACATTTTTGGTAACCTTCCCCAGATCTGTGCCTCGACACAATCCTGTCTTGAGCTCTACGGACAATTCCTTCGACCTTATGGCTTGGTTTGTTTATGTTCTGACATGCATTGTTCAACTGTGGATCCTCATTAGACAGGTGTGTGCCTTAATGGAAACAGGATGCACCTGAGCTCAAAGTCTCATAGCAAAGGTCTGAACACTTACAATAAGGTATTTCTGTTTTTTTTTTTTATACATTTGCAAACATTCTAAACCTGTCTCGTATCCGCGGGGTGTGTGTAGATTGTTGAGGGAACAAACTATTTAATCGATTTTAGAATACGACTGTAACGTAATAAAATGTGAAAAAAGTCAAGGGGTCTGAATACTTTCCGAATGCATTGTATATATATATATATATACATATATAAATTGCATAACAAGGGGCATTTTTTTATGTTAAGAATGCAACGTCATAAATCTGACAATACAGGTTTAAGACATTAATAATGTCCACTCGTGTTTCTGTAGCAACCAGGCAGGAACACTGCTAAGGACGTGTAATACATGTTTACTTCAGCAGACCAGAACAATTGCAGAGCATCATTGATTTTGTACCAGGGAGGATGACAGCCAGCTGTGTGGCTCATTTGCTAAGAGTGTGCTGCTAGCAATGCCTAGGTTGTGGGTTCAATTCCTTCAGTGRTCACATATATTATTATATCCGGATAAATACCTGTCATGATCCCAGACCTTGGCCACATCCTGGCATAGGTAGGCCTTGCAGGTTGTAATCATCTGGTTGGTGACCTTGACAAAGAGAGAGGTCATTCTCTCTGAGGTGTTGTAGTACTGGGAGATGCTGTGGATCATACGGATGCTGTTCATCAGGCTGGGGATGTGTTCCAACATGGTCGTCTAGAAGAGGTAATAAACAGGGACATGTCTTGTCTAATTGGTCGTACACATACAGGTGCAGTGTTTTAGTATTGTCGTCTTATATCTTATGTTTGTTTGTGGCATGCATAGTKCCAAGGATCTGCATATAAACATACATGAGCTAAGGCTGTGAGGACTGTTTGCACTTTGCAAAAGCATTCATCCGAATGGCTAAAGTCATAAGCATTAGAATTTCTAGCCTTCAGAATATATAGTCTTAGAATATTATTTGGCAGCATTTTCATCTATCTATTGCATATTTCCACCCACCCTGATATCACTGAAAAACAGATTTTATCTCAAARCCATTAGACTGTTAAATAGCTATCAYTAGCCAGCCTCCACACAGTACCCTGCCCTGAACTTAGTCACTGTCACTAGCCGGCTACAACCCGGTTACTCTACCATGCACCTTAAAGGCTGCTGCCCTATGTACATAGACATGAAACACCGGTCACTTTAATAATGTTTACATACTGTTTTACCTATTTCACATGTATATACWGTATTCTAGTCAARGCCACCCTATTTAACTATTGCTGTACATATACTATTCCTCAGATATACTACAYATTCTATCCACATACTGTCCATAATGTCTGTACATCCCACCACATACTGTCCATAATGTCTGTACATCCCACCACATACTGTCCATAATGTCCTGTGACATTCCCACCACAGTACTGTCCATATAGATGTCTGTACACCATCCACCATACTGTCCATAAGTGTCTGTAACATGGCCACGCCACAGTGACTGTCTTATGAATGTCTGTACAGTCCCACCACAATACTGTCCATAATGTCTGTACATTCCACCACATACTGTCCATGAATGTCTGTACAGTCCGCACCCACCCATACCTGTCCATAATGGCTAATACATCTACCGTCTACTCCACCACATACTGTCCATAATGTGTGCTACAGTCCCGATCACCCACTCACCTGTCCCATCAATGTCTACTAGCATCCCCACACAATACTGTCCATATATGTCTGTACATCCACACACTACTGTCCATAATGTCTGTACACTCCCACCACATACTGTCACATAATTCGTCTGCTACTATCCCATCCACACATACTGTCCATAATGTCTGTTACATTACCCATCCACATACTGTCGCATAATGTCTGTACATCCCACCACATACCTGTCCATAGTATCATCGTCCATGTACATCCATCACATAGCTGTCGCATAATGTCTGTACATCCCACCACATACTGTCCATAATGTATGTACATCCCAATCTACATACTGTCCATAATGTTATTACATCCTATTAACACACTGGTCCCAGTAATTGTCTGTACATCCCACACTAAACTGTCCATATGTCTGTACATCCCACACATACTGTCCATAATGTCTGTACATCCCATCACATACTGTCCATAATGTCTTACATTCTCCACATCAACTGTCATGCATAATGTCTGTACATCCCATCACATACTGTCCATAATGTCTGGTACAGTCCCACCAGCATACTGTCCATATGTATGTAAATCCCATCACATACTGTCCATAATGTCTGTACATCCCACCACATACTGTCCATAATGTCTGTACATCCCTTCACATACTGTCCATCAACCATCGCTCATCCACACTCATCACTCCACACATCACTGCTCCATATGTCTGCTACATCCACCACACATACACTGTACATCCACATGTCTGCTACATCCTCACCCCACATACTAGTCCATAATGTCTGTACAATCCCATCCTACATGCCTCGCTCCAATAATGTATAGTACTCCCATCCACACCACACTCCTGTCCATAATGTCTGTACACCTCCACCACATACTGTCCATAATGTCTTGTACATCCTACACATACTGTCCAATGTCTGTACATCCACCACACTGTCCATAATTGTCTGTACACTCCACCACATACTGTCCATAATGTCTGTACATCCCACACATACTGTCCATAAATGCTGTACATCCCATACATACTGTCCATATGTCTGTACAGTCGCCAACCACATACTGTCCATAATGTCTTGTACATCTGCCATCACATACTGTCCATAACTATAATGCTCTGTACATCCACCACATACGTGTCCATAATGTCTGTACATCCACCACAATACGTCGCATAATGTCTGTACATCCTCATCAAATACTGTCCATAATGTCTGTACATCCACACATCACTGTCGCCATAATGTCTGTACATCCACCACATACTGTCCATAATGTCTGTACATCCATCACATACTGTCCATAATGTCTGTACAATCCACCACATACTGTCCATAATGTCTGTACATCCCCCACATACTGTCCATAATGTCTTAACATCCCACCACATCTGTCCATAAGTCTGTACATCCCATCACATACGTGTCTTATAATGTCTGTACATCCCATCACAATACTGTCCATAATGTCTGTACATCCCACACATACTGTCCATAATGTCTGTACATCCCATCACCATCACATACTGTCCATAATGTCTGTACATCCCACCCACATACTGTTCCATAATGTCTGTACATCCCATCACATACTGTCCATAATGTCTGTACATCCCATCACATACTGTCCATAATGTCTGTACATCCCATCACATACTGTCCATAATGTCTGTACATGCCATCCACACTAGTCTCGTTCCATTAATGGTCTTACATCCCACCACACCATACCTGTCCATAATGTCTGTACATCGCCATACACCACATACTGTCCATAGTGTCTGTACAATACCGCACAAAATCTGTCCATAATGGTCTGTACATCGCATGAGCGTAAACCACATACAGCACTGTACCATAAGTGTACTGTACATACCATGCACATAACTAGTCCATCCTAATCACATACTGTCTATATAATGTCTATAGGTATTGTATTAAAATGTAATTAAACTGTATATATACACACACAGTATATATATACTCCGGAATCCGACAATTGGCTGTCGTCCAATATATTTCTATATTAAGTAATTCCATTCTTTTTACTTTTTAGATTTGGTGCGTGTGTGTGTTGGTATTGTTAGATATTATGACTGTTGGAGCTAGGAACACAAGCACTTCGCTGCACCTGCAATAACATGCTGCTAAATGTGTGTATGCCACCAATGAAAATGTTGTTTGATGTCAACGTTTTTACCGGAGTGCACTTTCCAAGTGGGCCAAGAACTCTCCAATGTGTAGAGGTATTTCACATTGTCTTTTGGCTTCATTTGCCACAACAGTGATGTTTCCATCCTACAGCAGATAAGATGTTGTGTTATGTTTCTACAGGGGTTGATTTTACTTCCACACAACCCACTGAACTGTGTGAAATGCAGCAATGAAATCACTGTACTCTGTAGCAGGATATCAAATCAAACTTTAATTGTACACGTGCGCCGAACACAACAAGTGTAGACCTTAACTGGAGAATGCTTACTTATGGCCATTAAATACCAACGGTGGCAATTCAAGCATTATATCATATATATTATAAGCATATATGAGCATTAGTCCAAAAGTAACATTGAATTCAAATATCCATGTTAAAAATTGACTGAATGTAACTGATAATAAATGCCTGCCTTTACATATAGAGTATAATAGAGAAAATAGAGGCCTTTACATATAGAGTATATACAAAAATAGAGGCCTTTACATATAAGTAATATAGAAAATAGAGGCCTTTACTATACAGTATATAGAAAATAGAGGCCTTTACATATACAGTATATAGAAAATAGAGGCCTTTACTTATACAGTATATAGAAAATAGAGGCCTTTACATATACAGTATATAGAAAATAGAGGCCTTTACTTATACAGTATATGAAAATAGAGGCCTTTACATATACAGTATATAGAAAATAGAGGCCTTTACTTATACAGGTATATAAAAATAGAGCCTTTACTTATACAGTATATAGAAAATAGAGGCCTTTACTTATACAGTATATAGAAAATAGAGGCCTTTACTTATACAGTATATAGAAAATAGAGAGAGTGAAACTGACCAGCTCTCTCCAAGTCCTTAGTGTCTTTGACTTGGCCACCTGCAGCACTCCAATAACTTTCTTCACATGAGGTCGTTTGATCTCATCCATTAGGCTGAGAAAACATAGATCACATTCAATATAGACTAGTGTGCTCTCAACCAACACACCAAACAAGACATGCAGCATTCGCCAGCATAACAGAACAATTCATTGGAATAGGCAGGAAACATAGCAGTTAAGAGCATTGGGCCAGTAATCGAAAGGGCCTTGCCCTTGAGCAGGGCACTTGACCCTAATGTCTGCCTAATTACGTAAATGTAACAGATGTTCTAAGGTTTGTAATGAGACAGACTGAGTGTGGAGTTGACACCTGTGTCAGAAAAAGGGRGGATTGTTCTGGTGGGTGGCATGACAAGTGAGTATGGGTACCTGTTAAAAGTGGTCATGCGGCTTTTCCAATGCTCCAGTTCAGCAGAGGGCCCTATGTCATCGGCCTCCTTCCTCATTTGCTCGCCCTCTGTCAGCACCTGTTCGATCTGGTGGGCCCAGTGAAGGAGAACTCCCTCCAGCTCCTCCACCAGTTCGGAGTTATTGGCTGGAGGGAAGAGTCAAACTGTCTATGCTACATACGTACTTTGAGCATCTCTTTTCTCATATGCAGTATGAGCTTAGCAGTACCGCTGACATTGACGTTTCTCTATGATGCTTGTTCATGTTCCAGTATCTGCCCTTGTAGGATGTACTCACAGGAGTTTGGTGGCATCTTTATTGGGGAGGACGTGCTTGTGGTAATGGCTGGAGCGGAATCGGGGGAACGGTATCAAATTACATGGTTTCCATGTGTTTGATGCCATTCTGTTTGTGCCATTCCAGCCATTATTTTGAGCCGTCCTCCCCTCAGCAGCCTCCTGTGGATGTACTATACATCGTCTATTCTACTCAAATAGATTTTTCAGAGGGTCTTTGCACAGGACTACCAATTAAATTAAATTAAATCAACTGTATTAATCCCTAAGGGGGAATAATTGCTTGGCATAACAGTGACAGGCAAATAAGTAAKAATTAATACATTTCCCACAACATACAACAGATTGGACAGTCGCTAATCACACACAAAAACTTCAAAACCATAACTTAGGTAACTTCTATACCTGCAGCTGTGTAGTCTGCTGGGCCTAGCAGGCTGCTTAGGCTCTGTCCAGTGTCCACTCTGTGGAGTTGGAACCTTCCCTCCATATTCAGTCTGGCGGAGGAGAGGTTGCTAATGAACTTGTCCACTGAACTCAGGAAGTCCTGAATCTGAGCATTYTGAAGTCCATCCTTCATGGAGCCCCAATTCTGGTGAGCATTGAACAAAACATTTATTGGGGTTGAAGTAGAGGAGATATAGGAGAGTTCAAATCAAATTGTATATGTCACATGCGCTGAATACAACAGGTGTAGTAGACCTTATCGTGAAATGCTTACATACAAGCCCTTAAAACTTCTTGTGGGCAGGGGGCAGCATTTTCACTTTCGGATAAATAGCATGCCAAAATTCAACTGCCTGCTACTCATCCCCAGAATACAAGATATGCATATTATTAGTAGATTTGGATAGAAAACACTCTGAAGTTTCTAAAAATGTCTGTGAGAATAACAGAACTTATGTAGCAGGCAAAACCCTGAGGACAAACCATTCAGATTTTTTTTTTTTTATGTCACTGTCTTTTGAATGAGTTTTCTTAGAGACACCAGATTTCTAATGGACTTGCTTGCAGTTCCTACCGCTTCCAATGGATGTCACCAGTCCTTGGAAATCGGTTGAGGTTATTCCTTTGTGTAATGAAGAAGTAGGGCTATCGTAAATGAGGGTCACATTAAGTAAATTTTTTGAGAGAGGCACGTTACGAAAAAAGTTGCGTCAGTTTGTTTTCTTTTTGTATTGAACACAGATCATCCCGTCTTCAAATTGATCGATTATTAACGTTTAAAAATACCTAACGTTGTATTACAAAAGGAGTTTGAAATGTTTTGGTAAAGTTTACATGTAACTTTTGATATATTTTGTAGTGAAGTGGTGAAAGTTGGAAGCTGTGTTTTTTTGGATGAAACGGTCCAAATAAATTGACATTTTGGATATATATCGACGGAATTAATCGAACAAAAGGACCATTTGTGATGTTTATGGGACATATTGGAGTGCCAACAAAAGAATTTCGTCAAAGGTAAGGCATGATTTATATTTTATTTCTGCGTTTTGTGTCGTGCTTGCAGTGTTGAAATATGCTACTCTGTTTGTTTACTGTTGTGCTATCATCAGATAATAGCATCTTATGCATCTTATGCTCTTATGCTTTCGCCGAAAAGCCTTTTTGAAATCTGACATGTTGGCTGGATTCACAACGAGTGTAGCTTTAATTTAATTACATGTRTGATTTAATGAAAGTTTGATTTTTATATCATTTTATTTGAATATGGCGCGCTGTATTTTCCCTGGCTATTGGCCGGTGGGACGATTGCGTCCCAGTTTTAAGAAACAGAGTTAAGAAAATATTTACTAAATAAAAAGTACCACAATAACATAACAATAACGAGGCTATATACAGGGGGTACTGGTACCGAGTTAATGTGCGGGGGTACAGKTTATTCGAGGTAATTTGTACATGTAGGTAGGGGTAAAGTGATTATACATAGATAAACACAGAGTAGCAGTAGTGTAAAAACAAAGGGGTTTGGGTGGGGGGGGGGGGTCAATGTAAATAGTTGGATACAGTGTTCATCAGTCTTATGACTTGGGGGTAGAAGCTGTTAAGGAGCCTTTTAGACCTAGACTTAGGCGCTCCGGTACCGCTTGCCGTGCTGTAGCAGAGATAACAGTCTATGACTTGGGTGACTGGAGTCTGTGACAATTTTTGGAGCCTTCCTCTGACACCACCTAGAATATAGGTCTTTGATGGCAGAAAGCTTGGCCCCAGTTGCCATACCAGGTGGCAATGCAACCGGTCAAGATGCTCTCGATGGTGCAGCTGCAGAACCTTTTGAGGATCTGGGGACCCATACCAAATCTTTTCAGTCTCCTGAGGGGGAAACTGTGTTGTCGTGCCCTCTTCACGACTGTCTTGGTGTGTTTGGGCCATGATAGTTTGTTGGTGATGTGGACAYCAAGGAACTTGAAACTCTCGACCCGCTCCACTACAGCCCCGTTGATGTTAATGGGGGCCTGTTCGGCCCGCCTTTTCCTGTAGTCCACGATCAGCTCCTTTGTCTTGCTCACATTGAGGGAGAAGTTGTTGTTCTGGCACCACACTGCCAGTTCTCTGACCTCCTCCCTATAGGCCGTCTCATTGTTGTCGGTGATCAGGCCTACCACTGTTGTGTCGTCCGCTTCACTACAGCGCCCTGTTATGTTGTGTTTGATTATTCTGTCTACTTTGAACAACTTAGCATGCATGTTGATAGGGCATTATACTCAATAGGGAATTACCTCTTGAGACTTGAGTGCAGGCAGCATAATTTGTGAGAACAGTTTCTCCATACTGTACAAAATGCTCCCATTAGTGCAGTCTAGCATTCCGAAATTCACTTCCTGGAAGAAACAAGTAGTACAAGAGCAATAGCACAACAATGAAACAATCCATAAACAGTGCCACTAAAGTGGTGGCCAGAAACGCTAGGCTTACTGACCTGAGAAACATTGGCGGTCGTTATGGCCTTGTCTGTCGTTCTCAAGAAAAACAAACACTTTTCAAGTAAGGCCTGAAACATAAGAGCCAACCCATCACATGGTCTGGTGAATGAGAGAAACAAAGAAAGCGTCTTGTTTTTTACTGATACCATGGAAATCAACACTTAAGAAGTGGCAGAGGCTCTGTCTCCAATACCAACGTAATACAAACATTACCAAACTAGTAATTATGAGGTAATTCTGACACGCTTGTTTGGAGAAGGGTGGCTCTGGTATATTTCACGAAGAGTGTTCTTCCCCATGACTCTGCCTGCAAGGTGTTGAGTGSAGGACTGTATACTTTAAAGAAACAATGTGAAAATTACAGCCTGTGTCTTGGAAAGCCATGATGGCATTCAAGTCCCCTTTTAGGGCTAGAAACTTTTGTCAGAGATAATTATTAAATGGAAGAAGTTCCGGACGAGGATTTCAAGTAGAAGTAGAAYCAACACCGACTTCAATCAGTTCTGCAGCAAAACGTTACCTCTGAAGTTCCAGTGGTGACAAAGAGCTTTTTCTGCCCGGGGGTAGAACTGACTGTGTCTGCCCAGGTTGGGTGGTTTGATGAAGGCTGAAAAAAGGGAGATGGGGAAAGKACCATCATGTAATATTATAGGACTGATGTTCTTCACTCCATTTTTTWAATGATGACAATGAAGAGAAAGGTCAGTTTACCGCTTTCATGTCTTGATAGAAGAATATCAACCTCTTTGATCCATTAGGCGCAAAAAACTCCTCTATCAAATTGAACTAGAGCAGAGTTTATGACAGTTAGTATTATTGGAGTTTGGATGCATTTTGTGAATGTCTGACCAAACCCCCCACCCCCCTTACCTTGTCATCCGATATAAAGGCCTCCTCCACCTCAGTCTCCCCCAGGCTCACACTGTCCACAAGCTTGGCTATGAGGTACTTGTGGCGGGCGTCTAGCATGGCCCGACGCTCATCCTTGGCAGCCCTGGCCTGCTTGGCCATCTCTTTCCTGGCTTCGTTGGAGAGTACCATCGTCCGTTTCCCTGAAACCTAATCACATCCAGACAGAATGGGAGTGAAAGAAAACACAACCTGGCGGAGCTACTGTGACATTCGTTTAGGGAGACAGGGTTTAGGGTTTTCCACATTAAGAAACTTCACCCATATTGTGAGATATGAATAACTGATCAGTTGTTGCCCATCAAAAGTTAAAATGACTGAGGGGTTAATGCCCTTTGTACCCTTTCAGCTGTCTTGACTTCGTAAATACTCACAGTTGTACTGGCAGTTGAGGAAGGAAGAGCTGCCGATGCCGTGTGATTGGTGCTTTTAGGGTTGTGAGCTCCTATTCGCCTGTGTCCACTCACACCCACGTCTGTTGATATGGCAAAACATGACTGTCTATTTTCGTGGCCAATAAAATCAGAGCTTCACATCTATATGTACTGTATGGCATGGTCTGTGTTTGTACTTCCTGTATGTCTATAGTTCTACCCATATACAGTGCCTTGCAAAAGTATTCATCCCCCTTGGTAGTTTTCCTATTTTGTTGCATTACAAGCTATAATTTAAATGTATTTTTATTTGGATTTCATGTAATGGACATACACAAAATAGTCAAAATTGGTGAAGTGAAATGAAAAAAATAACTTGTTTCAARAAATAAATGAAATAAATGCTATGAAGTTCCTAAATAAGACCTGTTGCAACCAATTAGCTTCAGAAGTCACATAATTAGTTAAATAAAGTCCACCTGTGTGCAAACGAAGTGTCACATGATCTGTCACATGATCTCAGTAYATATACACCTGTTCTGAAAGGCCAGTGTCTGCAACACCACTAAGCAAGGGGCACCATCAAGCATGCGGCWCCATGAAGACCAAGGAGCTATCCAAACAGGTCAGGGACAAAGTTGTGGAGAAGTACAGATCAGGGTTGGGTTATAAAAAAATATCCCAAATGTTGAACATCCCACGGAGCACCATTAAATCCATTATTTAAAAATGGAAAGAATATGGCAACACAACAAACCTGCTAAGAGAGGGCCGCCCACTAAATCTCACAGACCAGGCAAGAAGGGCATTAATCAGAGAGGCACCAAAGAGACCAAAGATAACCCTGAAGGAGCTGCAAAGCTCCACAGCAGAGATTGGAGTATCTGTCCATAGGACCACTTTAATAAGCTATACTCTCCACAGAGCTGGGCTTTACGGAAGTATGGCCAGAAAAAAAGCCATTGCTGAAAGAAAAAAATAATCAAACATGTTTGGTGTTCGACATAAGACATGTGGGAGACACCCTAAACATATGGAAGAAGGTACCCTGGTCAGATGAGACAAAARTTTAGCTTTTTGGCCATCAAGGAAAACGCTATGTCTGGCGCAAACCCAACACCTCTCATCACCTCGAGAACACCATTCCCACAGTGAAGCATGGTGGTGGCAGCATCATGCTGTGGGGATGTTTTTCATCAGCAGGGACTGGGAAACTGGTCAGAATTGAAGGAATGATGGATGGCGCTAAATACAAGGAAATTCTTGAGGGAAACCTGTTTCAGTCTTCCAGAGATTTGAGACTGGGACAGAGGTTTACCTTCCAGCAGGACAATAACCCTAAGCATACTGCTAATGCAACACTCAAGTGGTTTAAGGGGAAACATCTAAATGTCTTGGAATGGCCTAGTCAAAGCCCAGACCTCAATCCAATTGAGAATCTGTGGTATGACTTAAAGATTTTGTACACCGGAACCCATCCAACTTGAAGGAGCTGGAGCAGTTTTTCCTTGAAGAACGGGAAAAAATCCCAGTAGCTAGATGTGCCAAGCTTATAGAGACATACCCCTAGACTTGCAGCTGTAATTGCGGCAAAAGGTGGCTCTTGTTTGTTTCACAATAAAAAAGATTGCATCTTCAAAGTGGTAGGCAYRTTGTGTAAATCAAATGATACAACCCCCCMAAAAWYYWWTTTWAWTYCMRGKTKKWARRMMAMMAAAWWRGRAAAAWKSCMARGGGGGGGTGAATACTTTCGCAAGCCACTGCACTTGCACAATACCTTTTCGTATACTAACAAGKGGAGGTTTTAACTCATTTGAATGGTCGGGTGCAGTTGTCTGGCTTAGCTCTCCCTCGGCCTTGTTCTCTGGTTCCCTCTTTGCTTCCTCAGGGCTGTCCTGCATCGTCTCCCCAGAGTCAAGGCTTTCCTCTGTGGGAGGATTGGATACTTTCTCCCCTGGATCCACCTTCTCCGCTGGGGGGATGCCAGACCCCTCATCCACCTCAGGGTCCACTACTTCAACTGGCTGGAGATTCTGAGTGTCACACATCTTAAAGCGCAGAGGAGTTAGTTAATAGTCACTTTTGGGTTTTAGACTATTAGACGACATGGTTCAAATCATATCACCGTGTAGGCCTCCAACTTGGAGTCCTACAAGTGTAGGATCTTAATTTGATCCWGTTTGCTAAAATTATCTTACACCTTTRCATGATCTACGCATAACTTTATTGCAGTATTGAACAACATAGTCTTAACAAATAAACCCATTTGTCCATTGAAAATTATTATTAGAATAACTTATATTGTGCAATTGTCTAATGCTCCATGCCAGGTATAATGATAATCTGAAATCAAACTATGCGCTGCACTGTCTATAGATACTGTAGTTCAAGTGTTTCCATAATATTCACTATGCGCATCCACACAAATGGAAAAGAACACAGGATAAATAATCCAACAATTTCTAAATTAAATGTTGAATATACCAGACCTTCCCCTCAGTTGTTCTGCTCTGTCTCTTCCTGCTCTCCTGCCGGGATGTGTGGTAAAAGAGCCTCTAGAGTCAGCTCAGCTAGCTGAAGCTAAAGGCACTCAATGGGTGAATTGCTCTGACAAAGTTTGACTGTTGTCATGGCAACCCTAAACACGTTAGCCCTGGCCAGGATGACTAATCCACTGAAAACCAGCAGAGGAGTAAGTCAAACAAATGCCTGCCCACATATGAATACACTAGAGGTCATTAAAGTCTGGCAACGCGAATGATACTTGAATTATGTCTGTCTGTCGGTCTCTGTGTGTGTGTGTGTGTGTGTGTGTGTGTGTGTGTGTGTGTGTGTGTGTGTGTGTGTGTGTGTGTGTGTGTGTGTGTGTGTGTGTGTGTGTGYGTGTGTGTGTTGAACTGTAAAATTGATCAAATCATGTTATTGATTAATCAGGTAAGTTTTATTTTGAGGTGTGGTGAGGCTTAATAGATGTATTGGAGCATGCCCTTTGTAAGAGAAACAATCATAGATAATGCAATAAGGTAGTATTTCAAGTGGTAGATATCATCTTCTATTATGAGAAGTATGTTAAATCACAGTGTATTTGTGTATTTACCATGATTGACTAATCATTGTCTTGGTAACTTCCGTTATGACATCCATATCATATAACTACCTGGGGGTAGACTATTTCTAGGTAGTAGCTACAGCTTAAACAAAGCCACAGCGAATTAAATGTACATCATTTAGCAGACGCGATTTACAGGTGCAATTATGGCACAGACAGATTTTTCACCTAGTCTGTTCGGTGGTTCAAACCAGTGACCTTTCAGTTACTAGCCCAACGCTCTTAACCGCTAGGCTTCCTGCCGCCAACGTCTCAATCTATTATTATGCAGTATGGGATGATTGTAGGCATGTAAGGGATACATTTCAATAAGGTTTATTATTAAGCAATAAGGCCCGAGGGGGTGTTGTATATGGCCAATATAGCACGGCTAAGGGCTGTTATTAAGCACGGCGCAACACGGAGTGCCTGGACACAGCCCTTAGCCGTGGTACAGTACCAGTCAAAAGTTTGGACACACCTACTCATTCAAGGGTTTTTCTTTATTTCTATTATTTTCTACATTGTACAATAATAGTGAAGACATCAAAACTATGAAATAACACATATGTGATCATGTGCCAAAAGGCACCAAAGACTCTCAGACCATGAGAAACAAGATTCTCTGGTCTGTATAAAAGTCAGTGCGCGATTACGTAGCACACAAAATGTATGTTCAATGTGTTTCCATTGATAGTTTAGTCACAAAAACGGTTTGCGTTGAATAGAAAATGTGCCTACTGTAGTCTTGGCACGTGCGCTCTAGCCAACAGCTCGCAGATACAGTGGGGGTAGGCTGTGCAGGTAGACTAGTCTACATGGGATTATATTTTTATTTGTCAAATGGCAGTCAAGCATCAATCAACATGTCACCAGAAAAAGACCCTTCATATTTATTGGAAAGTAGCATCAAGATCACTGTGTACGTTCACCCCCCTGTGAAGATCATCATCATCATAATAATACTAATAATCTGTAGCCTAATAAACTGCATGGTTTCCTGAGTCGTAGTGGGAGGACCACACACCATATCATCGCGTGASTCCAAGTTTACTTTCAATATGATGGTTATTATATCAATATTTGCGCATAAAGGCGTTTCCACCACCATTTATTGCATAATAAATTTTACCCACACAAAAATATCCCACCATGTGAAACGAACAAATGATCTGTCGGCATTTATAATATTTACCGAAACRACCTGTTTCCATCACAGCTGTTGTGATTTTTTTCAGATTACTAGCTTGTGTTACTTTTCTGTATTTCCGGTTTAAAACCCTGCTTTACTTCAGGTTAAGTTGGCCGTGAAGAGAAGATGTCAAGATCCTTTCTTTTATTCATGCTTCTCATCAACATCAGGTTCAGCTGGGGCTATGGATTTAAGGGGTGTCAGGCAAACTATAATGACCCCTCCACTATCTGGTGTAGGAGTCAAAACATTGTGAATGTGTCGGATGCTATACAGACCATCCCCCAAAATGCCACCAAGATCAATCTGTCCAAGAACAAAATTCAAAACAGTCCGCCTGAGACATTTCTCATGTTCCGTAATTTGGGTGTACTAACCCTGGACCAGAACAAACTYACATCTCTAAGTGGAGGTGAATTCAAGGACTACACATTCTGTCTTTTCTAAACATCTCCAGAAACAACTCAGTGATCAAGGTTGACGTATTCCACGACCTGAAACAGTTAAGGGTCCTCGATTTGTCAAAAAAACTAAATTAACAAAATTTCTTATGATTTTTTTTTGTTCCTTCCTAACATTGAATCGGCTGACATTTATATGAATAAACTACAAAGTGTACAGAATGGGGTGTACAACACCACCTCTTTGTCCTGGCTTAGTCTTTTGGGCAACAACATTGACCATTTGAACGTCAGTGGCTTTCCTGCTCTTGCCTACATAAACCTTTCAAACAACTCAAAGTCAGGCATTTTTGCTCACAACCACAGATTGAAGCTCCTGCTCCTTATGGGGATAGAAACAGAATTCCTGGCTGGAATTCCAATGGAGACAAAGAAAACTCTTTCAATGGTGGCATTCTCTTTTTCGCTTGAAAGATCTAATTTCACTATTTGCGGCMTCCTGGATGTAACGGACACACTTTCTAGAGTAGAGATCAATCTTGGAAGATCCAAATTACCTCCAAATGTCTCTGTCCTGTTAGAATTTCCCACACCCAATATGGTAGTCTTCGAAAAAGCGAATCTTAGGGATTTGGGAGAATCCCAGCTCGTGCAGGATGGGAGCAAAATTAAAATACTTTATCTAGTTGACTGTGGTTTAAAGGAAATCTCTCACACCACCTTCCAAAGCCTTGAGGGTCTTTAAACTTTACAACTTAATGATAACTAGCTGACAAGTTGACAAGAAACTAATCTGGTTTACCGTCTTGTTTGTGGATTAATTGTCGGAGTAGAGAACCTTGTTAACTTCATGTAAAATAACAACCCAATGTTTATATCCCAGGACAAATTAGCTAGCAACAGCATGCTAGCTAGCTAAATTGCCATAAATGTTTCATGCTTTTCGACCTGTCCCTAAATTAATATAATTGGTTCAGAGTTTGTTTCGATATTTCAACCTGCGTGTCCTGATCGCGTCTGGTGTGGAGGGACAAAATCAACATGCGTGCTGTCTGGTCAGCATGTAAGTCTAGATAGAAGCAAGATTCAAGAACTCAACCCTCGCTGGTTCCTCCCTCTAAGGAWCCTTAGATGCTTGTCTATTATCGAAATGAAATCATTGAATTCATAAAAAATACTTTCAGTGACATACAGAATCTTGAAGAGTTTTACATGCTATACAGTGTCATTAGATACATCACCAATCAACCTTTCAGCAAACTCAGCAGACTTGTGAAGCTGGACCTCGGCCTCATTATCAAATACATTGAGGAAGGATCCTTCCAAGACCTGGAACATCTTGATTACCTGGACCTGGGAAGATTAACTCCTGCCATCTTACAAGGTCTTGTGAAACTGAAACAGCCGGTGTTGTWTAACAACTGCCTTTATTTTGGTAAGGACAACACTCCGCCCTGGAGGATGTGGAGTTACGCTACCAAGGCCCTGGTGGAGATGGAGTTGAACATTTTGGACCGGGCTTCTTTAAGGAGTAAGTGCGCGTAAGAAGTTTATCCTTAGTAAGCACAATTTTGAGCAATTTCCATCCAAATACCTTTGTCCCYCTTGTCAACTTAAGACGGAATTTTGGGGCCGGCATCACTTTCAGTAACACCAATCTAGTACTGTCCTTCATCCACTTAAATCAYAGGAAATGCTGACCTTTTACAAAACAGACCTGGATACTCTACCCGACAACTTACTGCCTCCAGGGAATTCCTTGAAGGTTTTACTAATTCAGTCCAACCATTTACACGTTTTGGAGAAATCTTTGTTTGATAACCTCCCTATGTTGCRATTCCTTGATATCAGCGACAACCCACTGTACTGTACCCGCCCAAATGCCAGGTTCAAAAGCTTTAAATGATCCTACTGTGCACATAGCCCATATCTATGACCGCCACTGTGACAATATGGGGACAGCTCACTACATGCGGGAATTAGATGACAAAGCAAGCTCTTATGACCAGTTCTCCCACAGGCTTTTCTTGGCCACCTTCCTTCTGGACTTGGTGACTGTGACCATGTGCCTAATCTGGCACAATCAGAAATTTGCCATCCATTAGATGCTCCGCCTCCTGCGGCCTCGCCTTCGAAGGCATAAGGCAGCGGGRAAAGGTTGCTACAGCTCCAGATATGAGCCGTGAGTGAGCTGGTAGCCCGTCTAGAAAGGACTAGGATTAGGATCAGCTCTGTTCCGACTGTGCTTGCAACACCGCGACTTCCGTCCGGGCACGGCTATCCTAGAGAACATTGAAACAGCCATCTACAATGCCAGACGCACAATCTGCATGGTGACTCATGACTTTCTCCGCAGTGACTAGTGGCCCTGGAGTTCCAGGTGGCCAGTCAGACTTCTGTGTGAGGGGAGCGATGTTCTTCTGATGGTGTTTCTCGAAGAGATCCCTGTCTCTCTCCTTACACTCTACTGTCTCTCTCCTTACACTTGGTTATGAAAGATGGTGCATCGGAAAACATACGTGTTGTGGCCCACAGACGAGCGTGACCAGGAGGTGTTCTGGATCAGACTTGAGAATGCCTTGAGGGAAAGCACACAGGAGGAAGATGATGGTGATGAGCTTGCCATGCTCACTGGCTAGACCTGGGATATTTTCAAATTAAGAAGCTTGAACAGCTGATGGAAACTCCTGTAGCATTGTACATACAGTTGAAGTYGGAMGTTTACATRCACTTASGTTGGAGTCATTAAAACTTGTTTTTCAAACACTCCACAAATCTCTTGTTAACAAACTATAGTTTGGGAAAGTCGRTTAGGACATCTACTTTGTGCATGACACAAGTMATTTTTCCAACAGACAGATTATTTCACYTATAATTCACTGTATCACAATTCCAGTGGGTCAGAAGTTTACATACACTAAGTTGACTGTGCCTTTAAACAGCTTGGAAAATTCCAGAACATGGTGTCACGGCTTTTGAAGCTTCTGATAGGCTAATTGACATCATTTGAGTCACTTGGAGGTGTACCTGTGGATGTATTTCAAGGGCTACCTTCAAACTCAGTGCCTCTTTGCTTGACATCAGCTGAAAATCAAAAGAAACAGCCAAGACCTCAGAAACAAAATTGTAGACCTCCACAAGTCTGGTTCATCCTTGGGAGCAATTTCCAAACGCCTGAAGGTACCACGTTCATCTGTATAAACAATAGTACACAAGTATAAACACCATGGGACCACGCAGCCGTCATACCGCTCAGGAAGGAGACGCGTTCTGTGTCCTAGAGATTAACGTACTTTGGTGCGAAAAGTGAGTCAGTCAGGAAGTTAAAGCTTGGTCGCAAATGGTCTTCCAAATGGACAATGACCCCAAGCATACTTCCAAAGTTGTGGCAAAATGGCTTAAGGACAACAAAGTCAAGGTATTGGAGTGGCCATAACAAAGCCCTGACCTCAACCCTATAGAAAATGTGCATGTGCGAGCAAGGAGGCCTACAAACCTGATTCAGTTACACCAGCTCTGTCAGGAGGAATGGGCAAAAATTCACGGCCAACTTATTGTGGGAAGCTTGTGGAAGGCTACACAACACATTTGACCCAAGTTAAACAATTTAAAGGCAATGCTACCAAATACTAATTGAGTGTATGTGAACTTCTGACCCACTGGGAATGTGATGAAATAAATAAATGCTGAAATAAATCATTCTCTCTACTATTATTCTGACATTTCACATTCTTAAAATAAAGTGGTGATCCTAACTGACCTAAGACAGGACATTTTTACTAGGATTAAATGTCAGGAATTGTGAAAAACTGAGTATGTATTTGGCTAAGTGGTATGTAAACTTCTGACTTCAACTGTATGTGGTTATATAATGCAATTGTATATGTTGTCAGACTTGAAAAATTACAGCATTGAAAAACAATATAATATAAAGCTTTTATAAATGTTTATACTGCTTATACATGCTTATTACAAGTAATTATACAGTATACATGTTGGCTCTAAGTTAATCTTTCACTCAAACAATAAATGGGGACGTGTCCAGCTAACATGAGCAGGAATTGTTGTTGACAGGCAGCATATAGCCAGCAGATGGAGACAGAGCCTAATCTTTGTTAAACAGTTCAATATTTAATCAACATCAAGGCTCAGTGAAAGGTTTTGGTGCAGTCACCCTATGTCACCTCACAAAAACGATTTTGTTATGTCAATAAATACTTTGCTCAATGATATAAATACCGCTCAGAGTTGGAATGCTGTTGTGYTTGATTCAATTAATGTAACAGTTAGAATCACTAATCAAGGGAGACCAAATACACAAATAGTCTGAATCATTGAGACCATAACATGGTCTTATTTATTTTATTTAACTAGGCAAATCAGTTAAGAACAAATTAYTATTTACAATGACAGCCTACTGGGAAGCAGTGGGTTAACTGCCTTGTTCAGGGGTAGAACGACAGATTTTTACCTTGTCAACTTGGGGAGTCGATCCAGCAACCTTTTGGTTACTGGCCCAACACTAACCACTGGGCTACCTGCCTCCCCCTTTTGATCTTGTGGCATATAGAGCTTTATACGAAGTAAACTGTATTATCTCACATACACTAATACCTCTGCTAATTCAATTCTGTCCCCACTAACACAATTTAAATGTAATGAGAAGTATAAGGAAAATGGCATTTCTGGAGCAAACCGAAAAATGCACAATACTACATGGGTTATCTTCCTGCTATTTCCTCAGCCTCTCTCTTTCTCTGCCAAATCCACAGATTTTTCAATGCAGTGTTTTGATGATATCTTTCTTTGGAGTTCTCTCCAGACACAGCCACCAGTTGACCCGACTTATTCATTGCGATTCAGACATGAAACAACATGTGTATCTATATCAGTATAAAGACTGGAATCTTTAATGGTGAAACAGACATGTCAGTTTGCGATATTACACCAACTAAGATGTTACTGCCAACAATAAACAGAGTTCTCCGCCACAGACATCATTGCACGAGCAATAGAAGAGCACAATAACGTATTTCTTCTTCTGTTTTGCTGGGCGAGCAGCGCGACGCTCCTCAGCTCTGCTACCGACGCTCCTCAGCTCTGCTACCAAAACAATAACGCAGTGGGGCAGCCAGTGGCACTGTTTCCCTGTACTGCGGATTCCAGCTTTATGTTGATGTTCTCTCCGCATAGCATTCACAAGTACTACATATGACAACAACAAATGTAGGTTTACATTGTTTATCAAAGTCATGCTTACACTAGAAAATACTAAAACGTTTAGGACTAACTTCACCTATAAATTACCCAATTTCCAATCAAGCGGTTTGCTCTACTGTATGTTCTGATAAGTTAAAACATGAACACAGAGAACATGCTACCAGTATTCCAAGAGAACATCTGTGGTGCTGTCGTGTGTTTTGCGGCAGTGCTTTTATACATTGTTAATGCAATGTTTTTCTGTAGAGAATAATTATACATAATGGGTGATTGAATGTGACCTTGGTATGCCCTYAGCTATGCCTCATGTGGAGCTCAACTCGAGCAGATTTCCCCCCGGGTTAAACCTGGCCAGCTGTTGCCATTTGTTTGCCTGGCTCTGCAGGGACGGGAGAGCATGATAGTCCAAAAACCTCTMCGTTTCCACTGCCGCTTGTTCAAACCCTACACAACTGTACACAATCTCAAAACGTTTCCTGATTTCCGTTTCCTGACTTTGTGCAGACGACACTGGGTTGAGAACAAGTCTCCGTTCTCAACCCAAAGCAACTCATTCATCTGCGGATTATTAATTTAAGCTTAAGCGTCAATTTACCTTGGCAATGAGTCTGCCTGACAAAATGGTGAAAGGCCAGAGTGATTGTCTGCTAGGCCTCTTACTTGGAAGATGTTTTAACTGATTKTTTTCTCCATCTGGCCACAATTTGGGTGGACATTATTCATAAAGGGAATTACTTCTGTGTTGATCAAATGAAATGGGCTATGTTACTTTTGAAAACATTTCATAGAGATGCTACCATGATATGTATTAGCAGCTTCATCCTTTTCATTGCGGGTCATTGATGAGGTAATTTGTGTGTGAACTGAAACAACCAATACTTACTTACTCTACCCTCTTCATCCCCTATGGGACATGACCACAATGTGCTCCCATGTCTTTCAGTCCTTGGCAACATGCTGTAGCTCGCTCCATGAGAGGTTGATCTCAGCCCGGTCCATTCTGAGTACAAGGAATAGGAGCAGAGACTGAAATACAAACTAATATCTTTTTTTATTTTTATTGTTGAATAGAAGATCCAATCTGCATGAAGAACAGAAATACTCACAGCAATAATACAATATGGGTAAAACCAGACCAGAGACTTTGTTTACAAATGTCCTACATCACTACATTCTCACTCAGTCTTGTTTAACTAACCTTGTGGGGACACACAATTGATTACCATTTAAAATCTTATTTTCCCTAACCCTAAACTTAACCCTTTACCCTAATCTTAACCGTAACTTGTAACAGTAACCTTTAACCCCTAATTTGAACCTTAACCCCCTAGAAATATCCCTTTTTCTTGTGGGGACTAACAAAATGTCCCCAGTTGGTCAAAATGTTGTTTGTTTACTATTCTTGTGGGGACTATTGGTCCCCACAAGTATAGTTAAACATGTCCACACACACACACACACGATTTGTAACCAATCCTCCCCAAAACTATCTTTCCCAAATAAGATAAAAAATACTTTGCATCAGCAGAATCTTCCGGAACCCATTGTTTGACCTCTGCTCTGGAGAGGGTCAAATCAAATCAAATGTTATTTTGTCACATGCACCGAATACAACTGGTGTAGACTTTACCGTGAAATGGTTGCTTATGAGCCCTGGGACATAAGTATAACTCATTCAAACAAACATTCTGCTATTGATGACAAGACTATGAGTCATTTGCAGGATCTGCACACACTGGTCCATATTTCCTTAATAATAATAATAATTCCTTAGCATCTTAACACTCCCAAAACATTCAGATGTGGCCCTGTTTTTAGTACTGGCCATGCCTGTGGGATCACAGTATTTGCTGTTGGATTGGAGACTTTATGAGCAGAATTATAAATAGGACAAATATGGAGGTTCCATATACACCAGCATTTAATGATAATGGTTATATCATGTCCATACCCATTGTGTTTGAATTTTAATTAAACACACCGCTCTCCAGGGGATCATTCTATTTTTTTTTTTAAATTAAAAGATTATTAACAAAAAGAGTTTGTGGTTGTCAAGAGGCTGTCCATTCTTCAACTTTAATATTTTACCTGCACTTTTATACATTTAAATATGCATTATTAAAAATAAAACACATCTTGGGGAGCATGGCAACCTCGACTAATAATCCATCCATTACACATGTTCATTGTATTCTGGTTTTAAATGACACACTTGATCCCAAACAGAGAAGGGAAATGTATTGAGCATGAAAGCACAGAAACAAAAGCGCACACACACACACACACACACACACACACACACACACACACACACACACACCTTTGTACAAGTAATAAGAATGACAGTGTTTCCTGTTTTTAGTGTCTCCAGTATGAGACCCCCAGTCCGTCTCCTGTTGAGCATCCTTTGTTGTATGTAGATTATGTGGTCGAAAATGTTCCTAGACAATCACATGACGAACCTTCATGTCAATCATTTACCTTCTCATTCATGTACATCTCCTTTAGTGTACAGATCACAATCCARCGGGTGAATKAAAATACATCGGAACCAAAGAGACTGGCCTCTTCATAGACATTCAGACAAAATGGTGAAAACATACAAGTGTAAAAAAAAAAATCGGTTTATCCGTCATTTATATTAAGATATAACTCTAAACTTTGATACATGTTAGTAAACTTTCAGCAAATTGATGGGTATGTTATGACAATCATGACTTTATATCACTTACAAGTGCCATACTGTATATCAAGGTGGGCCAAATAGTCTCTCACATTGGAAAAATATCTATTTCAAATGATCAGAAAGCAATTGAATAAATAAAAAGATAGCTTGTCGGAAATGTCCTTTGCTTAGACACTATTGAAATACTTTTGGCCCAAAGTACAGGTAATTTCTCATCTCACTGCTTTGAAACTCCTCAAACAACTTATTAAGCACATAGGTTATTCTTGTGGGCTAAGACATAGAACGGCAAGTAAAACAAGTTTGTTTACTTTGTAAAGGAWAATCTGAGGAGTGTAGAGACAGTTGCTGCTTCTAGAACTCCAGAGGGTGACTCAGGTTTATCATGGTCTTCCAATCACAAATATCTGACCTCTCCACATAGTCTAAGAAGACCAAAACGTCTATGTCATCTAGGAGCTAGAAGGGATATCATCTGGTCCGCAACCCACAGCTTGGCTCATGCAAAGTCCATAGGTAAGTCAMCCAATCCTCTGCAACTGTCTCCTTCCCAAACCACAAGTGCCAAATTTAAACTTTCCTAAACATTCACTCTGATGCAACCTCACCATAGCAGACAATGGGGAGGTCAGGAAAGTGGGTGTCTAGGTGGGTGGTTGGGGTGGGGGCTACCACCTGTTAATGATGTGGTTCATGTAGTCCTCTGTGGGCAGCCTGGCTGTCCCTTCGCCCCCCATACCGCCCTCATCTCTGAGAAAATCCCGGGGGTCGAGACCACGACCCCGAAGCGCCAAGCGGTGCGCACGTCTCTCCAGCTGCCGAGTGTACTGATAGCGCTGCTGGAAGAGGTCGCGAGCGTAGTCRTACAGCTGCATGTCCAGGTCGTTGAGCTCCTCGATGCGCGCCACCGTGTCATTGTCCAGGTCCACGCCGGCTGCCCGCGTGCTGTTGTACTGCACAAAGGGGCGGATGAATCGCAGTCGGAAGGTGCGCTCGAACAGGAACTGCGTCTTGCGCTGATACTCCGTCAGACCGAAGAAGGCCATGTCGCGCAGGTTCTTCTTGGCCGACTCCAGGAGAAGTTGCGAGCGCCGCTTATCGGGCACGGTGGAGAGGTTGTAGCAGCCCACCAGGCTGAGGTCGGCGAGCATGCGCACCTGCCGGTTGTTGGCCAGGTTGTAGGGGCAGTCCATGAACTGCTGCAGCGTGCAGCCGGACCAGTCCGTACCCTCATAGCAGGGCGGCAGCTCCTCGGGCGTGGGCGTGCGCCCGTCGCACATGTGGAGGGACGTCTTCCAGGTGGCGCCGCGCTGCACATGGCGCCACTCGCTCAGGTAGCGTGACACAGGGTCCCTCAGCAGGGTGATGTAGTAGAACTTCCTGCAAAACACAACAGAGGAAAACACACTTAGTGACTGAAAACAAAATCAACACAGTGATTTTTCAAGAAACACGAATGAGTGACGACTGACTAAGTCAGCAGGATCAAATCTGGTTTCGCTATGGTCTCCTCAACATGAGATGAACTACGGAAGCCTTCAAGGATCAACAGTGACAATGTAAAGATTTTCATGTACATTCTACCGACCACTTGAAGTTTTGTCAAAAACTGAAGTGAATTATGAAGAGCACACCTGTGAAACGTATTAATGTACTCAAATGGGGGGAGGCAGTCTGAAGAATCAGGGGTGCTTCGTGTCACCACAAATCACTGCAGTGAATGTTGACATTGACTTCAGTTTTGATATATTGGGGAAATTATCGTTGGCGCTTAACCAGATAGCAAAAATTCCAGACCTCAGGGGCTACGGGGTCCAGACCAGAGACCTGGAGTGACGCACATCTTGAAACAATCATCTCCAGAGGATAAAAGATGGGGAGAGCGAGAGAGAAAACAGGGGCGGAACATTCCTCTGCATCTGTGTAATCAGAAATACCTGTCGTGCAATGGCAAGAGGCCTGACCTTGGTGTGGTATTCTACTGCCCTGCAGCGGGAGCCAGACATTCACAGACACCGAGACAACAGTAAATACATTCCAACTCCTGGGGGCAGTGTGTGTGTGTGTGTGTGTGTGTGTGTGTGTGGATTATTGTTGACCAACCCTGACCCCAACATCCATAGCCCTCGCCTACACAACCCTGTTCTCCTTCACACGCCAGATGAGCAAACTGTTCGCTATTCTTCCCATTAAACTCCACTGTCTGGCCTGTACTTATGTCATAACATTAAGATTCAATCTGACTGCAGAGAAACAGCCAAGGGTCACTGCCTTAGCAAAACAGACAGACCATGGTAATAGGATTTGGGTTAGAGAGCTGGAGATGGGGTCTGATAATGATTCAGAGTGATCCCTATACTCTTATCTACATTTGCCGGGTCATAACACAACCTTTAAAACAGAGACAGTGGCCACAGTAATGCCAAGTTCAATTCAATCAAGAATAGAGCCAACTGCTACTTAGTTTACACYCCTGGCTGGAAAAGAGAGACAGCGACGCAACAAGGTGGCCATTTTGTGCCAGGTAACAGAGGGGGAAAAGAGGAGCCCCTTGTTTTGGCAGGTGCAGGTGAAAAGGTCAGACTTTCAGGTCTTCGAAGGGGTACACAGGGGATGACAACTACTCTTCTTATCGTCTCTCATTCCGTATCCAATCACRCCCACCTCTGTCTAGTATCAGTGTAGTAGTCAAGGTTCAATATTTTTGAGTTTGGAATTCTAGGCCTTTGGGGTTTTCGCGATTCTCAGGAAAATTCCAGGGGACTTGACCGCATTAGCGAGTTATTGTATAATTGGAGTGAATTGGGTGTTGAAAAGACAACACTTTCTCACGTTGAGAAACAAAAGACTGTTAACTTAAAAAAAAAGAGAAAAAAGTAGTAGCATACAGATGCACAAAACAAAAGTAGAATAGAGTATCACACCTCAACTCCCAGCCATGCCCCCTGGTATGACTAGAGAAGATAAGAGGGGGAACTAATGCGAGAGAGTGAAAAAAATGAGCGTTTCTTGATGAATGGCTGAGCTGGATTGGGGAGAACTGGAGTCTGGAGGTGGGTTACAATTGGGAGTTCTGATCTCATAACAAATTAGCGCTCTGCTCAGTCAACATTGCGAGCGAATCAGAGTGTACGACACGGCAGGATCCCCCCCCCCCGGGGGCCTTCACTACACCAGCACACCTGGTAGAATGAGATATGATGGGGTTGGAATTGGTGGGTAGAGGGGGAGAGATAAAGACAGAAAGAGACAAAGAGAAAGACACAGAGAGAGAGTGAGAGAGAGACACAGAGACTTTGTGTGTCTGCTCTCTCTCAGAGTTTTTGCTAGACACCATGCTGTTGTATTTGAGTGTGTATTTGAGTGTTTCTCTTGCATACACACACAGACCATCTAGTTCACACTCACATTCACGCACAAGCAACCAAACCGCGGACGATGAAGTCTCACTCCCACACCCACCCACAGCGGAGCAACTCTGCACCACTGTTGATGGATGGGCCCAATACTGGTAGTATCTATCAGCCAAAAATGCTGACTGCGCTATTCTAATGGGATAGCAATAATGATGACAATTTGCCACAAGATAGGTATTTCAGAAACATGACAGCGTCTCACAAGATGGATAGAGTGTTGTAACACACACATGTTCTTTGTGTAGTAGCACAGGCATGACTGATTTTGGATTTGATTAGGATCCCCATTAGGCAACGCCAATGTTGACAGCTAGTCTTACTGGGGTCCGACACATAAAGAAAAAGACATTACATACAAAATACTTTACATASATTTAAAAACAGACACTTGGAAGCAGCACAGTATTAGTTAGGATGTAATTCACAACAATGCCACTTGATGGCAGTATGCACAAAATATTCCTTGAATCACTGAGAACATGTTGATTTACAATTACTGTATAGTAAATTAAGTCACATGCATTAAGGCGGCACAATTAATTGAATTCACATCAATTCACATGTCCAATATCCATATCGCAAGAGATATCCATACCACAATATTTTGAAAAGCCACACAGCCGCATGACGTCCGTTTTTACAGTGTTTTCTAAAAAGATAAGTGAGGCCATGTTTTCTTATGTTCACAACATTGAGTGAGATAGATGGACAGAGTAGTGTTTCTCAAACAATTAGGTAACACTAAACTCAATAGATTCTCAAGTGGTAGTTTAAAAATCAACCAGTTCTCAAAATAACAACCTAAAGACCATAGGTCGGCCACCTTTGGTTGAAAAGATGAAAGACAAACCGAGATTAAGAGAAGTAGAACAAACAATGTTGACGTTAAGATATGCACAGTAGGAGGCAACAGCTATACGAAGAGGAAGTTAAAGAGAAAGAGTGGGAAGAGAACCGAGAGAGCGAGAAAGGGGGTGGGGGGGTAAATAGAGGACAGCTTCAAAAAAGGAAGAAAGAGAAAACGTTAAATATAACCATGACAAAAGAGACAGAGGAGAATGAGAGAATGAAAAGGGAAATTAAACAGCACGAGGTGAAATGAGAAAGATTGAAAATGGCAAAGAGGCGGAAGGAGAGTGAACGGGGCCGGTGCTGCTGCTGTGCTGTGCAAGCCTCTGAATAACGCTAGCATAGGCACCCTTTTACAATGGTGCCTGTTCCTCACACGGCGTGACACCACATTACACAGAGCCATTACGATGACATATCCTCCCATTCACCTGCCATCCGCGCAGGCATACACGCGCCACCTCCCCGGCCATATCTGGACCAGAACCAAAGGCACTTCAGCCAAAGTCCCAATGCAGGGAGGGCGGGAGAGGTGCACTGCAGTAATACAGAGGAGAGAAGAGGGAGAATTAGGAGTATTTTCCTTCTAACCCGTGTCACTTCCAAAATCTCGCTCTCTTTCTTCTTCTCTTTTTTTGTCTGTCGCCCAAATGTTTTCTTCGCCTTCCCCCCAAATCGTTCACACTCCTCTCCTTCCCCTTTGTCCACTTACCACCAATCTTCCCTCTCTCTTTCTCTCATTCTTTTCTAATCTCACTCTGTCACCCCTCTTTCTCCATCTCCTGCTTATCTTCCCATCTCTCTTGCTGCCAAGGGGAGAGGCCTTGTTCCATTCCTCTCTCCTATGAGGTCATTATGGTGTTGCAGGCCCCTGGAGCCCATTGGTGTGAGGCCGAGTCCTGACTACTGATAGACCCCCCCCCCTTTTTAATCACCCAACTCCCCCTGTTTCCACAGTGATTAAACTGGGCAGCMGTGTGCATGCCCCGACAGCATTAGAGGATGGCTGCATGAGCCAATAACCTGGTAATTACCTACCTGCCCGCTTTACGCGCGGCCAGTCAATACTAATACTGGCCAAGGCTTTAGCCTTATTACTGAGGCGTAGCAGGCTGGTCATACGGCTCAGGATTTAGCTCTGTTGACTGACACTTTGCTGAAGTAGTGCTGCTTCATTATCTCTCTAGAAGTCACCATTTTGCTTTCTCGAGCACTTTGGCGCGTGGCTCAAATGGGTGAAAAGTATAAGATACCGCAGGTAAACATGGGGTTAGGAGAGAGGGCTGGGGGAAAACATTGGGGTTAGGAGAGAGGGCTGGGGGGAACATGGGGTTAGGAGAGAGGGCGGGGGAAACATGGGGTTAGGAGAGAGGGCTGGGGAAAACATGGGGTTAGGAGAGAGGGCTGGGGGAACATGGGTTAGGAGAGAGGGCTGGGGGAAACATGGGTTAGGAGAGAGGGCTGGGGGAAACATGGGGTTAGGAGAGAGGCTGGGGGAAACAGGGTTAGGAGAGAGGGCTGGGGAAACATGGGGTTAGGAGAGAGGGCTGGAAACATGGGGTTAGGAGAGAGGGCTGGGGAAACATGGGGTTAGGAGAGAGGGCTGGGGAAACATGGGGTTAGGAGAGAGGGCTGGGGAAACATGGGGTTAGGAGAGAGGGCTGGGGGAAACATGGTTAGGAGAGAGGGCTGGGGGAAACATGGGTTAGAGAGAGGCTGGGGAAACATGGGGTAGGAGAGAGGCTGGGAAACATGGGTTAGAGGAGAGGGCTGGGGAAACATGGGGTTAGGAGAGAGGGCTGGGGAAACATGGGGTTAGGAGAGAGGGCTGGGGGAAAACATGGGGTAGGAGAGAGGCTGGGGGAAACATGGGGTAGGAGAGAGGGCTGGGGAAACATGGGGTTAGGAGAGAGGGCTGGGGAAACATGGGGTTAGAGAGAGAGGGCTGGGGAAACATGGGGTTAGGAGAGAGGGCTGGGGGAAAAACATGGGGTTAGGAGAGAGGGCTGGGGGAAAGTCCACATCAGTTGGCAATCCGGTTAGCATTAGCTTGGAAGATGTGTGTCCCTTCTATGGCCATGTGACTTTTTTTAGGCTATTGGCAAGGCCTCCAAAAAAATGTGATACCCCTACCTGAGGTAGAACAAAACACAAACATGTTTTCTCACCTCTAATGTCTCCCCTATATGAAATGGATGGTTGTGTACAAATATTTTACTGCAAAAGTGGGTAAATTGATAGATATATTTTAGAAGGGTTACATACGTCTCTTGGTATGAGAACTGTGAGTGGCACGGTCATGCCTCCGCTGTGTATGAAAAGCTGAAGCCAACTAGATGGTGTTCATGTTTTTCACAACACAAGTACATAGTAGCATAACCAAGTAACAGGAAAGCAACCTGTAACACAACAGTCAGTCACTCTTGTAGCGTATATGTACAGCTGGAACATGTCCCCTCTTTTCCCCTCTGAAACTAAGTGTGCAAGGTGTATTCAACGTCTTTGAGGTTACAGGACATGAGTGTGTCCTAACAAGGTGAGTAGACACAGTAGCCAGTAGTGGTTGTAGTTCTGGGGCCTGACCAGCTTGCACAGCTAACTGACTCTGGGCAAGCTGCAGCGACAAGGCSAGTATCCTTCCTGTATGGCTGGCAGGGTATTCTGGGCTGTGAGGTGATCAGTTTCCATTTCTAACACAGTTGGATTCAGGCAGATGCCGCTTCAATGCCAACGAGACCCATTAACTAACTGGAATGTTATCTCAGCCTGAATGTATAACAGTAATGCATGTATAAGGGAGGCAGGTAGYCTAGTGGTTAGAGTGTTGGGCTAGTAACTGAAAGGTTGCTRRATCKAATCCCCGAGCTGACAAGGTAAAAATCTGTCRTTCTGCCCCTGAACAAGGCAGTTAACCCAYTRTTCCTAGGCCGTCATTGTAAATAATAATTTGTTCTTAACCGACTTGCCTAGTTAAATAAAGATAAAATAACCATACGTGTAAGTCTAACTTCTTTGTTAATGTTTTTAAAATGTAAATAGTAAAGTATTTTTGTCTGTATTATCTTTTTCGTTATGCGTCGGACCCCAGGAAAACTAGCTGTAGTCATTGGCGTCGGCTAATGGGGATCCCAGTAACATCTAAATCGACTCCAGTAGTGGAATGGTTGGTTKTCCGCTTGTTTAAGAGAGAGTCTGTGAAAGAGCTGTCAGAATCAGATCTTCCCTTAGATCTTTCCAACACCTAACTGACGTGTGGTTGGAGTTTTGGTAACAGTTTATTTGGTTAGTCCATGCTCTACAGACKAATCAGAAACATTTAAACTAACCATCTACTAACCCTAGCTCTAACCTTAACCTTATTCTGAACCTAACCCTAACCGTAACCTTAGCAAGCAGTTGCAGATAGTATGACCATCTGTAGAGCAGATGAACTATCCAAATAAAGCGTGACCAGAGTTTGTTATGTTGAATGTGGCAAAAAGTCCTACATTTTCCTTTATATTCCTTTGGAAGTCATGTAGGATGATTATTTGACCAATATTTACTATGGGTAGTTGGTTGTGATTAGGGTCTGGGGGCAGGACCAGCAGGACATGAGGAGAGTGACAGAACCTGAGGGTGACCTCAGGTTTCCTAGAGGTTACTTAGAGTGTAGGTCATAGACTATGAAGCGTTGATTATGAGGCGTTGGTTATGAGCACAGCCCCAGCCACATACATATTTGAAAATGATTCCTTTAATGAAAAGTAAAAAGGGGTTGCAGAGGTGGTAGAGCTGATCAAGCACGGGCCATAAAGACCACTATCCCCCAGTCAMTCCCCAGCCACCATACACAATGACATACAACATCTTTCTATAAGTCCCACCATCCTAAGGGGCCTCTTGTTTGCCAAAGATGGCATTATGTCCTTATRGGGGTGTTGGGATTAGTGCACAGTTTCCCAGATCAATGCATGAGTCACCCCAGCATGAGAGCTCATTCTTCAGGTGTCACACGGGCTGGCCAGCCATGGGTGGTAACAAAATAGGTACATATAAGGGCAATGCACAGCAGCACTTTCCAGACGGCATCTTGGCTGGTGAATGGCCCCCTGACATGTCTCTGTCTCTAGTAACTGCCAGAGGGGAGGACTGATGGTGGCGTGGGCCTATCGAGGACAGGGCAGACAGCTCAACCCAAACAGCATAAGAGTGCACGACAACGTCCCAATGCGCATCACAAATGCAGCGAGCCAGCGGAAGGTCATGTTGGATTCAGGCAGCCTTTTCGGACTAGCAATGGATCAAAGTTACTTCTAAATAATAAGGTGACTTAAGAGCCCAATCCTGGAGGTACAGGTTATAACACAGTTGGTGCCCAGGGTTCTCCTTCCTTCCGTTGGAGCCTCATTGATCTTCGAATACGCTCGTGAYTTGGAATACTTGGTGTTGCCATGCCAAGCAGTCAGCTGCCTTTTCTATATCCAGACAATGGTGTTTGAGTGCCATTATGGCAGGACTACTGGATACCCATTATAGCTGTATTGGACATTAAATATTATTGAGTACAGGTCATAAGTAGAGTACACAAATTTGAAAGATGTCTAATTTAAAACATGTAAAAACAGGTGATTAAACCACCATTTAATGTTATTGTGGCAGTCAAATCTAGGGGAGCCCCCTAACGTAATTGCAAGAGGCTTAACATATAACATCTACATAGGAATCTTTGACTGAAAATAAATTACAGTTTTCACCGTCTCAGCCCACTTGTTTTCCTTAAAGCCCATTAGATTACAATACCTACATCATCAAAAAACATGTAACTGTGTGTATTTTAGTCAGGCAGGACCAACAACCACTGAATGTCAGCACATTTGACTTGGAAAGTTGTCTATTTATCAGCTACCCAAAAGTAAAGCTTACATTCATCATAAATCATTTGTAGTTGATATTTCCACCTCTTGCATCTCTGTGTTTACAGGTCTATATTTCCAAGAAGCATTCAGATCTCCTAATGCTGTTTGTTTGTGTATGTAGGGCAGACAACGGACTACTTGTATTCCAATTTTTGCAATATTAGTGCTTGCAATATTAGGTTATATGATCTTATGTGGCCCACCCCCGTCCAGCCAGACATTATTCAGCATGTTTTGAGTTTAGGGGGTGTGTCACAATATCTATCAATTTAACCCCTTTTGCAGTAAAATATTTTCCCACAACCATCCATTTCATAAAATGGGAGACATTAAAGATGTGAAATTGTTGTGTTTTGTTATCAACAACTAAATGCAAAAACTAGGGTTTCAAAAACTAAAGGCCTTTTTAAGGATTGGCCACTAGCCTATTTGATGTGTAGTCTATRTGTGTGACTACGGTTTCAGTATGTTGTTTATAGCATCTGTGTGTGTAAATCTGTGGATATAAATGTATGTGTGTGTTTCTCAAAGAGTAGGTCATTGACAGACTATATTACATAGTGTGTGCGAGGCAAAGTGGGATGTCTCTTAAGCCTCCCATCTGATATTTAGTAGTCACTCCTCACTTCAGTAGTCACTCCTCACTTCTTTTCTTTCTCTGCAGAAAAACAAGCTCTCTCTGGGTGAGGAGGATTACCCATTTTCCACTCCGATTCCATAGGGACTAGATTATTAAACTAATTATTTTCTACACGACAAACASGGAACAGGGGAAGCCCTACATTTCTAAGCGGGACGTCAGCGCCAAAAGGGACAGCAAGAAAGTGATGAAGTCCTTGGTTGTCCACCTTGAATTGACTTGATGTCGTCTTCAATTGGCATGACGTCAACACCTGAATATACTGTTCCGAGGTAGAGTTTGGCGGATACAACGGCAAGGGAACAAAGTAAATGCACCTACTACAACGTCCTAATGAAGTTGGTTACTATTAAATGTGACACCTTGACTAACCTCAGCATCACTCAACTGCAGTCTTATCCCCAGTTCATTTCTCCAGGCCACATCCAGGGCCTCTGACACAGTCCAAAACAGTCCAATCCTTTAGGTGGGGTGCAAGAGATCCAGCAGGGGAGCCCGCTCTGCCTATACAATGGCAGGGGAAACACTGTCCAGCTGGTAATATTCTCAGAAGGATGGGAAGATGAGAGAGGTCTGTGGGGCTGTGGCTAGTAAGTCCTAGAGTAAGTGTGTATCTCAAGTCTTAATTAGCTTCTTCTCCTCTATTTTCTTTCATCTGCAGTGATCTGGAAACTGTCACTGAGTGGATAAAACATTAGGAACACCTGCTCTTTCCATGACAGACTGAACAGATGAAAGCTATGATCCCTGATGTCACCCTGATGTTAAATCCACTTCAATCAGTGTAAAGGAAGGGGAGGAGACAGGTTAAATAAGGATTTTTAAGCCTTGAGACAATTGAGACATGGATTGTGTATGAGTGTCATGTCCTTTCACCTGTCAGGTTATTCCACATCAGTGCAGATGGAAGTGAGGAGATGAGCCAGCTTAGACTATTGAGATGCACCCGCAGAGAGAGAGAGAGGCCCTGTCGTGCTGATAGGAGAGACGACAGTCTAAGGGATTTGAGAGGGGCTTCAGTGCTGAAGAGGACTCTGGGGGCCCGGGGCCAGATGTTAAAGGCACTCAACACACATTTCAGATTGAAGAACGAAAGAAAGGAGAAAGGAAAAACACAGATGGAGAGATGAGAGATGGTCAAAACAGACGGGAGACTAGATTTGCACTGGTTCTGGACACGTAGCATCGTCCAATCCACACGTGCACTTTCCTTGTATTTGCTGGGGCTTCATGGTATTTCAATTAGTATGCAGCCTAGTGTCGCCAGACAGGGACTTAGTGGTGTACTACTTGGTTGAAGAAGGCCACCTCATAGGCACATATGCAGSCAGTGAGGCACACCCACACACAATTCTCCATCTCTATTCGTCTTCCACTAAGAACACCCCGCTGGCATTTTCAAACTGTGAAAATAGAGCGACGCTGAATAATTCAACACTGGGGGAAGAGACACTTCGTGGAGCACCACTGGGTTAGTTACACCTAAACCTGCCACCGCCGCAACAGTGAGGCGTCTAATTCCAACGTCACATTAAAACCCATTAAATAGCCTTTGAAGATTCCCGGGAACACAGGATTTCAAAGGAAAACACATCAATAACACTGGTAGTGGGAACACGGCAAGCAACACCGTCGTTTTTAGGCTACAGCGAGAGGCTGCACAGACTGGCTTCAGGGCGTCTAACCAAGCATTCAGCCGCAACAGCAAACAACTCAAAACGCAGTCTCTTTTCAGCTTTTCGGGGGCCAGAAGTACTTGACTTGAACGTGGGGGATATAGAGCAAGGATTTACATAGCCTTTCAGAGGCCTTGTCGAACACAACAGCGTTGTTGACTCTCAACGGAAAGTTTCTCTCAAAGAAAGCGCTTTAGATTTTCGGAGTGCATTAAGTAAGTGAGAGGGAGTTAAGTGTCTGTATCCCGAGGCCATTTGAATTACTATTGCTTCATCAGTGTCCATTTTGAGAAAGAGATAAAAAGGCATCTATAGGAATCGAAGACAATGGTATTGGACGTGCATTTGAAGTAGATACTTAAAAGATGGCTCATTTTGTGCTTCTCTGGGATTATCAGTGTGAACTGCGSAACTTGACTCGTCTTGAACATTGCAATTATTTTTATTCCGTGTTTATCAATGATAATACCATTGTGAGGTATTTGGACAGCAACATCTCAACACAGAAATATGATACGACACCAAAGAATCTCCATTAGAACATCGATAGGCCCATCGTCTAAATAACGGGTTGGGCGATACTGATATCACAKAGAGCATTAATACATTTACCACAAATTGCCGGTGCACTTCACCAAGATGGCCGCATATCATTAACACAGTAACATCTTCCAGGCTGCTGTTCTTTCTACTCTGCGTTCCAGTGGAACATGTCATCTTAGATTAGGCTCAAATGAGCCTCCTCTACAGCCATAAYATAATACTGTAGATAACGAGATGCMGAGGGGCACCATGACAGACAGGGAGTGGAGTATTYCTGTTAAATAGTCTTTCCTGATCATAGATAATAAATAGAGAATGAACATTAACATTCAAAGATAAATACAAAACAGAAATGGTGATCCTTCTCTCAGCCTTAATACTGTAGATATGAAGGGGGAGTACTTCCTTTAAATAGACACTCTTGATCTTAGATTCTAAATAGACAAGAGATTGAACATGTAGCCTGGGGTTTGGTATTACACTTTTACTTAGAAACTATATTGAGTCATTGACTTTATTACAAAAGATGCAGTTATGTTCAGTGCCTTTCTCGATTCATGCTATTTTTGTATGAGTGTTGTGACATGCTAGTTATTATATATTTTTTTAAATCATCATGTACTGATTACAATTCAGTTTGTTGAGCAAACTGGTAATTCTATGGTATACAGCCTAAGCAAATTATAATTCTATTTAAGTGCCTGAAACGGGGCCATTTATTCTGCGGCAGGGGACGACTGTAGCCTAYGTTTTTGTAATGATACTTTTATTCTAAAACTACACTGAACAAAAATATAAAAAACGCAACAATTTCTACGATTTTACTGAGTTACAGTTCAGTCAATTGAAATAAATTCATTAGGCCCTAATCTATGGATTTCACATGACTGGGAATACAGATATACATCGGTTGGTTACAGATACCGTACAAAAAAAAGGTAGAGACGTGGATCAGAAAACCACTGTGCCTCGTGCAGCATGACACCTCCTTCACATAGAGTTTGATCAGGGAGTGAATTGTGGCCTGTGGAATGCTGTCCCACTCCTCTTCAATGGCTGTGCGAAGTTCCTGGATATTGGCGGGAACTGGAAGGCGCGGTCGTACATGTTGACCCAGAGCATCCCAAGCAAGCTCAATGGGTGACATGTCTGGTGAGTATGCAAGCCATGGAAGAACTGGGATATTTTCAGCTTCCAGGAATTGTGTAGAGTTCCTTGCGACATSGGGCCGTGCATTATCACGGTGAAACAGGAGGTGATGGCGACGGATGAMTGGCACGACAATGGGCCTCAAGATCTCGACACGGTATCTATGTGCATTCAAATTGCCATCGATAAAATGCAATTGTGTTCGTTGTTCGTAGCTTATGCCTACCCATACCATAACCCCACCACCACCATTGGGCACTATGTTCACAACGTTGACATCAGCAAACCACTTSCCCACACGACGCCATACACGCTGTCTGCCATCTGCCCGGCACAGTTGAAACAGGAATTAATCCACGAAGAGCATACTTCTCCAGCGTGCCAGTGGCYATCAAAGGTGAGCATTTGCCCATTGAAGTCGGCTACGATGTCRAACTGCAGTCAGGTCAAGACCCCGGTGAGGACGAGGAGCACGCAGATGAGGTTCCCTGAGACGGTTTCTGACAGTTTGGGCAAACTAGGCTTGTGTGGTAACGTAAACTCACGTAAACTCGTACATCGCCTTGGTCCGTACAATTGCCCTTAWTTTAGCGCCCCAAAAACGTAATACTTCCAGATCAACTGTAATGTCAATACCATTGTAAAGCACAATTTCTCCCCTTTCCAACAAAATCAATTACATGACCTAAACACTGCCCGTTTCTGCATAATTCAAGCAGGAATTTATTTTTTATTTTTTTAAATAGCGGGTGGGGAAGCGAAACTAATGCGTGATAGTGAGAAGGACAGATTTCGTGTGGGAAAAAACCTTTTTTCACTCGATCTGTCCAACTTATCACGTTATTGCCTCTAAAATGTAAATAAAACACTATAAAGAGTTTATATAATGTGTCATTACATACCTATTTGAAGGTTTGTGTCGAATTTGAATCAGGTTTTTAGGGCGGTGCTAAAGTGATCTTAGAAGTAAACAGCGGCTTTGAGAATGATGATCGCATGCAATGATGACGAAAAAAAATGACTAGGTATCCCCCCCTTACCCCGTCACTGTCCATTTCTTGTTTTTAAACGATGAGAGAAGTGCTACACCTGGTGGAGAGAGATTGTAAGACAGAAATAGTTGCTTTATGCTTGCTGTACGTTACGACATAACACGTCACGATGTAACGGAGGGTCAGTTTTTTTAACTTTTCTCCAATACTATAGAGCCATTACCATGTCGATCAACGCTTGAATAGAAACCTAGTTCACACCCCCGATATTGAAGTTAACACAGTCGCTACAGTCCCATTAGTTTTCTTTATAGCCTCGTTTGAATGTCGCGGCAAAATGTGAGCTTTATGAGGTGAGTCACTCCTGCAGCGCAACTTAAGTGAGGTGATCAAGTTACACTTGTATGACATTCACTACTTATGTTTGTAAGGTATATATCTAAAATGTGCCAAATAAATTCTCTCCAGCTGGGTTTTGCTAATTGCTAACATTAGCTTGCAAGATCAAGCTACTTGGTAACAATTCCCTCCTGGATTAAGATCCCTGCTGCCTAATATTTGTTTTGTGCGTGCTGCAAACTGCATTTCGAGATATTTGCATAGCKTTATGAGCTGGCTTGTCTGTCCTAGTAGTAAAAGTTTGCAAGCACTCGTTAGCATTTACCTAGCATCCACTATGAGAATTCMWTAGTACTTGTTAGCATTCTGGTAAATTATGTTTTTGGGGCTTTTTTAGCCATTTGTGTGCACTACCGGTAATACCATATATATCCCGGGATGCCACAGGTACGAAGGTATGGAAATCTGCATACTGCCCAACCCTAGTGCAAACCCACAGTCTCATCAGCTGTCCGGGTGGCTGGTCTCAGACAATCCCGCAGGTGAAGAACCCAGATGTGGAGGTACTGGGCTGGAGTCTGAGGTTCTAAAGCCGGTTGGAYGTACTGTCAAATTCTCTAAAACGATGTTTATGATAGAGAAATGTACATTMAATTCTCTGGCAACAGCTCTGGTGGACATTCCTGCAGTCAGCATGCCAATTGCATGCTCCCTAAAAACTGTGGCATTGTGTTGTGTGACAAAACTGCACATTTTTAGAGTGGCCTTTTATTGTCCCTGGCACAAGGTGCACCTGTGTAATGATTTATGCTGTTTAATCAGCTTCTTGATATGCCACACCTGTCAGGTGGATGGATTATCTAGGCAAAGGAGAAATGCTCACTAACAGGGATGTAAAGAAATGTGTRCACCAAATTTGAGAGAAATAAGCTTTTTGTGCATATGGGAAATTTCTAGGATCTTTTATTTCAGCTCAAGAAACATGGGACCAACACTTTGCAYGTTGTGCTTTATATTTTTGTTCAGTGTACACTACTGTTCAAAAGTTTGGGGTCACCTAGAAATGTCCTTGTTTTTGAAAGAAAAGCCMATTTTTKGTCCATTAAAATAACATCAAATTGATCAGAAATACAGTGTAGACATTGTTAATGTTGTAAATTACTATTGTAGCTGGAAACACACAGAACAGCGCAAACTGCCTCTAACCAGAATAGAAAGAGGAATGGGAGGCCCTGGTGCACAACTTCTAGGCAGAGTTGCAAAGAAAAAGCCATATCTCAGACTGGCMATTAAAAGAAGATTAAGACAGGCAAAAGAACACAGACACTGAACAGAGGAACTCTGCCTAGAAGGCCAGCATCCTGGAGTCGCCTCTTCACTGTTGATGTTGAGACTACTATTTAATGAAGCTGCCAGTTGAGGACTCATGAGGCATCTGTTTCTCAAACTAGACACTAATGTACTCTTGCTCAGTTGTGCACCGGGGCTTCCCACTCTTTCTATTCTGGTTAGAGCCAGTTTGCGCTGTTCTGTGAAGGGAGTAGTACACAGCGTTGTACGAGATCTTCAGTTTCTTGGCAATTTCTCACATGGAATCACCTTCATTTCTCAGATCAAGAATAGACTGACGAGTTTCAGTCTATTCTATAGAAAGTTATTTGTTTCTGGCCATTTTGAGCCTGTAATCGAACACACAAATGCTGATGCTCCAAATAAGCAACTAGTCTAAAGAAGGCCAGTTTTATTGCTTCTTTAATCACAACASTTTTCTGCTGTGCTACATAATTGCAAAAGTGTTTTCTAATGATCAATTAGCCTTTTAAAATGATAAACTTGGATTAGCTAACACAACGTGCCATTGGAACACAGGAGTGATGGTTGCGGATAATGGGCCTATGTAGATATTCCATTWTAAAAATCTGCCGTTTCCAGCTACAATAGTCATTTACAACATTAACAATGTCTACACTGTATTTCTGATCAATTTGATGTTATTTTAAAAATGGACAATTTTTTTTTGCTTTTCTTTAAAAAACAAGGACATTTCTTTAAAAAAAAACAAGGACATTTCTAAGTGACCCCAAACTGAACGGTAGTGTATATTGAGTCATTATTACTGACAGTACACCTTTTATTGTGAAGCACTTAATTATTCCCAGAAGGCACCTGTGCGAGTCCAAAGGGAAAGAAAATAGCTTTTGATGTTGATGTGATTCCTACTTGGCTGTGTTATTGTGTTTGGAGAACTAATACAAGATAAAGTACTTTACCCGTTGTAACCGTGAGTTATTTATTCTAAGACCCACAAGTCATCCAGAGGAGATTGAATATAATAACCATAATCAAGAAATGAAGGTTACATTCATAGAGATAAATATAAAACAGAAATCGCCCAGGATCATAACATCCATTTCTATATTAAATAGAAACAACTGGATGGTTGTGCAGGTGGGTGTTTCACTTCGATGAGAAAAGTACACAGTGATAAAGACACAGTGGCATTTTAGGACAAGCTGTAATCCCCCCACGCGGTTACATGGATAGCGGATGGTGTGCTCTGCTCTCCCACTGAAACGCTCAAAGAGCGGTGTGGGTGCAGAGTTGGTAGCGGCGGCAGCAGTAGGCGGAAATTTCACAGTGTCAGCAGCGAGGCAGTAAAGTGGGTAAAATAAAAAGAGGGAGAGGCGAGAGAGAAAGAAAGGCAGGGAGCAGAATTTCAATTAGGTTTCCCTCTACTATCAAAGAAGCTCAGAACCTTTTCTTTTTTGGGAGCCAGAATAATTGATCAGTTCAGGCTTTTCTTGGAACTGTGAACATGTCCAGGGTTTTTTCTGGTTTTAAAAACGGCTTAGTGGGTGTGGAAGGGGCGTGGCARTGGGCGCTGTTGGTGTGGCTGAATTTTAAAGACCATTTTAGAAGCCCCCAACTTGGTGGGTTTTTGTGAAATGTTTGCATTTTTAAGCCACATTTCCTGTAATTCTCTGAATTTGTCCATAGAGCTAAGATTTTTTTCTTACAATTTTAGRTGACATTTCCTGCAATAAGAAATAAGGTTTTTCCCGACATGTTTAATACGGCCAGGGTTTCCAGTACTGGGACCATTGGTAGATAAATAACCTTTGGGTGGAAAAAAAGSATTGGCTTCTACTGTCACACCGGGGTCTCGTAAACACCGGCCATGTCCGATACTGGCAGATGCCCCCTTGATGCCAGAGGACCCAGTGTGGTGAAATAAAAGATTGTAATTTTGTGTGTGCAGATAGGTGTGCCAAACAGAACTGCATGGTAAATCCGGACACTGGTGCAATTCAAGATCGGCTCCCTGTCACTCGGG
>NC_036867.1:5045003-5134746 GCF_002910315.2 Salvelinus sp. IW2-2015 | reverse complement strand
GGGGGGGTCGTTAAATGGTCAACAATGCTCGACAGTGGCAGGTGTTCTGCAAGAGAGAGTAGGTCGGAAATAATATGGCAAAAAACAATCAGGTCCCAGTCTTCCAGCTAGAAATTGTGTCAAACAACAATTGTCGTAAAATCAGTGGATGACTTTGGTTGTATTGATCATCTTAGTCTATCTAATATACAGGGAAACCAGCCCCAAATCATCCTGTATGATATGCTAGACACCTTTGATAATGGCCGGTATACAAAAGCTCTGACTGCAGTACGGAAGGACCAGAGTATCTTTTTTTTTAATGAACGTAACCAAATACCCAACCCAGCAGTCGCCATCTTGACACAACCGCATAATGACTGGCTATTAGCATTAGCAATTAAGGCKTACACTTAGCTAGCTACAGCCTTCAGGGTGAGTGCAGAAGTACAAACAAGGACAGATAAAGGCTATTGCACTTGGTATGAGCATTAGGTCTACCTTCATTTACATTACAACATTGCCAATATACAAGGCCAGGGGAGAGAACAGCCATAACTAAACTGCATTACACAGCCTATTATCTTACTTAAAGTAACTGTCCAGTGTTTCCAGATTTCTATGAAATATSACCTATAATTAATTACAATATGAGTGAAACAGTTTTCCTTCCAAAATGTTTTAATTGAGTATGTTAAAAAGCAGCTTTTCTGTGTTTGAATGGTGTGGAGGTGGAGGATGACATGTTCAATTAGGAAATAGTTTCAGAAATGTTTGCTGAGGTACAAGTTTGAGGTGGGTTTTTGAAGTGTTTTTTTCTCTCCAATGTATGCTTTGGCCACAAGCWTGAGAATAGGATGAGTCAACATTATTTGTGTATGCATTAATAGAATATGAACGTTTAAAAGTGAGATTTTCACTTGACAGTTTGTTTAAAGAAATGTATAGTCTTTCCTTCCTTTCTTCTTTTGAYCTTTGCACTTACAAAAGCTACCTATCTGTAGTAATACCAGTGATTATCTAGAGTTCACAGCAAAGTATAGGTCATATCTAACCTTTCTAGCAGTTTCTGAAAGCTAAGGGCAGTTGCCGTTTAACTCTCCTTTTTGGCCACTTATTGGAGATTGCCATTTTAACTGGGTACAGTTGGGGGTCCATGTGAGATTGCCATTTCAACTGGGGAAAGCTGGTGGAGGGTCTCTGTAGGAGCCAGGGAAAGTGCCGAGCTTGAGTCAAGCAGAGATATAAATGTGCACTAAATTGAACCATTGTGGAGACGACGTGAGGAGGTGTCATGGCGGTGAATCATGTCCAGAACCCCGCTGAATAATATCTCCAAACTAATGAACAGGAACGCAGTAGGGAATGTACATAGGAGAGAAAGAGAAGACATGGGGGGAGAACAGAGGGAGGGGGCTTGGAATTACAGTCAGACTTGATATACTGCAGAGGTATGGCTACTTAATAAAGACATTTGTTATTCTTCAAACTCGACAGACCCCGAGTGATATACAGAGAGCTTCATGGTTAACTGTATGGTTATTTATGACTAACTCCTGCCAGGTGGAGCCTGGCGGAATAATAAAGGATAGGAAAATGAAACACTTCCATAAATCTAGGAGATAATAAGAGCGGTGGTGGGACACCTCTCGGCGACCTTTGACCCGCAATCCATGAACTTCAAGGTTTTTCATTTCGGAGACCCTGCTTGTCATTCAGGGAGAGGTGTGTGTTCTAAACAAGCTTGCAGGAAGAGACGAGAGAAAAAGGGAAAGCCTTGGATCTCAATCGTCATATTTTACACGCATATTACCTCAGAGGTTTCTTGCAGAAGCAAAGGGATTTTGGCTTTGTACATTTTTGAAGATTACACGCTTTAGAGGAGCGCTGGCTAGCCGGCTGTGTGGAACTTTTCAGAGCCAGAATGCGTGTGCTTGTGTCTACAGCAAGTGTGTGTCTGTGTTTTAAGAGGGAAAGTGAATGAATGAATGTGAGGCATAATAGTTTAAGTATTGATGCTGTGTTACTTTGCTTGAGATCTGTAGAAGGGTGAGAAACAAGAAGCTATTGCCTGAAGAGCACAGTGAGTGTCTTTGTGGGTGCAAACTGCTGTGGTTTGCTGGTTCAAATTCAGGGTAGGGCTGATTCACAATACATAGAGACAGCGATACAGTTGAGAAAAACATGGTCGGGGACTTACATGACCGCAAATATTTCCTGAATTTCTACATGAAGAGGTCGAGAGACGTACCTAACACGATTACATCTATCTACAGATGTAGGACTTACATTTGATTCCCTTTGCTACAGCAGGAAAATAATCCTGCAGCAAAATAAAATGTGGATTATTATGTGGATTATAATTAATGGACATTTATGTAGGGGTTGATGCATTTGTCGTGAGGGAAAATCAAGTCAAGTGATGAAGTGGAAATGACAAAACTTCAGAAGCCTTTTTAAACCTCAAATACAGTTCAAGTTTTCAATGGAAAGTTCTCCTGCAACAGGGTGATCAAATTAAGATCCAACATCTGTAGGGCTTTCCACCCTTCTTTCTCTGTAATAACCTTCTCCGTACCCTGGCCTATACCATCTGTCACAGTCAACCATCTTTGCCCCAGCATTTGGCATTCCCCTTTCACCCTTAGGTCCCTTTCTATTGGCTTTCTAATAGGGTTGCCATGGAAATGTACCTCCGTGTGAGGTAGCAGGCAGTTGATAGCAGCCGTGCTGCTCCCCTTCCATCTGAAAGGAACGTGGCTCCTTTTCCCCTCTTTTTTTGAGAATCGATGAAGCGAGAAGCAGATGCCTTTCCCCTGCTTCTCTCCCCCCTCCTCTCGCCGTCCTCCATTCTCCTTACTAGCTCTCCTTATTCTTGCCTTCTTTGGAGAACTGCCAATTTMTTTTCTCCCTCTCCTTTTCCTGGCTTGCTCGGTCGCTTAGCTCCTGTCTTGTCAGCCTAAACAATATGGAGAGAGTGGGTGGGCTGCACATGAAGAGAAGTGTGGGAGTAAAAAGGGGAAGGGGGGGGAAAAATTGCTGTCAAAATGCTGTCATTTTCTTGTGGGCCAGGGCTTTCAAGCTTTAGGGTTGGTTGGGTGGTTTTGGCAGAGCTCAGCCGTGAGGGTGAGCGACAGGCACAACGGGGAGCCCGCCATAGCTTTTACCGCACCTAAGGTTTCTCTCAGACAGCCTCTCCCCCTCTCTCTGTCCATTTCGCTTTCACCATCTCGGAGTCCCTCTTTATCAGTCGTCTATTCTTTCTCTCCCTCCCGGTCTCCCCCTCTCTGTCTGGCTGACAACAGCGTACTCTTGATGAATGACACTAATATCTCATAAGCTTCTGAGCCAAATTAGATTCTCAAACTCTGCAATAACAACAAAATTAGGAAAAATGATTATTCTAACAGTCGACCACAGTTCCTGCATATCCATGTGTATTATGGAACTAGCTAGCTCCGTGCAACGCTCGGAATGACTCCCAAGTGGAGTCGGATTAAAGCAGCCGCCTGCCGCACAGGCSAGTTATCACATAAGATGAATGTATGGTGGGTTATGTGCTTATGAGCGAATAAACTCTGTTAGGACAAGGAGCATCAGATGCACACTGCCTCTTTGACACCTCAGAGACAAATGCTAAGGCACATACTGTACACATGTGTAAACAGACACTCAGGAGGAGCGCTGAGATCCCAGCCCRCGGGGAGCCTGTCACAGTAACACAGTGATAATTGGAAGCACCAAGTCTTGCTGGGAAAAACATTATTTTTTTCCCCCGAGCTCATTATGCGGCAGGTTTGTTTATTGTTTCGCTCCTTGGGTAAGGTGAGAAATCTGCTAACAGAATCATCGGAGTGCTCACGTCCAGAAATAAAGGAGATTTGCATACAGAGCCAATAGATATAGATGGGTATTGAATSAATTTAGTCTCCAAAATCCTCCTTACTTTCCCGTGTGCATACACACACACAAGCTTTTTTATTTACACACACCATGCCCCTCGTGTGTGTGTGTGTGTGTGTAAATAAAAAAGCTGTTAAAAGGCGTTTGAGTTTGATCAATGAGCGGCCTGGGGCATGTTATGGTGGGGGAGGCCTTGGTGTGGAGGGCCAGGTGAGATGAGCAGCGAGGCCCTACCGACTGGCCTAATGATACGTGACATGGCAAAGTAAACAGTTGGAGCTCTGCCCTCCGACATCCTCATACTTCACATCCCTTAAACATCGCCACTTGCCTTCATTGACGGGAGAGTCCAAAAGAGCAGGCCTTTTGACATTTTAATACTATACGGCTCAAATCTCACAGAGAGAGAGGGGGGGGGGAGCAAGGTAAGGAGGGATGGAGCAATGGAGGGATAGATGGATGGACAGGGGAAAAGGAGGGTGAAAAGGAGAATGGGGGAGCAATAATGACATTGGTGGTGTATTATTTAGTGACTACTGACTGAATTGGCAACATTATCATCCTAWAAAATAAAATAAGGGTGATAGGAGAATGGGTAGGTAGTAAAACATGACTTGAGAGAGAATGACAGTATATGACAATATAGAAAATCTTGAACATCAAATCTTGTTGTGTGTATATCCTTCAGTAACATTTGGCTYATACATTGTCGTCCCACATACTGCGGGGTGGATGAATGACGGTRTTTTAGTGCTGTACGCACCACAGCTGTTGAGCTCACTCTCCCACTAGCTGTACTCTGGCTTTGAGATGATTATCAGTTAATCTGCACATTAACTTGGGTCTTCGCATTTTGTCAGCCCTCCCTCCTCCCTAAAATCGACTTTGTTCTGCCCATTTCCAACTGGGCGTCAGGCTTGGATGAGCACGTCTCCCACTATCACACGGTCAGGTGCAAGGGGGGGTAGAGGGAGGAGGACAGACAGATTTGGGCTTTGGATCGATAAGAGACTGTCCCTTTCAAAGAGAGGTAGTTTGTGGCTGAGTATAGTGGCAATGCCTGCATTGAGAGAGAGAGAGAGAGAGAGAGAGAGAGAGAGAGAGAGAGAGAGAGAGAGACCATTATGGGCTGAGCCAGGCACTAATGTTGACATTAATTACGTTGATAAGGCAGACACCACCATCACATAGATGCAGAGTGTGCGTGYGTGCGCGCGCGTGTCTTTTCTCTGCAGAACAGTTTTCCATTTTCCCCTATAACACACTACCAGCCTGCCTTTTCCCCAAACGTTCCCGCAAACGCTCCTTCAGACCGGGAAGAAGCCAGGGGCATTTTCTCAGAAAGATGGAGCTGCCGGAGATGTGTTCCCTTTCGACTCCAGAGTTACGCAAGTGTCTGAGTCAGAGCCAGGAAATGAACAGCTGTCACTTCCCTGCAGAGGGAGCCAGCATGGGGCCAAACATGTGTAATTAGAAACGTAATTAAGCCAAATATATTATTATTAATGTCTAAATACAGGGGGTAAACACATTAGATACACACACACACACAAGACAGTCATACAGACGCACGTAACACTGTACTACACAGAAATCAACACTCACGAGGCCGCAGGGCCAGACGGATTACTAGGACGCGCACTGCAAGCATGCGCTGACCAATTAGCAAGTGTCGTCACTGACATTTTCAACCTCTTCCTGTCCGARTCTGTAATACCAACAGGTTTTAAGCAGACCACCATAGTGCCTGTGCCCAAGAACACTAAGGTCACCTGCCTAAATGACTACCGACCCGTARCACTCACGTCTGTAGCCATGAAGTGCTTTGAAAGGCTGGTCATGGCTCACATCAACACCATTATCCAAGAAACCCTAGACCCACTCCAATTTGCATACCGCCCAACAGATCCACAGATGATGCAATCTCTATTTGCAATCTCTATTTCACCTATGTGAGAATGCTATTCATTGACTACAGCTCAGCATTCAACACCATAGTGCCCTCAAAGCTAAGGACCTTGGGACTAAACACCTCCCTCTGCAACTGGATCCTCGACTTCCTGACGGGCCGTCCCCAGGTGGTAAGGGTAGGTAACAACACATCCGCCACRCTGATCTTCAACRCAGGGGCCCCTCAGGGGTGCGTGCTCAGCCCCCTCCTGTACTCCCTGTTCAATCATGACTGAACGGCCAGGCACGACTCCAACAYCATCATTAAATTTGACAATGACACAACAGTGGTAGGCCTGATCACTGACAACAACGAGACAGCCTATAGGGAGRTGGTCAGAGACCTGGACGTGTGGTGCCAGGACAACAACAACCTCTCCCTCAATGTGATCAAGACAAAGGAGATGATTGTGGACTACAGGAAAAAGAGGGCCGAGCACRCCCCCATTCTCATCGACRATGCTCTAGTGGAACAGGTTGAGAGCTTCAAGTTCCTTGGTGTCCACATCACCAACAAACTAACGTGGTCCAAGCACACCAAGACAGTCGTGAAAAGGGCACGACAAAACCTATWYCCCTCAGGAGACTAAAAAGATTTGGCATGGGTCCTCAGATCCAAAAAAGGTTMTACAGCTGCACCATCGAGAGCATCCTGACTGGTTGCATCACTGCCTGATATGGCAACTGCTCGGCCTCCGACCGCAAGGCACTACAGAGGGTAGTGCGAACGGCCCAGTACATCACTGTGGCCAAGCTTCCTGCCATCCAGGACCTCTATAMCAGGCGGTGTCTAAAAAGGCCCTAAAAATTGTCAAAGACTCCAGCCACCTTAGTCCTAGACTGTTCTCTCTGCTACCGCATGGCAAGCGGTACTGGAGCGCCATGTCTAGGTCCAAGAGGCTTCTAAACAGCTTCTACCCCCAAGCCATAAGACTCCTGAACATCTAGTCAAATGGCTACCCAGACTATTTGCATTGCCTCCCCCCCTCCCCACACCACTGCCACTCTCTGTTGTCATCTATGCATAGTCACTTTCATAACTCTACCTAAATGTACATACTACCTCAACTAACCGGTGCCCCCACACATTGACTCTACCAGCACCCCCCTGTATATATTATTTTTTACTGCTGCTCTTTAATTACTTGTTACTTTTATCTCTTATTCTTATACGTATTTTTTTTAAACTGCACTGTAGGTTAGGGGCTCGCAAGTAAGCATTTCACTGTAAGGTCTACACCTGTTGTATTCGGCGCATGTGTCTAATAAAATTTGATTTGAAATGTGGACACACACACGGACGTACGTACGGACAGACACACACACACCATTACGTTACGTTCCTCAATCATTCCTTCTCTCTTTGTGGCCGGTGTGTATAAAGCTGCCTATTTATTTGACAGAAGCCAGAGATAAGTCAATCCCAGAGAAACCTATTTGCACACATGTGATAAGATCAACTAGCACAGGGACCTCTGGTGGTCCTGCCCAGTCTGTACCATGGCTCTCATAGCTGTTTTCATAGATTAATATCGGGGAAMATCATGTGCGTTTGGGAAAGGGAGATACCTAGTCAGTTGCACAACTTACAACTGAATGCCTTCAACTGAAATGTGTCTTCCGCATTTAGTTTAAGAGTGTGTGTGTGCGTGCGTACATGAGTGTGTTGCCCAATACCGTGAAGGAATCCCATCAAGCGGCCTAGCACTTAGAAACGACTGCCTTGTTTTAGGGAACTCTCACTTCCTCTCTGCTCGCTCATCTGTGGCAATAGATGACATCCTGACTTCTCTGAAAAACTCATTCCATTCATTCAACACTGCTTATTCACCATTTCCATTCCCCTCATATTTCAGAGCATGTGAAGTTTAAAGTACAGTGTGGGGCCCCAGCTGCACTGTGCCAACACATACCATCGTTGGGGAAAAAGTTGCTTGGCCCGGGGCATTGTCAGTCTTGTTCCTACAATACAGGGCATGTGTTGGGACATGAGGGAGTCAGTGCACGACCCTTACTTTAGAGATCCACAGTGAGGTTGTCTCCCTAGCAATTATACTGWATATGACCACAAACACATTTTCAAACGACTTCTGACCCCAGGTCTGTACAGGTTTGATATATCCCGTGGCCGTGCTGYGTGGTGCGCTTGTAGAGGTGTTGGAATATGGCCCCGGGAAGGAGAGTAGAGGTGGTGAGTCACCACTTCCTGAATGGCGGTCATACACACACACATACACGCACAAAGGCTAGAATGGCATTAACAGAGGTGTCAAAGAGAATGTCAGCAGGACAAATGAGAAATTCACAGTTCCTTGACGTATTGCATTAGCCTTGTCTCAGAGCTCTACATAGCAAACTCCTATGGTCGTTGTCATGCCAACGCAATGACCATGGCAAGACRGCACAAACAGAACTGGGAAGACTTTCAGACTAGTACTGTACGGGGCAACTCTGTCAAAAGGGACTGCCGTGGCCAAAGACAATGCCATCTGACGATGGGAATGTGATGCAAGACACATGCAATGGTACACCTACTTCACACAGGTCTCAGAAAAGGTTGTCGCAACTCACAGTTCAGACCTCACTGAGGAAATAAACACAGAAACTGAACGGAATTCCATTCACCCAGCATCCGAACCGTATCTCACAACTATTGTAGGAGCCACTCGTTCTAGATGGGCTCCAACACCGTCAATAGCCGGACTTTCCCTGACAGCTGATAGCCCCCACAGTCTACCAACCCTTTGCTTATTTTTCATAATTCAGTCACCTTGGAAACCCCAGATGGCTGCGGCAGGCAGGTATAGTATATCATGCCTTTCTATTCCACGGAAGATTCCAGATTCCCATTGTTGTTATTCATCAAAACAAGAGACGGCGTTACTAACAATTGTCAAGCCGAGGAAAATATAGCGAGGTGGCAAGACATTTTTCTCTCCTCTTAWAACAGTCAGTAAGTTATAAACATCCCCCCTATTGGAAAGCCTGGAGTGGGTACCTGTCAAGTGTGACAGCCCCTTTCTGTCTTCATTTACACACACACTGGCTGTRGATTAACAGGTAATTATTTTGTCCTTGGGCAGCATTGACTTACTTCAGTACACTTCTCTGTGATGTTAGCAAACACACCAAGCCTATATGAACTCTTATGGGAATGATATAGCGCCTGTCCCTTTCACACACACACACCAGACGTAGTAACTGTGGCGGTATAACGTCACTGTGCACGATCATAACTGTTCTATGCTTTATAACAAGGTTATAACAGGGTTACGTCATGTGACTTTAGTGCTAGGTTTCGTCAACAAGAGTAATGACCTGTCTAAGCAGACATTGTCTCACGGCAGTATACAGTCTACCGCAGGTACCCATTGACATAACTCTAATCAGAACTTCTCACTAAAAACACATCACTCCATAAACATTATTACCTTTACATTTATAAGAGCACGCATACCAATAAAATATCATTGTAAGCAACTCCCAATATAGCCTATATAATATAGACTATTTTTACACAAGTCTTCTTAAAATGATAGCAATACAAATTGACGCTATTAGATGAATCTGCATTATTGCTACCCGGGTTCCTTTTCTTAAGAGCAGCCCGGCAATTAAACACCTTTTAGTGGTGGCGGATTAAACTCAATGAAAGTCGTCTGAAAATAAATCATCAGGCATTTGATGTCGCTTAATGCACTAAATGCCAGTTAGCGCTGGCAAAATGAGCTGTTGGCTATTTATTTACGCACCGCCGCGATGGGGTACACCATCTGGTAGTAATGTGTTGGTCTGTTTTGTTCTCTTTTGTTGTGTGTCATTAGACACGTGAACAGGATGCTATATGCCTTGTTGATAGAAATATTCTGCCATTACTTTAGCAGCCTTGTTGATAACACTATTCTGCCATTACTTTAGCAGCCTTGTCGATAACACTATTCTGCCATTACTTTAGCAGCTTGTCATAACACTATTCTGCCATTACTTTAGCAGCCTTGGTCGATAACACTATTCTGCCATTACTTTAGCAGCCTTGTTGATAACACTATTCTGCCATTACTTTAGCAGCCTTGTCGATAACACTATTCTGCCATTACTTTAGCAGCCTTGTCGATAACACTATTCTGCCATTACTTTAGCAGCCTTGTCGATAACACTATTCTGCCATACTTTAGCAGCCTTGTCGATAACACTATTCTGCCATTACTTTAGCAGCCTTGTCGAAACACTATTCTCCATTACTTTAGCAGCCTTGTCGATAACACTATTCTGCCATTACTTTAGCAGCCTGTCGATAACACTATTCTGCCATTACTTTAGCAGCCTTGTCTGATAACACTATTTCTGCCATTACTTTAGCAGCCTTGTTGCTAAAGCCATTCAGTATAGACTATGCAGGTCTGTTTCAAATCAAACTTTACAATTACAAAACAAGTTAGGTGGAAATAAATATTACTTTTTAAAAATCAATCCAGGATTCTTTTGATGGGATTTTAGATATTTTCAGTAGTGCCAAATGCCAACTGCGTCTAGATTTGGCACACACACACACACACACACACACACCACACACACCACACACCACAACACACACACACACACACAACACACACACATACTGTATATAATGCGGTATGCAAGAAAACCCTCTTTCTCCTTTTTAATTAAAGGAACAATCATCTTTCTGTTCAATGGTCATTTCAATGAATGATATAGCTTATGAATGATATACCCATTGGTTTTACAATTCACCAGCCCCATCCCTCAGCTTCCCGAACAAAGTGGCAGGGCTAGGATGTTGAAATTACAATGAACATCTATTGCCAGTAGTGGCCACCGTTTCAACGACAGGACAAACTAGTGCCATATTTCGTCACAGTAGCTGGCTTTATGAGAGGCGGGAGATTAACAAGTGACTTACCTACAGCAAACCAGGGCCAAGGACAAGGCCAGCGAGGGTGTGACAACATCCAGCAGAAAGCACACAGAGAAACAACAAACAATTATAAAATATTACAATTGTGTTCATTGCTGCAGTGCAAATGATACTAGGGCTGGGAATTGCCAGCGACTTCAGGATACAATATGATCACGTTACTTAGGTGCCGATATGCATTGCGATTCTCACGATTCTATACTGAACCATAATAAAGGCAACATGTAAAGCGTTGGTCGCATGTTTCATGAGCTGAAATAAAAGATCCCAGAAAGGTTCCACACTCTCAAAAAGCTTATTTCTCTCAAATTTGGGGCAAAAAATGTGTCTTGACCTGACTGCAGTTCAGTGCCGTAACCGACTTCAATGGGCAAATGCTCACCTTTGATGGCCACTTGCACACTGTAAAACTGTGCTCTTCACAGATGAATCCCGGTTTGAACTGTACTGGGAAGATGCCAGACAGCATRTATGGCGTCATGTGGGYGCTCGCCACACAAGGTTACTGATGTCAATGTTGTGAACAGAGTGCAACATGGTGGCGGTGGGGTTATGGTATGGGTAGGCATAAGCTACAGACAACGAACACAATGGCAATTTGAATGCATAGAGATACCGTGMCCAGATTCTGAGTCCCATTGTCGGGCCATTCATCAGCCGACATCCCCTCATGTTTCAGCATGATAAGTCACAACCTCATGTCCCAAGGATCTGTACACAATTCCTGGAAGCTGAAAATGGTTCACTTCTTCCATGGCCTGCAAACTCACCACACGTCACCCATTGCGCATGTTAGGGATGCTCTGGAATGGATCGAGGTGTACGACAGCGTGTTCCAGTTCCCGCCAATATCCAGCAACTTCKCACAACCATTGAAGAGGAGTGGGACAACATTCCACAGGCCACAATCAACAGCCTGAAATGCTCTGTGAAGGAGATGTGTCGCGCTGCATGAGGCAAATGATGGTCATACCAGATACTGACTGGTTTTCTGATCCAACCCTTACCTTTTTTTGGGGTATTTGTGACCAACAGTTGCATATCTGTATTCCCAGTCATGTGAAATCTATAGATTAGGGCCTAATGACGGATTTCCTTATATGAACTGTAATTCAGTAAAATCTTTGAAATTCTTGCATAATGCATTTACATTTTTGTTCAGTGTATATGTATTGTGATTTGACACTGCGATTTGACAATCTAAACATATTGCTCTCTATACGTCTTCTGCAGATAGACAAAAGAGAGCATGAGAAAACGAGTTTTGATCAGTCAGGGAAATAAAAGTGCTGAAAACACGTTGGCTAACTATTTTAAAATAAGATGGAGAACAAGCTGTACTGTAGGATCAAAAATATGAACGTTTTGGGGCAGGTACAGCCAACTAGCACGAGCTAACGCTACCTACAGTAGCAAAAATACACACACACACACACACCAATATACTACCATCTAAAAATAATATTGCAATATGTTACTATTGATTTCCCCGCCCCCACAAATCAACAAAAGCTGCATGAACTTAAGGATTAAAATCATGAAGCAGCCTTGCTATAGATATTCATTTTCTTTCTTTCACTACCACTGATAAAAGAGGGAGAGTGAACTAGATAGAGAGAAAAGGCCTGGGTATTGCGGTCTCCTGTCAAGTGCAATCAAATCAGTGGTTGTGTAGGACAGGAAGCTAAGAGATGCTCTTTACAACCCAGTGGGAGAGAAGAGAAGAGGCACARACCTGTGTGAGTTCTGGAGGGAGAGGCCAGCACCTCAGAGAGACCAAGATGAGTGGATTACCATTACACAATTACAGTGCGGCACTGTACACTGCACCAAACAAGAGGCCGGTCGTGACGTGTGTGTGTGTCAGAGAAGTGACAATCAGCCATGGGGTAATTAAGTGCTAGTTAATGGGGCTAATGATGAAACAGATGGTGCAGTCAGAGCTCCAAACGACCGTCACTCTCAAGGCCTTGTGCTGGGGATTATGGGAAAAGACAGTCTTTTGATTGGTGGGCGTGCKGTATGAAAGCGGCCTGCTCCGACGAGGCTTTTAAAGACTCGCTAAAACAACCCAGAGATTTAGTCAGCTCTTCCAGTCCTTCAAAACCAGCCGAGGCAGATCCAGAGACAGAAGCCTGGGCATAAACATATCATGGCCGGACTGAACAACAAAACGCCCCTGCCAAGTACACTGTACACCAATACTCTTATGACGACTGAAAAAAATCTTTACATTTGTTCCTTCAATTTCCAATCCCATTCAGCGTTCTCTTTTTTTCCCCTGAGGGATTGCAGCTGTGTTTCTAATCCTGAGTACCCGGTGGATTAAAAACATCTCGAACAACTCCTAATCTCCAAACATCTCAGAAACATCCAAATAACACCACCAAAATCGTGTTTGAACTTGAGCGATGTATGAAAAGCTCAGACTACGTCATCTGCTGCTCCCACTGTAATCAAGCTATTGTCCTTCACTTGTCATCTACATGTCATCTACATTTTTCACCTATCACCCTGCCTAGGGAAACACAGGCTGATAAAAGATCCTGAGAGCTGTTGGGGGGGAACATGATTTGATCTGAGAAACCCTCGAAGATTCTCCGACCCAAACTCGACATGCCACCTCAGCTAAAGAGAGTTAATGAGACGATGGTGAGGCGTGCTCTTTGAAATTCTCCAGAAATCCTCCCGCTCTCGCTGGATTTCCTCCCCAACCCTCCATCTCTTCTTCCCTCCATCTCCCCTGCTCAGTATGCTAATGGGCCTCATTTTTCAGTTTTACCTCCCTGTGAAGCTTTGACACAATTACCTTCCATAGCTTATGTTTAATTCAAATGTGTGTGTGTGTGTGTGTGTGTGTGTGTGTGAGAGAGTGTGCGACTGTTTGTGCATGCGAGGATTAAATCCCATCATGACACACAAAGATACATGTTTTTCCCCAACGTCTTGTGGCAGGATGCTACTGCACACTGTAAGCCAGTCAAGATGAGGTAGGGGGTAGAGAGCGAAGAGGGTTGGGGGGAGAAAGACACAGCAGGAGCACTGGGGCCCAACAAGCAGCCGGGCCCCCAGGATATGGAGGCTCCTTACTGAGGCAACGCCGGATGGGTTTATGGGAGAAGATGTGTACCTAATGAGAGAATGAATCTGACAAATCGCCCTGAAACTCCTAGGATGAATTCACTATAGGAATGGAAAAGAAAAAAAAACTCTAAAACTAAAAACTAGAATACACACAGAAGAGCAAGAAAACCCCCTAGTCTCACGGAGGCATCCGTGAAAGATTGGATGACTCAACCACACAGCCCTGTATCGATCGAGATGGATGCCGGCGTTCATTTGCAGGGGAGTACTCTCCCAAATTGCAATAGCAATCCTATAAATGACCGTTTTGGCCTTTAACGACTCAATTATGTTGCAACGGTCTTGTGTTTTGATTTATGAGCATATCGAAGAGGAGAAAAGATCAACCCCCGAAAAAAAGATACAAGAAATATCACTATTCCTGGGGGAAGAGAGAGAGAGAGACAGACATACGGAGAATATAGTCTCTATCCTTTCTTTGCTTATTGTTGAGTCTCATGGGGCGACTTCAGCGGGGGCCATATTAACATGCAAATCAAAGTGTTGTGATATTGAACAAGATGCAGTCGAGCGTGCACGGCAAAAATCCCCCGACGTGGCCCTATTCTCATGGTAAATCTGCAAAGCCCTGTAAACATAGACTTGAGGCGCGATAGGATAAGCCGTGAAAACGGCAGAATAAAGGAATGTTGTGGCAGGTTAAAGATCCCCTGCCCTCTGCATCGCCCCTCTTTAGGGGAAGAATGGGCCCAGCAGAATGGAAATACTGTTGAATGTAAGATGGCTGACTGTGGAGAGTTTTCCTCTGGGCTCATTCAGACTGTGGCCCTAACACAATCACCCATTTCCTGATTGGTTCTTATTSAAGGAAGTATAAAACCTTAGCAAAAGGCTATAACGGGACTTCATGTCCAACTCTCTGCACCAGATTTTATTTGGATAATGCTGTGCAAAGAAAGTCAGCTCTAAGATGTATTCTTCAACAAAGGAAATCGCAATCATCTCTAAATTGTTAGGTGTTAGTACCCTTCATTATGGAATGGCCTTGCAAATAAGAGAAAACACTAAAATAAATTGACAACCTAAAGTGCTTTTAAGTAGGCTATTTCCCCACAGCAGAAAGCGTTCCAAAAAGTAAATAGTTTCAGTAGGTTCAAATAAATAATTTAAAAAAAACACTGCTTCAAGGCACTCAGTCAGTCTCTTCCTTTGGGTATTATTAGGGAGCGATTTGTGTGTTTACTCGCTCTAAACAGCTTCAACATTTCTCTAACAGATCATTAGTGTAAAGTAGTGGGCCATAAACTTGGAAATGTATTATCAATTCCATACTAAAATCCTTTCCATCCTCAAGGATATTCGGAAGTGTCAATTTATTAAAAAGATTATAATAAATKATTCTGTCATAAGAAGGAGAGAGTGTGGGGATGCGTAAGAAAGTGCATTGGGATAGAAATGGGCTGAGGCCTTGTGTAAGGTTCAAGACCTTTGTTCCAATATGCAGTGCACGCTGCAATGGAGACCTTACACCATCTAGCCTACTTCTGCACACAGATACTACGTAGCAGCAGAGGATACAGGTGGAGAAAATCACTGAGGGGAGGCTTTACTCAAAACACATTTCCAAGAGAATCTGGAACTGTATCCATAAGGAATGATCACCTTGATACATCAAACATTCCCAGACAGAAGAGAGTACGCTTCCCATACCAGTATTAAAATAACAGCTGTGTGCTACTGTCGTACAGCCAGCTCACTTTTCTTAGAATGCCAATATGGAAAGAGGTTTTGGTCACAGGGGAATGTGCATGTCGGTCTCTTTCACTTACGGAGAAAATAATTACGGGGAAAGAGCGGGGCGTAATAGATCTAGTTCCATTCCGTTGCCACTCTGTTGGCTGTGTAGTCATTCCCGCTATCCGGGGAATGCCACCGTGCCTGTCTGGCGCAGTGGATGACAGCTGGGAATGAGGGTGGAGCAGCGGGTGGAGCAACCCTGCTGGGGCTGACCCTGCTCCCGTCATGTCAGTCTGTCACCTCCGCTAATGGCAAAACAGCTTAGACTACTCCCACCTACCAGGCTAGTAAATCATCTTACAGAACYACTCACCATATAGAACAAGGTAATTTCAAGGAGGCCTAACTAACAACTGAAAATAAAACCCCTAAAAAGCTGTTAATTTAAATGACTATGTGAAAGTTAAACTAATTGACTAATACTAGCCTACCAAATAACAGGCTTGGAACCTCTAACTCTAGCAATTTGACTAGTAAACTCATGGGTGCCTGGTATTGTGATGCAATAATTTCCATGGTAATGTAGAATGTTAATTGAAATTATGTTAACTGATGTGTGCTCATGCAATGGAATGTATTTCTTGTAATGTCAGTTGAGTTGAATCATTATCGGGCTTCGGGAATCAGTGAAATAAGGCCCCGCGGCCGGATTCACAAAACATTACTTACGGAAAAAACTTAAGCTGCTTAAGACAAAAAATAAGAAGTTCATAAGATAGTTCGTAAATGCAATTCCTCAATGTTCTTAGGAATTCGTAGTCTTCTTATGTGGCATTGACATTAGTGACACGCTTGAAACTAATAAATAWGCCTGTGACAGGGATGATAGGAKTTGGCCCATTATAATAAAGTGTTGATATTTACATTTTATTACATTTATTTTTTTGCTTTATGTCTTGAAAATGTTATTTTTCACACATTATAGCCAGACTAATGTTAGCTACTGCACATCAAAATCAAAAATAGATAACCAAGGAAAGCGCAATAAAAACTTCAGCAAACAAGAGCTTGAAGTGATGGTGGAGGAAATAGCAGCCAGGAAAAGGTTGCTGTTGGGGAGACTTGATAACTGCGGGGTCACTGCAGACACCAAAAAGAGAGGGTGGGCGAGTTTGTCTCTGCCGTTGGGGGTATGGCAAAGGACAGTGACGCCGTAAAAAAAGAAGTGTTCCGACATTTACATTTTACATTTAAGTCATTTAGCAGACGCTCTTATACATCAAGTCGGCTGCTAAGAAGAAGGGAGCCGAGAGACCATTAATGTGGACCAACTAGAGGAGAAGGTGTCGTCCATGATAGGAGAGGTGGTGGTAGAGGTACTGCGCAACCGGTAATTTAGGTAGCTACCTTAGCTAGCCAACGCGTCCCGACATTATAGCCAACAACATAGCTAACGATGTTAACGTTAGCGAAGTTCTTCTTAGCAAATTGACGAGCTAACGCTTGCTATTTAACACTTCTCAAATATTGTTAATTACTAGCTAGCTAGATAATGCATGTTTRATTTGTTTTCTTGCTGTATTTAAATATCCGGTAGCCAACTGTGTCTGTGGTGCAAGAAAATGTTAATGTTTCCAAAAGTATCCATTCGTCTCAAGACAAGGGTTTAGCTGTCTAACATGCTGACCAGACCGGACACGTTGCGTGCGCGAGCGTCGCAAAATACATTTAGAAACCCATGTTATTCAATTATTGCACCCACACTGCTTGCGAGCGCCAACAAGCGTCTGCGACACCAAGGGCTAAAATAGATGTCGTTCCTATTTCTGACGCAGATCGCGCTGCAAGTCCTGCCTCTCCCATCTCCTCATTGGTTTATAGAAGCAGGTACCCACGTGCCATCTCCTCATTGGTTATACCCACGTGGGTGATAGAAAGACGAAAACTGTTTTGCCGGTAGTCGTGGTAATACAATGAAAGTTTAGATGCGATCACCATATAATTTAAACGATGAAAAAGCCTGGAAGGAGGAGAGATGACTAGAAACGATTCGGTTGGCCGTTTTATGTGTGGATTAATTGTCGGAGTAGAGATCCTTGTSCATTTCAGGTAAAATAACAACTCAATGTTTATATCCCAGGACAAATTAGCTAGCAACAGCAAGCTAGCTAAACAGGACAAATTAACGTTAGCTAGCAAGTCCAAGCTAACTAGCTAAAATACCATACATGTTTAATGCTTTTCGACCTGTCCCCAAATTAATGTCATTTGTCAGAGTTTGTTTTGATATTTTAACCTGCGTGTCGTGATCGCGTTTGGTGTGGGGGGGAAAAATAAATGTATGCACGATAGCGCACGATAGCGCACGATGGCGCACGCGCGCAGCCGGTTTGGGCAAGGTGTTATAGTTAAGTACCTTTCCAAGAAGAAATCCTAAAGCATTATTTTCAAGAATCCCATTTCTTTTTCATTCCAACTTTTTTCTTARGAAGAAACTGAGGAAAAACCTTAATAAAGTTATTGGAAATGGTCTTGAGGAATAGCAACTTTGCTTAACTTTCTTCTTAAGTCTATAGTTAAGGGAAAAATGGCAGTTAAGAAGAAATGTAGTCTTAAGAAGGTTTGGTGAATCTGGCCTCAGTTTCATAGTGGAGACCATTTCCCCATTTTTAATGCAATCTTAAAAATTACATTAAAAATAGGGTCTTCTAGTAACTCCCAAAACTGTCTATAGAATTTCATTGAATGCAGGGCCTCTAATTTCTTCAATTTACACAAGTGAATCGCAAACTGAGTGGAAATCATCCTCAATTACAGGGACATAATTCTGAAYGTGGCAAATGTAGCTTTCACAACCATCTTCCTGAAATTGTGAGTTGTAAAGGTTTTCATAAAAGGAATTGACATATGTTGATATTGTAATGGGATCTTTGCCTAACACATCATTAATTTTGAGTGCAGTCTTTTGTAGTTTCTCTTTTCAAGTGCAAAAAAGTAACTAGTGTTTCTTTCCCCCTCTTCAATCCATTTTGCTCTTGATCTTTGCAAAGCTGTTCTAATTCTAGTTGTAAAGATGTAAATACAGACTTGAGATAGATTTTATTTTCTTTAGAAAACTGTCAAGCTTTCTCACCAACTATTTTTCTTTAAGGTTATTTAAGTGCATCAGCTCTTTGGCACATTTAATGGCTACAACTCTGACTTTTATATTTTGAAAAATTCCCATCTACTTCCATGACCCAAGATTTGATGTTTCAATCATTTTGGTTGTCGAACTTTATCTCTAGATATTCTAAATAATGCAAATCTGCATGGCTTAACCATTTTTAACAAATAAATAAMATTTTCCCAACTGGCTGATGATATTACTATTTTTTTTAAGAGACAAAGACCAGGTCGCCCATGCCCTTAAAGCGATCACTGCATTCTCTACTTCATCAGGATTAAAACTGAATGTTTCTATGACTGATGATAAAGAAATATAAAATATTCCTGTAAAGGACTGTTAAATATTTAGGAATACATCTGTCAAAAAACACTTAGTCAAACAACATATGAATTTCTCTCCTAAAATTAAGAAAACCAGGAATATATTTAATAATTGGCTACAAAGGGATCTTTCTATACTTGGGAGAGTGCTTCTGTCCAAGGAAGAGGGACTGTCTCGCTTTGTGTACCCCTCATTATCTTTATTTGTAAATCCCTCTACTTGTAAAGAGATCAACAAGACCTTCATCTGGAAAAGTCAAACTAAAAAAGTCAGTCCTCTCTAATAAAAGAACTGGAGGTCTGGAAGTGTTGGATTTTGTCGACATGAATAACACTTTCAAGAAGATGTTTGATCAATACTGAATCAATATGGTATTTCATTCCAAATAATGTGTTTAATAAGTTGGGAGGTCTTCAATTTTTACTGAAATGTAATTATATTCCTGAAAGATTACCTGCTAAATTGGCTAGGTTTCACCAACAAGCTTTAATGGGCTGGAAAATGTGTTTTCTGCACAATTGTTCCCCACATAAAGCTAGTTTGTGGAATAATTCAGACATAACTGTAAGGAATAAGTCATTGTTCTACCCCAGCTGGCATGAGGAATATTGACTTTGTTCTTGATGTTTTTGACAACAGGGGTAATATTCTTACATATGAACAACTTATAACATTGAATGAGTTTCCAATACCTTTCAGATAATTTATTTCTGTGATCAAAGCCATTCCCAGTGGTCTAACTACACTAATAAACTAATCTTAGCTTTGGTGATGATCGCAAAGCGTATCCAGAACTCAGTTTGGAAGGCGTGGGCTTACTTGAGAAATCTTGTTGTAATAAATATATAAGACAAATTCTCCATTCACGGAACCAACTTACGCCTAGAGGAACATTTTTCTGGAACATGCTTATTCCTGACATTGTCTGGAAAAAAGCTTGGTTAAGGCCKTACAGATATTGTATACAAAACAAATTCAAGAAAATGCGCTTTAAAATTCTACATATGATATTTCCATGTAATTCTACGTTGTCCAAATTTGTGGCTATTGATGATATGAGTTTTTTGAGAAAAAGGTGAGAATCTGACTCACTTGTTCTTTGAATGTAAATTCGTGTCAGAATTTTGGGAAAACTTTGCAGAATACTTATTTACCATTATGAACACTACCCATGTTTTTGACATGAAGGATATAATATGTTACTATTGCAATGATAACAAGACCATTGAAATTGTGATTTTAAAAAAATACAAAAATACAAAATACAAAAAACGAATTCTAGAATTCTATACCAAAATTATTATTTTTTGATTCAATTTAGTTAAGAAATTATCCCTAGTGAATAACAACAAGAATAACATGTTCCTGAATCATAACAAGATTTTTTCAGAGTGAATACAGTTGCACTAGAAATGTTTATTCTTATTTGTATTCATATTTTTTGTACGTTTTAGTATTTTCTTGTTAATACCTTTGTTTTSTTAGACATGTTTGATGTAGCAATGTAAGTTGTTTTTTGTATTATGAATAAAAAACTATATATAAAAACAAAAAAAACAGTTGAGTTGAATCAACAAATCACAGCACATATTTTACTTCCTGCTTTGCTCCTACTGGTACACTCGCCTAGGTCGAAAATATACAGGTTACAGACAACATCATCGTCACAAATCTTAGGACCAGCACGTGGCCACTTTTATTTATTTATTTCACCTTTATTTTAACCAGGTAGGAGAGTTGAGAACAAGTCTCTCATTTACAACTGCGACCTGGCCAAGATAAAGCAAAGCAGTGCAACAAAAACACAGTTACATATGGGAAACAAAGGTACAGTCAATACACATAGAAAAAATCTATATACAGTTGTGTGCAAATAGAGTAAGGAAGTAAGGCAATAATAGGCCATAGTCGCGAGTAATTACAATTTAGCAAATTAACACTGGAGTGATATGTGCAGATGATGATGTGCAGTAGAAATACTGGTGTGCAAAAGGGCAAGTAAATAAAAGACAATATGGGAATGAGGTAGGTAGATTTGGGGCTATTTAAGATGTGCTGTGTACAGCTGCAGCAATTGGTAAGCTGCTCAGATAGCTGATGCTAAAGTATAGTGTGGGGAGAGTGAGTCTCCAACTTCAGCAATTTTTTAATTCGTGTCTTGAGCGCAGAGAACTGGAAGGAAAGGCGGCTAAAGGTGTGTTGGCTGGGATGACCAGTGAGATATACCTGCTGGAGCGCGTGCTACGGGTGGGTGTTGTTATCGTGACCAGTGAGCTGAGATAAGGCGGAGCTTACCTAGCAAAGACTTATAGATGACCTGGAGCAGTGGGTCTGGCGATGAATATGTAGCGAGGGCCAGCAGATAGAGAGCATACAGGTCGCAGTGGTGGTGGTATATGGGGCTTTGGTGACAAAACAGATGGCACTGTGATAGACTGCATCCAGTTTGCTGAGTAGTGTTGGAGGCCATTTTGTAATGACATCGCCGAAGTCGAGGACAGTAGGATAGTCAGTTTTACGAGGGTATTTGGGCAGCGTGAGTGAAGGAGGCTTTGTTGCGAAATAGGAAGCCGGTTCTAGATTTGGATTGGAGTGCTTAATATGAGTCTGGAAGGAGGTATAGTCTAGCCAGACACCTAGGTATTTGTAGTTTGACCACATATTCTTAAGTCCGAACGTCGGAGAAGATGATGCAGTCGGGGGCAGGATAGTGTTGAAGAGCATGATCTACTTTAGATTTTACTAGCGTTTAAGAGCAATTGGAGGCCATGTCAGATGTGTTGCATGGCATTGAACATCGTTTGGAGGTTGTTAACTTCTTGACACACGGGACCCTTTAGCGGGATCATTTTCGTAAAAAACCGCTGAATTGCAGACCGCCAAATAAAATACTAAATATTTATATCATGAATCAACAGTGAATATACCAAAACACAGCTTAGCTTGTTGTTAATCCACTATCGTGTCAGATTTTGAACAATATGCATTTACAGCGAAAGCAATCCAAGCGTTTGGTAGTTTATCAATCATAGACAAAACAGTAGACAGCTAGCCGCAATTAGCTTGGAATCAGAAAGCAATAAAATTAATTCGCTTACCTTTGATGATCTTCAGATGTTTGCACTCACGAGACTCCCAGTTACACAATACATTTTATTTTTGTTCGTAAAGATGATTTTATAACCAAAACCTCCATTTTGTTTGCGCGTTATGTTCAGAAAACCACACGCTCGTGCCGGTCGGCGTAGTGCGCAAACGTATCCGTAATGTTCGTAGAAAACATGTCAAACGTTTTTATAATCAATCTAGTTGTTGTTTTAACATACAAAATCGATTATTCTAACCTCACGGATAAACTATTCATAACTACAGAGAAGGTTGTTCGCCTACAACTCTGCCGCGCAAAACTAATCAAAGGACCTGACGGGTTTTTGATAATCTCGCTCATTTTTCAAAATAAACTATCTGTAAGCCTGGTCACAGCTGATGACATAATCTGGTAAAGGGGCAGGCATAGTGAACAGGGATTTTCCAGAAAAGGCACTTCCGGCTTTGACTTCCTGTTCTCCGCAAAATCAGTTCTTTTATACTCACAGATATTGGACAGAGTTTTGGAAACTTTAGAGTGTTTTTCATTCCTATCTGTCAATTATATGCATATTCTAGCATCTGGGCTTGACGAGCCCCAGATTGCTCATTCTGGCGATGTTGGGTGAAGGAGAAGCTGGGGAGGCTTGGGCAAATAGCTGCGGGGGGTGCGGAGCTGTTGGCCGGGGTTGGGGTAGCCAGGAGGAAAGCATGGCCAGCCGTAGAGAAATGCTTATTGAAATTCTCGGTTATCGTGGATTTATCGGTGATGACAGTGTTTCCTAGCCTCAGTGCAGTGGGCAGCTGGGAGGAGGTGCTCTTATTCTCCATGGACTTTAGTGTCCCTGAACTTTTTGGAGTTAGAGCTACAGGATGCAAATTTCTGCTTGAAAAAGCTGGCCTTTGCTTTCCTGACTGACTGCGTGTATTGGTTCCTGACTTCCCTGAAAAGTTGTATATCGCGGGGACTATTCGATGCTAGTGCAGTACGCCACAGGATGTTTTTGTGCTGGTCGAGGGCAGTCAGGTCWGKAGTGAACCAAGGGCTATATCAGTGAGGTCAATATTCTTCCAGGATACCCGGGCCAGGTCAATTAGAAAGGCCTGCTCGCAGAAGTATTTTAGGGAGCGTTTGACAGTGATGAGGGGTGGTCGTTTGACCGCGGATCCATAACGGATGCAGGCAATGAGGCATTGATCGCTGAGATCCTGATTGAAAACAGCAGAGGTGTATTTGGAGGGCAAGTTGGTCAGGATAATATCTATGAGGGTGCCCATGTTTACAGATTTAGGGTTGTTCCTGTTGGGTTCCTTGATGATTTGTGTGAGATTGAGGGCAYCTAGTTTAGATTGTAGGACGGCCGGGGTGTTAAGCATATCCCAGTTTAGGTCACCTAACAGAACGAACTCTGAAGATAGATGGGGGGCAATCAATTCACATATGGTGTCCCAGCCGCCTCCTCCCCCCCTCTCTCATACATCTCCCAAGTAGAATCACCCAAGAGACAATCCCCAGTGGGGCTGTATTTCACTACAGGTGCTGATATGATTCAATAGTTGGTTACAGTGTGTTATTACGTGAGAAAAGGGTGAGCCTGACTGTCATGCTTCAGAGTGAATACCCTCAGAAGATAAAGTCTCTTTATTCCYYRTGCACAGCTCATCCCTCGGGGACAGGGACAATTCCGGTTTAATTCCGCATGCCGATAATTAATATGCCAAAGGAGTACATTATTTTCATTCCAGTTCATACAGGGACAGGGAGAGAGATAGGAGATATCCAATCCAAAGAAGCATAYATTGATTAGGAATGCTCCTTTAGAGAAGGAAAGAGGCCCGTATTGATATWGGGCATAGCTGCGTGAGGGTTTGTGCCTGGCAATTGTTTGTGTAAGTCGATACAAATAGCACTCTGTATTTCTGGGGTGAGGTGAGTGTGGGGGTGATACTGTTGCTYGGACTCAAGCAACGGAGGCTGCTCGGACATACASTACCAGTCAAAAGTTTGGACACAACTACTCATTCAAGGGTTTTTCTTTATTTTTACTATTTTCTATAAYATAACAGTGAAGATATCAAAACTATGAAATAAAACATACGGAATCATGTAGTAAYCAAAAAAGTGTTAAACAAATCTAAATATATTTTATATTCTTCAAAGTAGCCACCCTTTACCTTGATGACAACTTTGCACACTCTTGCCATTCTCTCAACCGGCTTCACCTGGAATGCTTTTCCAACAGTCTTGGAGTTCCCACATATGCTGAGCACTTGTTGGCTGCTTTTCCTTCACTCTGYGGTACAACTCATCCCAAACCATCTCAATTGGGTTGAGGTCAGGTGATTGTGGAGGTCAGGTCATCTGATGCAGCACTCCATCACTCTCCTTGGTCAAATAGCCCTTACACAGCCTGGAGGTGTATTGGGTCATTGTCCTGTTGAAAACCAGATGATAGTCCCACTAAAGTGCAAAAAAGATGTGATGGCGTATAGTTGCAGAATGCTGTGGTAGAAATGCTGGTTAAGTGTGCCATAAATTCTAAATCAATCACTGACAGTGTCACCAGCAAAGCACCCCCACACCATCACACCTCCTGCTTCACGGTGGGAACCACACATGCGGAGATCATCCGTTCACCTACTCTGCATCTCACAAAGACACAGCGGTTGGAACCAAAAATCTCAAATTTGGACTCATCAGACCAAAGTATAGATTTTCACCAGTCTAATGTCCATTGCTCGTGTTTCTTGGCCCAAGCAAGTCTCTTCTTCTTATTGGTGTCCTTTAGTAGTGGTTTTTATGCAGCAATTCAACCATGAAGGTGTCCTCTAAACAGTTGATGTTGAGATGTGTCTGTTACTTGAACTCTGAAGCATTTATTTGCGGGGCTGTTACTCTAATAAACTTATCCTTTGCAGCAGAGGTTACTCAGGAAGGAAGACCCAGTGGCGGTCCTCATGAGAGCCAGTTTCATCACAGCACTTGATGGTTTTTGCAACTGCACATGAAGAAACTTTCTAAGTTCTTGAAATGTTCCGGATTGATTGACCTTCATGTCTTAAAGTAATGATGTGTTGTTTCTCTTTGCTTATTTGAGCTGTTCTTGCCATAATATGGACTTGGACTATCTTCTGTATACCCCCCCCCCCCACACACACACACACACAACAGAAGTCATTGGCTCAAATGCATTAAGGAGGAAAGAATCCAAATTAACTTTAAACAATGCATACCTGTTAATTGAAATGCATTCCAGGTGACTACATCATGAAGCTGGTTGAGAGAATGCCAAAAGTGTGCAAAGCTGTCAAGGTAAAGGGTGGCTACTTTGAAGAATCTCAAATATATTTTGATTTGTTGAACACTTTCTTGGTTACTACATGTTTCCATGTGTTATTTCATAGTTTTGATGYCTTCACTATTATTGTACAATGTAGAAAATAGTAAAAATAAAGAAAAACCCTGGAATGAGTAGGTGTGTCCAAACTTTTGAYTGATACTGTATTTCAGGAGGCTTAAGGTGKTTGAAACATTTATGAACAATATACGCCTTGGGTGAGTTGCTAGACACCCCCGTTGACAAGTGCTTACTCGCACATTGTGGTCAGGGAGTCGGATGGAGGAGAGTTAGGGTTGGTTATACTTCGGCAGGAGCGGCATGGAGCTTCAAAGGAAAGCCTGCAGCCTGTTGTCTCGTTTACAGAACGAGGTGCCACATTCCCCGGGGTTAGACAGCCCTTGCCGTTCCTGAACGGGGGACGGGGTAAAAGCGGGTATGCCAGGGCCAATCTGACAGGCTGTGACCGCCCCCCAATTAGAGTGACGGATAGCCCAGCTAATTAAATGACAGATTAGTGCTCAGGGGCCCCCTAGATTGAAAGGCTTTCACTCTGTAGACACACCCACCCTAATCAAAGGAACCCAACATCACATCGCACCTCTGTCTAATCTGCCAGTGCCAACAATGCAACAGTGCCAAGTCGTTGGCACTGGCCCAAGATCTGACCTGTGGCCACCCGGAGCCTTTTGCCATGTAAACAGACAACCTACTGTATCAGCATCTGCCAACCAGGCATCACAGGCCTATGATGGCAGAAGTGGTCACATCACTGAGGCAAAACAACCAACCAGCCATGGAGAAACCAGGGAGTTTATGAAGTGGCTAAAACTTCTTCCAAGCTTCGTCTAAGAACACCTTGAGGGCATTCATCTCCACAAATTTTATTTATAGCAGCAAAACAGTGGTGGGAAGAAACGTTGGCAAAAACAACAAGGGCCCTTATGAGACTTCGCTTTGAACTGCCCGCTCAGACTCAGACAGACTGGGCTGTGTGAGCAAACGTTGTTTCAACAGACACACGCTTATAGCCGGGTAGTAAACTCTCTCCAGAATCAATATTGGCCTCCCACGAGACAATTCCGCTGGCGCGAGATGAATCAGAAACCTATAAGCTCTAGGTGTTGTGCACTGATAACTTAAAGGTCTGTACTGCAACAGAACAATTCAGCAACAATTAAAACCTGTGTAGGAACACAACTGCATTCAAGTCTGAGTCTAAGTTTAGACTGCGCCTTTGAGTTTTGTGAGTCATCGGCTTGGGCGATATACCGTTTATACCAAATACCGGTGTATTTCGAAATAACTACTAGAGGTCGACCGATTATGATTTTTCAACACTGATACTAATTATTGGAGGACCAAAAAAAGGCGATACCGATTAATCGGCCGATTTAAAAAATATATATATATATTTTTTTGTAATAATGACAATTACAACAATACTGAATGAACAATGAACACTTATTTTAACTTAATATAATACATAAATAAAATCAATTTAGTCTCAAATAAATAATGAAACATGTTCAATTTGGTTTAAATAATGCAAAAACAAAGTGTTGGAGAAGAAAGTAAAAGTGCAATATGTGCCATGTAAAAAAGCTAACGTTTAACCTCTCTTGKGTAGGGGGCAGTATTTTCACCTCTGGATGAAAAGCGTGCCCAAAGTAAACTGCCTGTTACTCAGGCCCAGAAGCTAGGATACGCATATAATTGKTAGATTTGGATGGAAAACACGCTAAAGTTTCTGTTAAAATAATGTCTGTGACTAYAACAGAACTGATATGGCAGGCGAAAACCTGAGAAAAATCCATCCAGGAAGTGGAATTATTTTCATGTGGCTGTTTTTCAACTCAATGCCTATAGAGAATCCAATGGGTTAGGAATCAGATTGCAGTTCCTATGGCTTCCACTAGATGTCAAGTCTTTAGACATGGTTTCAGGCTTATATTTTGAAAAACGACGAGTAAACAGCCATTTTGGACAGAGGAACTTTGCAGACCTGATTCGGCGCGCCGTTTACCGGATGTTGGCCAGGTGGGACATACCCTAGAGAGGCTAAGTTCCTTGCTCAAAACATGAACATATGAAAGCTGGTGGTTCCTTTTAACATGAGTCTTCAATATTCCCAGGTAAGAAGTTTTAGGTTGTAGTTATTATAGGACTATTTCTCTCTATACCATTTGTATTTCATATACCATTGACTATTGGATGTTCTAATAGGTACTTTAGTATTGCCAGCCTAATCTCGGGAGTTGACAGGCTTGAAGACATAAACAGCTTAAAGCATTGCGAAGAGCTGCTGGCAAACGCAGGAAAGTGCTGTTTGAAAGAATGCTTACGAGCCTGCTGCTGCCTACCACCGCTCAGTCAAACTGCGCTATCAAATCATAGACTTAATTATAATATAATAACACACAGAAATACGAGCCTTACGTCGTTAATATGGTCAAATCCGGAAACTATCATTTCGAAAACAAAACGTTTATTTTTTCAGTGAAATACGGAACCGTTTTTGTATTTTATCTAACGGGTGGCATCCATAAGTCTAAATATTGCTGTTACATTGCACAACCTTCAATGTTATGTCATAATTATGTAAAATTCTGGCAAATTAGTTCGCAACGAGCCAGGCGGCCCAAACTGTTGCATATACCCTGACTCTGCGTGCAATGAATGCAAGAGAAGTGACACAATTTGCCTAGATAATATTGCCTGCTAACATGAATATCATCAACCATGTGTAGTTAACTAGTGATTATGTTAAGATTGATTGTTTTTTTAAAGATAAGTTTAACGCTAGCTAGCACCTTACCTTGGCTTCTTGCTGCACCCGCATAACAGGTAGTCAGTCTGCCACGCAGTCTCCTCATGGAGTGCAATGTATTCGGCCATAATCRGTGTCCAAAAATGCCGATAACCGATTGTTATGAAAACTTGAAATCKGCCCTAATTAATCGGTCGACCTCTAATGCCTACAGTATGATTTTCAATACCATTGGGGGCACCCTCGCATCGCAGGGGTTGCGTTCTACGCCACTGCTTATAACTATACGAAATCTAAGATGTGTCAAATAAATTATATCCAGTTGCGTGTAAAAAAATAAATACAAATAAATACACAGAATGTATATTTTGGTTTAGAAATAGCGTCCCTTGTGTGCACTTCTGGTAATACTGTATAACCCTGTATGAAAATCTGGATACCGCACAACTCACATTCAGTGCATGCTAATTGGCCTATCAAGTTGATGCATAGTGATTATTATTTTATTTTTTAGAGGGTAGATCAGCTTTAGTAGTGCAGATAGATTGTAGCTTCCATCAATGTACTTGTCTGCATCATTTCCAATCCCCCATATATTGTTGTTTGTAAATATCTACAGTACCAGTCAGAAGTTTGGACACACCTATTCATTCCAGGGTTTTTCTTTATTTGTACTATTTTCTACATTGTAGAATAATAGTGAAGACATCAAAACTATGAAATCACACATATGGAATCATGTAGTAAGCAAAAAAGTGTTAAACAAATCAAAATATATTTTATATTTGAGATTCTTCAAAGTTGCCACCTTTTGCCTTAATGACAGCTTTGCACATTCTTGGCATTCTCTCAACAGGCTTCACCCCGAATGCTTTTCCAACAGCCAAGACAACACAGGAGTGGTTTCCGGACAAGTCTCAATGGCCTTCAGTGGCTCAGCCAGAGCCCAGACTTGAACCCGATCGAACATCTCTGGARACCTGAAAATAGCTGYGCAACGACGCTCCCCAACCAACCTGACAGAGCTTGAGAGGATCTGCAGAGAAGAAAGGGAGAAACTCCCCAAATAAAGGTGTGCCAAGCTTGTAGCGTCATACCCAAGAAGATTTGAGGCTGTAATCGCTGCCTAAGGTGCTTCAACAAAGTACTGCGTAAAGGGTCTGAATACCTTTAAAATGTATTTTACAATATATTACACTTGATCTTTCTTGAATAAGTTCCTCCATTTATTTTTGTTTTTCTTCTAACGTATTGTGTGCCTCTATGGTACAGTTTTTATTGCCATCTGTACTGTTAGTCCCTCTATTTCCTTTGTTAATATGAATTATTTTGACCTAAATTGCTTTTGCTTTAAAAGACGAGTATTGAATTGCATGGCCTCTAAAGGCACATTTAAAATGCATTCGGACACTGTATTAACAAGATTATTCTTCATTCTGATTCTAAATGCATAGAATTGAGAATGTTCTGTGAAAATTGAGTCACGAGTCCTAAAGTTCAATATCAGTCTTTTATTCTAATCTTAGGTCAGGGTTGCACAACGTCGGCCCTCAATGGATGCAGTGTCTTCTGGTGTTCTGTGGTATACCAAAACTCCTGTACTTCTGACTAAAATAAAATAGTTTGTTACGTTCGGTACTTCTGTCAAATGAGTCATGTGATTGAGGATCAAGTCTGTATCAGCGCAGCCCCATTATAGTGTGGATGCCGAGCCGTTGCCATACCAAGCGGTGATGCAACCATTCATGATACTCTCGATGGTGCAGCTGTAGAACTTTTCGAAGATGTGAGGACCCATGTTAGCTCCCCACTCATGCTGCACAGCAGTTAACACAGTTGAATAATGCAACATGGCATGTATAAATGTTGAAACTGTTCATTACTGTTAACAAAACAACGTCCGTACAGSCTAAAACACTTCACAATGCAAGATGATACCTGTAGCTTCCAGCTTTAATTGTAGGCCAACTTTCCTTGCTAGCTTACAGTGGAATTCACTACCCTAGTACTCTGTGATTATATGCAAACCATAACACTAAATATGTTGATTTCAATGCTGATTGTCACCAAAAACGTTATTAATTCACTTTGTCTCCCTCGCCACCAAAAACTATTTTTTGTCTCCTGTCYGGTTTCACTAGATTCCATAGCCACATTCTGCCTTGAAAATGACATCATTACTTTCTTAGAGACAACACACACTTTTATAAAAGAAGATGGCTTCTTCCATGCAAATGCTGTTGATCAGTACAATAAAATATGTTCTCCTAGCAGTTGTCAATAAAATAAGTCCTAAATGGAAAGGATTGTTTGTCATCTGTAGCGCCATGAAATCAGCTAAAACGAGCTCAATAACTCAATGCATGCACACTCTCCTAGCGAATAATATGCATTCACCTGAATTGTGATTAGACCTAGGCTAGCTAGCTACATCTTGATTTACCCAGCTTATCAATATAGATTTACCCAGCTTATCAATATAGATTTACCTTTTCAAATAAATTATTACCATTTTGTATTTAGATTGTTTTTACCAAAGTCAAATTGATTGTATTTGTATAATACAACAACCGGCCTTAAATCTGGAGTTCCATAAGGAGGCGCACAATTGGCCAATCGTCGCCCAGGATAAGTGAGGGTTTGGCCGGTGTAGGCCGTCATTGTAAAATAAGAATTTGTTTTTAACTGACTTGCCTAGTAAAAAAAAAAACGTAATGCATACATGGCTGTCTCTAAAAAAATGTCAATAAAAATATTCAAATGTAATGACATTGAACTCAAAAGATGCCCAACGACTGAACTGAGCAGTAACTGAGTTTCTGTGGATCAGGTGCCATTCTGTGACTTTGGTTAATATGCCTTTTTTTTGTTGTGGTATCGGTTTGGTATCATTTTGGAATCGAGTATCGGGACACTAAGCCTGGTACCGAAGTCAAAGTTCTGGTATGGTGACAACACTAATGTCTTTGGGTCTGTTTTCATCTCTCCCTGGCACATATTAAGCCCATACATTTCTAGGTCTAAACCAGTTAATCAAATAAACTACATTTGAAGATCACATTTTTGTAGATAGTATTAGCCTACTGTTGCCCCTTTAAGATCGGGAGTTATGTCTGGCATCCGTAACCGACCATTTAAAAAAAAGATGGACAGAGAGAGAGAGTGAAAAGGACATGTTGAGCGAACGTGAAATGAAATTATACCTCCATAATCATTAGGAGACATCCAGCCTGCCATTTATCTTTTGTCCTGGACATGACACCCRCGTTTGTAACCTATGCTTTGTTTGGATTTCCCTAAACCTGGTACTTGTGCGTCTTTCTCATCAATTTTCCTGTTCAATTTAGCCACGATGGCCATCATTTTGATTTCTCCCTGTGTCCACCTTTGTCTGCGAAAGAACAAGTGTTTACTCGCTGTCTCGGGTCTGTATTGGCTCCATCTGTTAGTCAGCCTTTTGTTCTGTGGTAATATATTCACCTATTCATGTAACGTTTTCATGTAAGGCATGTTCAAGGCCATAGCCTTTTCTAGCACTATCCTTCTGCTACTCTCCTTCAGTGAAGCCAAAAAAACAGCTGACGTCTCAAGCACTCCTGCTTCACCTTTTATAATCGGAGAGGTCTCAAAGTGCGAAGGAATAAACAAATGAGTGCATGCAGAAAGATATTAGCCGAGACCCGGCGGAACCGTAGCGAAGAGCTAATCGCCATTATTGTAAATACGGGGCAGAGAAGCGCACCGCTCCGCTGAGATGAACCTCTGAGACGAAGAGGGCCTGAACTGAGCTCTGTAATAGCCGCTCCCCGATGACCCCTTCTCCTGTTCTCCTTTAACTCGCGAAGAGACATAAGCTAAACCCCACTAGCTAATAAGGGCCTTTACAAGCATAACCACCCTCCCCGGTAGCCTCAGCCTACCAATCTCGCTATCATTCCTCAGCGCCTTCTGCCTGACTTGGCCACTACACTAATAGACAAGGTTTACCGTCAAGGCCATATGCACCTTGAATAATTTTGCTTAAACATAATTGGTGCATAATAATTCTGCCGTGAATCATTGATGGAGGAATCAAAGCACTATGGGATGGAGGAATCAAAGCACTATGGGATGGAGGAATCAAAGCACTATGGATGGAGGAATCAAAGCACTATGGGATGGAGGAATCAAAGCACTATGGGATGGAGGAATCAAGGGGAATCAAAGCACTATGGAATGGAGGAATCAAAGCACTATGGATGGAGGATCAAGCACTATGAATGAGGAATCAAAGCACTATGGGATGGAGGAATCAAAGCACTATGGGGATGGAAGGAATCAAAGCACTATGGGATGGAGGAATCAAAGCACTATGGGATGGAGGAATCAAAGCACTATGGATGGAGGAATCAAAGCACTATGGATGGAGGAATCAAAGCACTATGGAATTGGAAGGAATCAAAAGCACTATGGGATGGAGGAATCAAAGCACTATGGGATGGAGGAATCAAGCACTATGGGATGGAGGAATCAAAGCACTATGGGATGGAGGAATCAAAGCACTATGGGATGGAGGAATCAAAGCACTATGGGATGGAGGAATCAAAGAAGCACTATGGATGGAGGAATCAAAGCACTATGGGATGGAGGAATCAAAGCCACTATGGGATGGATCCCGTTGGATGCAGGTGATCTTGGTGACCGACCAATTCCAAGAGACGCAACTGCCCACAAAAAACACAAAATACTTGTAAAAAAACATGCTTAGGCAGGTGCAGGCTGGGAACTGTGCCAAACGCTTGCACCTGCAAGGAGGGGTTATTAGATTATGGGGCATGCCGATATCTGGGAACTGTATTCACATTCCCTCTCGTCATAGCCTTCTTGCCAACCCCCACACACACATAAGAGAGAGTCTGATTCAGACAAGTTTCGCTTTCATAAGACTGTAGAGACAGAGCATTGTCCTGCAAGATGGCRCGGCTCCTTTTATCATTATTCATGTGGTTGATTTTGGCAGACTAACGCGGAAGCTTACGCAGTGGGTTTAGTTGATAACGGCTCACAGTACAAGGTAAAAAGTAGAACACAAATCACAGTGTGATCCTAGCTGGTGTCTGTCTGCTACGCTGGGGAAGCACCGAAGAGCACAACAATATCACAGCTGGTTTGAACCGGGAACAAAGAAGTCAATTTCAGGACAACAGACCAAACAAAATGGAATGAAAAAGAAATTACAAATCAGTTCCATCCAGGTGTTCTCCAGTCCATCGAGAGAAAAGGGGGTCAGGAAGTAATCTTTTCAAACTGGTTGTAAACAACAGAAATGTTGCTGGCCTCCATTCCCGGTTATAGGGCATTTTCTCTTATCTAGGCTACAAAGTGGGAGAAGGAGCTGACTAGTTTGAAATTAGTGGGATTCCTTCCAACTCGGTTCATMATTTTTTCATCCCCTGAAACCGCTGAATATTTCATCCATTCTGGAGGTGCTGGGGACATGTATTATGCACAGACGGCTCTTACTCAAAGAGTTCTTGCTCTGCTCTCCACATTATGTCTCAAGACATGCCCACAAGGGAGTGATGGGACCATGGGATGAACAAAAGAGTGGGTGGGATTGTGGGGCGGGGGGTCTCTTCTAAGGTTTGGGGATGTGTCGACTGACTAAGCATGTCTAAAGAAGAAGTGCTTAATACATGCTAGACCCTATATTGAAAGTTGGCTTTTCTTCCCATCTCAAGATATCTTTGTTTAAATTTAGACCCATCTCTGTTTTAAAGGGCAGGGTGTCAAGTTGGAAACAGGGTCTGTAGCTTCTCTTACCTCTCATCAACACTCCTACACACTGACTCATCCTGTGGAGTTAAAGTGATGCATGATGGTCATTAAACKGTGGCAAAATGTTCTCTCTTTATCTCAATTTACATAAAGCAGAGGGGCATTGGATTTTCCATGCAATACATACACCTTTGTATGAGGTTAAGCATCTATAACACCCAGGTCTGATCACCCACCTTTCATGGGCTGAGCAGTGAGCTTAGAGATGTGTCACTCGACAATAGAGCTGAGACGATAAACCGACCATACCGATCACTAACAGCAGGAATTTCGCTGATATCCTTCATTATGATAAGTAGCCTATACTAGAGAAATGTGAAGTTTAAAATGAAATAAGTTTGCTAATATAGGTGATTGTTAATGTGACAATTAATAGCTACAATCATCAAACTAGTAGTAGTATTTTCAAAGATCATACATAAAAACATGTGGTGCACATTAATGTTAAACTTATCCTACCAGTTATCGTTGTCCCATCAATTCAGGCAATTTATTGCAATATGGATTTTTGTCCATATAGCCAAGCTCTACCTGACACTGCAAAAAACTGGCTTGCAAAACGTACCACCATAATTCTGTTTGTATGGCGATAGCTGGTGTTGCTTTCCACTGTCAGGACCCATCCTCCTAATCATAACGCATTTAAGAATCTGTGGGAAGGTCACTGCTGAGAGAATTCTCACACAAATGTACAGGCGAAACTCAAACGCTCAGAGCCAGCTAGGTTCCGGCCACAGTGACGCGTCACAACACAAATGCCAGAGGGTCGCAAACTTCCTCCGGGGGTCACTGAAAGGGCACGACCTTTCAACATGTCTCTGTAAACAAAACGCTTGAGTCAAAGCTGGAGCTAAAGGAAAACTCAGAAGTAAAAACAAAACACCAAGGAGAGACAACACAAAACACACAATACTCACACATAAACCCCTTAATCTTATCAAATTTGGTTTTTGCTTTCCCCCCCACATTTCCTCTATATTGAACAATTCATTCAAAGGGTTATTACCCATTGGCTCATGACAAGAGTATAGGCCTAATCTCACATATGGAAAAGGGTGGTTTTCCAATAGTTTTCCAACTCCTTATGACATGTTAAACAGCTTAAAAGGCATCAGCAGTCCAGAGAGATTGGAGAAAGGTGAATTTACCATACAGAATGTTACCACAGTGGTCACGACATCTATTCCTTATGATATCTGGGAGCAGCAATGGTTGTCCATAATGCATGTTCCCAATGCTAGAACAGCCATAGGGTCAGTGGCATGAATCTCTCACTGGCAAAAATAAGCATGTCAGAAAAGAAACATGGTATAGGCCAACTACTGCTTGACACCACTGAGGTACGGGCCAAGAGGCAGAGTTACACTATATATAAAAAAGTATGGGGACACCCCTTCAAATTAGTGGATTCGGCTATAGCAGCCACACCCGTTGCTGACAGGTGWATAAAATCGAGCACACMGCCATGCAATCTCCATAGACAAACAATGGCAGTAGAATGGCCTTACTGAAGAGTGTTCTAGACTGTTATAGCAACAAAGGGGGACCAACTCCATATTAATGCCCATGATTTTGGAAAGAGATGTTAGAGAGATGACGAGCAGGTGTCCACATACTTTTGGTCATGTAGTGTATTTCTTATCAGCACACCAAATATCTATTAAAACACATGAAAGCGACACTTGAGTCTCAAATTCAAAAAATTWCTTTCCCATCCACTTCTTGACATTTCATCCCTTTCAACTGCTTTGATACRTTTAACAGTGAGGTAACTTTTTATGAGAGAAGACACACTGATGGGTGATTAACCTTTAAACGTGTTTTCMCCGATAAGACAACGTGGCAGGGTTTTGAGATCCATTCCTTCATGCACAACTTTGATAAATAGTTGACCTTATTTAGCTTGTATTTTTTAACCAAGAGTTAAAAAAGGATGTTATCCTGAAATATAGAATATCTATTTAGAAATACCTGGCCAAGAAGGCAACTCAAAAACCTCAGAGAGATGCTAGGATAAGTATAAAAGAGGACACTGACTGGAAGATATGAAGAATAGCTTGGCTTTGCCAAAAAGCTTTCATCTTTGTCACGAAAACAAATTGAAAAGTAAAATTGAGCAATGCCGTTGTCATCCTGCTTCTACATCTTTGTGCTTATTCCCTGTCCACTTCACCACTTCCTCAGCCTACACTTTCTTCTCCTGTTGTCAGCCCTGGTATCTTTCTGACTGTGTTTTCTTCCCTCCACACAAGTAATTTGTCTTCCTCCAGTGTCCCCTTCTCCACATCAAAGAGCACCAGTTCATTCAAGGCCTCGGTGGTGCTTGCTGTCACATGTCCGCCTTATTTKGGGCCCATATGGTCAAAAGGCAGTGCCACCGAAGTGGAATGGGACACTGTTCCCCGTGGGGCATTCCTATTGGCATCCACATGAGAAAATGTTTCAAACACTGTGTTTCAATCAAATTGACACATCCACACCGAACTKCTGTTTCATGAAATGAGGGACAAAGGACAAGAAAGAGACAGTGATGTGGAAGTACTAGAAAAAAAGACTTGTTCTCTCTTACCTTGACCCGAGGTAGGTGTTACACCACAAGGCAGGAAGCAGCCAGCGAGCAAACCAAATAGGAGAGAAAGTCAGAAAATAAAAAAAGGGTTAGTGTCAGAGAATATGAATACAGTCACCAAAAGATGTTTACGCTTCATCAAAACATGTATTTTGAAGCCAGGGTTGCGCCAACGGATTAACTACAGAATGCTTTAAAAAAAGGAATTTCAGTGTGTGTGTGTGCGCAAGACATGCGCATATGAAAGTTCATTTAAGAGAGTGAAACAATGGCGCATTAAAGATTTAGGAGCTGCCTGACCACATTAAGCGATACTATTCTTAGGATGTGTACAATACATCTCATTCCCATGTTCATCTGTATTCACTCTGTACAATTCTAAGGGATTCTGAGAGAAAGGAGTCTATGCAATATGCATGGCTCGCTGTAACACAGGGCAAGCGGAGTGGTATTCTCCTGTTCTCCCGAGTGCGAGAGAGACCTTTGTCAGCTGCCCTTTGTCAGCTGCCGGTAAGAGCTGCTGTTCTGACCAGAAGGAGAGCAACATGGGGAAGGAAAAGCTGCCGTTGTAGAGAAATGGATCACATATTTTCCTGCCAAATGCACGTTTTTATTATTTTCTACCTTCCTGGCAGGAAGTGTTCACAAACGACGTCATGTTTTGGTTAGTGTTGAAAGAGGCTGCAAATCAAGCTGTACTACTGCATGTTGTAATTGGACAGAGGGGAACTGACACTGTTGGGGGCAGGGGAGAAAGGGATCAGTGAAATAGCTTATTTGAGAAATAGGTTCAGAGCAGATTTTTTGTGTGCTAATGGCAGCTTGAACTGCATTTAAAAAAATATTTMATTCATAATCCATCCGTTTCCTGTTGACTAATTCCAGACCAGGTAGCAAGAGAGGGGGGAATGATGCTGGATGTTGGAGAAGTTGAAGGATGGATAGCCTATATTAGCCTCAATCTTTACCTTTTATGTGTGCCAGTGAACCCCCATTGGAGCAGTCTGTGTGCAGTACAGTATATCATCGCTTTATAGGGCCCCTAAATGCCACACAATATGCTGTGGGGGACAGATTAGTAGTGTTTACAATGTGCAAAGGGGATCTCACAGAGGGATAATCTTAACCACCAGGGACTGACAATCCACAGAAGCCCTCCTGAACTCTGGGTGTGGATTTACAAAGAGATACCCACTGAGTGGGATATCCACCCCGTCATTTGATCTAACAAATGAGCCACAATCATAATCACCATCATCATTATAGTAATATAAAACACTGTCAGTACCACAGCTGTTGTTGGCATTAACTGTCAGGAGTGGATGCACCAAACCTTGTCTTAACGATGCTAGGCACTGCTGACAATGCTATCTGACAGGACWCTATTTGGTCTCATGGTTGATTGCATCATCACTCCCTTTGGTACCCCACAACCACTATGATTCCTCCACTATTACGAGTTAGAGGACCAGTGGATGGGTACTTTGATCTCAAGGTCTTGCGACATGAATGACGACTGGGCACTTGACACCTTTCTGACCCCCTTTGGCTGAGTATAAAACAGGGTGATGGGGACCAGTGGGGGTCAGGCTCATGCAATGACACCCCCCTCCCCAAGAGCCAAGACACCAACCATCAATCAAGATGATTACCATAATGGTATTTTAGCTAGATTGTCCCATCSGGATTGGATTTGGGAGAACATGGACATAGTACTATGAACTGATTCAACAAGGCTACTGGTTTTAAATCAATATTCGAAGAGAGTGGTCATATACGATAAACATCAGAGGAAGGAAAAGAGCGATAAATCCCAGGCATCCTGGGACCGTGCTGGGACCGTGCTGGGCCCCCTGCCTTGTCTGCTGGACAGTACCTCACCACCAAGGTCTTGATAAACGGCAGCGTTTGACACGAGAAGCCTCCCCCTCCGGAGCGGTAATCTAATCACACCAATAAAGGAGCGCCCCTCGGAAACGTGTTCCCATGCTGACCTTTGACCTTTCTCCTTCCGTTGTCTGGTGGCAACCACTCAGGCAACCATGCTAAATGAACTGTGACCTTCTGGAAGTGTGTGTGTGGGGGTGGGGGGGGGGGGGGGTCTGGCTACAGAAAGGGTCTGGCTTGAATGAGTCAGTTCAGACTGTACAGAACCCAAAACAAGGCTTATCCAAGACAAATAACAGCCTAACTAAATGGTAACCTGAACGGCGTAGCTACGCTAACCAGGCTTTCAGCCTTCTTTGAAACAATGAGGGAGGGCATAGTGTGTCTTGTGTGGGTAAACTCTTTAATTTGTCACTCCATGAGCTCTCTACCATAACTATCCCATGCACCGCAAACCTCAAACAGATGCTGGCCGAAAAAACTGCAGCACAGACTTTCTGCCTTTTGGCAGAGACTCAACCACCAGGCGTATGATTACGAAACTTGAAGAAAAACCAGAGCAAGAGTTCAGCTGTCATCCCTATGAGATAAAGTCGTACAAGTGCCCCTCTTAGCTTATTGCGGAAACAGTCACAGTGTAAGATAGCTCTATTGACTAGACAGTGGCAACGAGGCAGATATCCTCTGCACGCCAGTGTGTAAGACTTGGTGATATGTACATCACAGACAGTGAGTGATAATGTCTGCTATACGTCGGATGCCTAGAAGTCAACCATACACCCGACATACAGTGCATTTGGAAAGTATTCAGACCCATGACTTTTTCCACATTTTGTTACAGCGTTATTCTAAAATGGATTAAATCGTTTTCCCCCCTCATCAATCTGAATACAATACCCCATAATGACAAAGCAAAAACAGATTACATTTTTTTTGCAAATGTATTAAAATTTGACAATTCAATATTACGTTTGCATAAGTATTTAGACCCTTTACTCAGTACTTTGTAATCACTGCCGAAGGTGCTTTAACAGTCTCGAGWCTTCTTGGGTATGGTGCCTCAAGCTTTACACACCTGTATTGGGGGAGTTTCTCCCATTCTTCTCTGCAGATCCTCTCAAGCTCTGTCATGTTGGATGGGGTGAGTCACTGCACAGCTATTTTCTGGTCTCTCCAGAAATGTTAGATCTGGTTCAAGTCTGGGCTCTGGCTGGGCCACATAAGGCCATTGAGACTTGTCCCGAAGCACACCTGCATTGTCTTGGCTGTGTGCTTAGGGTCATTGTYCTGTTGGAAGGTGAACCTTCACTCCAGTCTGATGTTCTGAGCGCTCTGGAGCAGGTTTTCATCAAGGATCTCTTTACTTTGCTCCGTTCATCTTTCCCTCGATCCTGAGTAGTCTCCCAGTCCCTGTCGCTAAAAAACATCCCCACAGCATGATGCCGCAACCACCATGCTTCCCCGTAGGGATGGTGCCAGGTTTCCTCCAGACGTGACGCTTGGAATTCAGGCCAAAGAGTTCAATCTTGGCTCCATCCGACCAGAGAATCTTGTTTCTCATGGTCTGAGAGTCCTTTAGGTGTCTTTTGACAAACTCTAAGCAGGCTGTYATGTGCTTTTTACTGAGGAGAGGCTTCCGTCTGGCCACTCTACCATAAAGACCTGATTGCTGCAGAGATGGTTGTCCTTCTGGAAGGTTCTCCCTTCTCCACAGAGGAACTCTGGAGCTCTGTCAGAGTGACCATCGGGTTCTCAGTCACTTCCCTGAACAAGGCCCTTCTCCCCTAATTGCTCAGTTTGGCCAGGCAGCCARCWCTAGGAAGAGTCTTGGTGGTTMCAAACTTCTTCCATTTAAGAATGATGGAGGCCACTGTGTTCTTCRGGACAATTAATGCTGCAGAAATGTTTTGGTACCCTTCCCCAGATCTGYGCCTTGACACAATCCTGTCTCTGAGCTCTACGGACAATTCCTTCAACATCATGGCTTGGTTTCTGCTTTGACATGCAATATCAACTGGGGGACCTTATATAGACAGGTGTGGGCCTTTCCAAATCATGTCAAACAAAAGGAATTTACCACCGGTGGACTCCAATCAAGTTGTAGAAACATCAAKAATGATCCACGGAAACAGGATGCACCTGAGCTCATTTCCAAGTCTCATAGCAACGGGTCTGAATACTTATGTAAATAAGTTCTGTTTTTAGTTTGAACAAAATTTGCTAAAATTTCAAAAAACCTGTTTACGCTTTGTCATTATGGGGTATTGTGTGTAGATTGCTGAGGGGGAAAAAATATTTAAACCATTATAGAATAAGKCTGTAACATAGCAAAATGTGGAAAAKGGGAAGAGGTTGAATACTTTCCGAATGCACTGTATATGCTAAGGTACCAGAACATTTTACTACTTAGCATGGAGAAGAAGCTTTGGCATGTTAAAGTGTGATCTTCCAGGAAAATAGAAAAGCCTGAGCTGTAGAATAACAAGTGTCGGTCTGTTGTGTCTCACAGACCAGCCAAGCAGTTTCTCTGAGCTGTAATTACATTGCTTTTTTACACAGGGTCAAATTAGATCAGTGAATTCAATCATTGTCCTCATTCTTTCCCAAATGTTCTACTGGAATTTTTCCAAGTGCCATGTTACTTTATGGATGATAAAGGTTAAGTGCAGCTGAAAGTTATGTTATGTCAATTGTTCCCATTGACTATATTTAAATCATAAACTCGGTCTTCTCTGAAAACGTATGATTATGAAAACACAATATTCAATTGAGCCAGAACAATTTTTACAATAAAAACCCGGAAGAAGGCAGAGTGATGCCGAAACRTTGGTGGTTTACCCAATAAATTACTGGGAGTTATGAGTGTGCGACTCTGTATTTTTATAGCTTACAGTTTATTCACCGTTAGTCAGCACCTCTACACTAAATATTTTTCTCTGGGWGTGCGGCAGCTCATGCTTTTTATTACAATAAAAAAAACTCAAACAAAAAAAGGGACTTAGCCTCCCATCTGAAACCAATTTTGGATTGTGTTATCATTAACCAACGAGAGGCTTAAACACTCTTCATAGAGTTACTGATTACCCCAAACAGTGACCCTACTCCCTTTTCAAACAGTGTGGTCTCACCTCGTAGACCACGGACAATCATCATTGACCAAACAAGAACACACAGTATATCATTAAGTAGTCAAAAAAATTACAAATCAACAAACGTAAGATTGATTTCTAATAGCCCTCTTGTGTTCCACTTAATATATCTTTTTTAATGTATTCCTGCCCACAGGAGCCCTGGCCAGGCCTCATTGAGGCTATACAGTGGTCTAAACCTTCAATACCCCAGATGTGTCTATACACAGTACAGCAGACCATTAGCAATCAATACACTGTCCCCCCAAGGCTTTGTGTTGGAAATAGCACAGCTGAATGAGCCGTTACTATTTCTAGGAAATACATAAGCATGAATACGGTAGTAGTCAGGGTAAGGCACAATCTCTACTGATGCATGAGCTTGTAAGTAGCTATACTGTTATCAACATGGCATTTGTCGTCTAATAAGACTCCAGGCAGCTATCCATTTGATGAAGACTACACAACCTGTGCACAGGAGATTAAAATGTCTCATAGTATCAAGGAAAACGCTCGGAAGAGAAACTCCGGAAGAGAAACTCCGGAAGAGAAACTCCTGAGTCAACAATCAGTCAAGATATAGCAGGTCCTCTTTCTCCTTCTACGTTGTCCATATTAGGACTGAATATGGACACCATAGTCCTCTTTTTCTATTTCAGAAGCCAACCTCAGGTGTATTCAGACAGAGATGGGCAGTTTTATCCATTTAAACATTTTCAAGGAAACCAGTGCGCGTTAAAAGGTCCCATAAATGTTATGCCTATGTTAAAAGCTTTAAATTGACCTCTCACCCCCTAATTCGTTTTAAAGGCTTGTGCTGCTGTTTGTTTTTAAATGGACACATGGCAGTACGTTGAAGATTCTGGGCTTTTTGTGGTAGTGTCCAGGGTCTTACATTAACCACCCGTTGGCGCAGGGTTAACAGCTGTCATTGAAAGGCTACCTGGGTACTGTGACCCCAGTAAATGATAATGAGGTACAGCTGCCACCTTTTTGATAAGCGGAAGCGTCCGTCCCCTCTGTGTGGCAACTACCCTCAGCTACCAAACATGTAATTAGCRCTTTCTAATAACGTGACCATTTGGGAAGGGGAGCTGGTACACAGAGTGATTACTGCTACAATGAACCAGTGGTCGTTTCCTGTWTTTAATGGSCATGGGGGTGGCAGGGGTCCTTGACCACAACAGTCTATAATGGCAATGTGTGTCTGTGTACCCCAAGCACACACAGACATTCATACACTGACACATGCAAACAAATGCATTTGGTCAATATTGTAATGAACACACAAGCTAGTGTTAAACTGCCAAGAGAGCTTCATGACATTTTGTGTGTGGGTGAGGGGGTGGGGGCTTTAAAGAAAAACGTTTTGCACTGAGGGGGATATGCTACACAGCCACACGAGCGCCATAGATATTTGAACTGAGCTTTTAAGTTCACAAAACGGAGAGGATACGAAGGAATGTGGAGGRAAAAAATGACAGACAACCAAAGGAGACGAAGGAAAACAGAGGTTGAGAGAGAAAGAAAAAGAGCGAGAGGTGGATGAAATGGGACAAAAGCAAGAACTTGTGAAGCCGGCTGACACGTGTGGTGGTAGGAGGAGAGCGGTCTACACAATGTGTAAAGAAGCAGTGGGGTCTCCACTACCCACTACTACGTTCCATACGGTGACCTCAGAATAACTTGAGGCTCAGTAAATCATGAAGAGAGGGATTCCCCCCTCTCTCTTTATCCTGTCCATATCCTGTTTCCTTCCCGCGCTCCTTTTCCGTGTCTCTGGCTGAATGAGGGATGAGCCTGGTGGCCCTTTGAAGTGCACGGCCAGGAACATACCAAATCCACATGGAGAGAGAGGGCAAGAGCGAAAGAGTAAGCAGGGGATAGTGTGGTGTTGGAGGGGATGCTGAATTGGAGAGACATACTGCATGTTGGGGATGGAGAGAGACCCGTAGGAATCTGTATGCAGTTTGGGTATGCAGGCCTGCAGCATGGTGGTGTTTCACAAATGGCAGATCAGGAGGAACGGCCGGTGGAACATGACCAATTCTTCCCAGGTTCTACTGTATGTATGGACTTGAACATGGCTCCCTGGAGGCTTTTGCGTTGTTTATTGCGTGGTGACGTGATCCCTTGCACAGCTTTGGGTGGGTTATGGCCTCAACCCCAACAATTTTGGGAACCACATTATCAGGGTTTAACTGCCATTTCAACAAGTTGAAACCAATGGTGCAAATCCTGACTCAAGGAGGCAAACGTTTAACTACGATTTCTATAGTCATGAAGGTATACTTCCGCATACATKATAAAGACAATGTGCATGTGTACTGTACCTCAAATGTGGACTTTAGCTCATGTCRCTGTAGTCTGGAATGACAGGCTCTTGCCATGGCCAGGTTCTGGCCCTGAGACTGTAAAACCCCTTTGTCCTTGAGATGAAAAACAAGTGTTCAGCACTGCAGTCTTCCTCTGACATAAAACATTTGAGGTGGGAACAAAAGCTTAGAAGATGTGAAATTCACACTGCGGAAGAGATGCATCCTGCAGATAAGAGCGGGGGTAGTGAAATAGATATCCCATTTTCTTTCTCTGCTCGCATTCAACTACTTGCACATGATTTTGTCTGGTGCATGTCCACACCCTGTGCGGGTTTGCGGCACGATAAATAAATAATTTAAAGAAGAACATGCCCTGCAAACGTTTTACCCCACCCCTCTGTTAATTACAAATGCAGACAAGACTCTGGGGGAATAAGGCATTTTTTTTCCTTCCATGAGAGACMCATTTCACACCCCCACCCCCGGGGCATTCCATTCAGTCCATGCACTGTGCATGCTCTGAGAGCGGAAGGTTCCAAGAGAGAGACATGGGGGTGGGGGGTGTATTGTCTGGGTTCTATACCTCCCTATGAACTTCCTGTGCACTGTTCTTACTCGGATCTGCTGAAATTTCTGTTCACTCAGTGTTTGTGAGAGCAACGTCAATCTGACTAGGCTTCYGCCCCACGCCTGTCCTCTCAACTCCCGCTGTAAAACGGAAACAGTGTTGAGACGGGGTTCTTGTCTCTTCCAAAGTTTAATTCATAACCTGCTGAGATGGAGAGGGAGTGAGAATACGAGACAGCAAGAGAAACAGAGCTCAGAGGAAGAGAGAAAGGGAGAGCGGGATGGGGTGGGGGAAGGCCTAAGAACTAAGAAGATATATATCTCTCCCCCTCAGGTTCTCAAGGGTTCCCATTACYGTGGGGTTATGTTGTGTGACCTGCAAATATCATCCACTAGTTATTGCTGTCACACTTCCACAGAGAATACATTTTGCAGAAACATGCCACAATAAATAGCATTATGCAGTAGGCCTACATTGCGTACAAAAGCATGTAAGGGAATACGGGTAAGCAATGCATAAGGCTAGAATGAAGGGGTTAACAGCAGTCACAAATTTGTCCATTTCCCAGTTTTACAAATTGRAGCTCCTATTGCAATACAGAGGGGTTGGGTTCAACTCCATTACAATTCTAGCCAACTACAGGGCTAACATTGGCCACAGGAATTCAAGTATAAAAATGCCCTTAGGTAAACAGTATATAATGAATTCAAAGACCAGAACTGAATCGTCAAGCCCCATAGCTGTGCATTCAAGACATAGCTGCAGGGGAGAGTGAAACGACTGAAATCGACTTCTCCACGACGCCACCTGCCTAGCAAGTTTGCTTGCAGCTGCTGTTGTCTGTGGTCAGTTGAAGAGAGAAAAATAATGAATGAATCAATGGGAAGGCAGTGCATCACGGTTTAAGAGCGAACCCAATACTTCCCTCGGTTTGGCATTTGCATTTTCCCACAATTCAATTAGCACGGTTGTCAGACGCCTGGGCCTGTTCACATGCCGTCCAACTAAGACTGGCACCCCGCGACTCACACTGACCCTTCTAAGCTTTTTGGGGGAATTAATGCTACCCCTCCCACCCCTTCCAGCTTTCTCCCCACCCCAACACTCTCAAGCTCGCCCAACACAACACTCAGTGGGTTGCTTTGAATCCAACTTGAAACATTGACCTCTGAAGGGTCTATTTAAAGGTGTTCCCTTGTTGTGACACAAAAGAGCRTACAAAGGACGGCACAGAACGAGAAACGCACCTCAAACACCCTCTGCAAGTACTCTTTCTTTGAATCTCTTTCAAGGAACAAGCTCTGGTAGCCGCTCAGTAGTGCACTAACAGAGGATTATGCCAGTCTCTGTTCTGTGTTCTCAAAAACATCTGTTTTGGAAGGCCGCCAAGATGGCAGCTTAAAGAATTCCCTCCACCAGGGCTCCATAGGGCTAATAATTACAACGCAGTGAGAGGGAGAGGAGGTGGAGGAGTGGATTGAAGCCACTAGTCGAGTGCATGTGAGAAAAAAAAGTCCCATCACATTCTTAAACGTTTTTTTTTTATAGGAGTCTTTTAATCTTCTATTTTAATGTCGGTCTGCCCTGAGGCAATCAATCAGACAAATCCCTCAACTTCCTATCAGACAGTTTTAATATCTTAATCTTCATATGCATTTTTTGGGGCATGGTGAAGTCTTCTCCAAAAAACATAAACAAATCTGTTTTGTTGATGTTCCCTGGGAACGTTGCCGGTGAAATATTCCAGGCCAGAGCAGATAGAAGCGAAACAATGGAACCAAACGCAAGGCAATCGAGTATGGGCAATCTCAAAATCAAATTAGCTTCTCCGGCTGCAGTTTCATGTCTTTTTATACAGCCCCTACTACATCTTTTATCTCATTAATACAAAACATGTCATCTCCTCCGAGGACGGTGGTGAGAGAGAGAGGGGAGTCCACCATATGGTGGTTTAAAAAATGAAAGAAAAACACTGAATCACATTTCAACTCTGGAGAGATGCTGGACCGGCGCCAGAGTTTGGTATTGAAAGTAATTCAAAGCAAAATGTTTGAATGTTGCAGGACATGGAGCTGCAGTATTTCACAGATAGCGCCAACTGGACTAAAATGAAATCGCCTGAAACCCTCGTGTCATCTTTCAGGTCCTTAAAAGCATGACATAAGATTGTTGAATTGGAATCTCCTGATGTTATTTGCTACCTTGCTAACACATTAACCACAGCCTGTTCCATTTCCAATGAAACTCAATAGTAATACTGCTACTACTACAGCAGTAGTCCTATGTGACCAATGTTCCCTCTAAGCTGCACGCATGCAGTACCCAGAGACTGCCWCACAGCTCCCCGGGACTGCCCCACWGAGARRMRCRMGAKWKWRWWTYWCWCWMMWYTYTMKAGMRSWGKKSWCMMMMMMMWMKMKAKCGMKMKMSWSKKSKMKMTCYMMRRSRYWYYYMKWSKMKWKKSRMAWATWTYTSTRWAAAAAAAAAAAAAAWAMGATWAAGCCTTGTTCATATTTTATTTGTCTCATGCTGTTAACGGTAGGTGCACCCGATTCAGCTGCCCTGTGCRCCGTCTAGGCGAGTGGTTGCCATTTTGAACCATTTCATGTGTCTGAAGGTACTAACTCTGCCTTCACGGCAGGCCCAGAGAGCAAATCAAGTGCACCATAGGCCTACCGCTGGCCAATCGGATTGCTCAGATTAACGAGTCTGCAGTAACGTAGCAAGCATAAAAGAAAGCTACAGCAAAATTGATACTGTGAGATATCAAAATGTTTAAAACCATGACTAGAGAGACTGTCAACACTTTGTATTCAACATTTTTATAAGCCATAAAATGTTCGTTCCCATTTCCACTCAGCGCTACAACAAGCACTGCAGCAGTAATGAATGAGTAGGAAAGTGTATCTATATTATTAGAGGCTTTGGCCTTTAATATTGAGGAATATTTCACTCTCTCTGTTCATAGGAATAACAACATGAATTTGTGCAGCAGGCAGAAATAAAGCGGTGTGACTCGAGTGTCGCCATCATCTGCAAGACGGTGTCAGTGGAGGAAAGGGAGAGCGGAGGGATGTTGAGAGGCGGACCCTCAGTCTGCTGCTCTCTCCCTCTGCTGATACTGACTATCAGATGCAGGCATCAGCCCAGTAAAATAAAAAGCAAATTATTTMAAATGTATGCTCACTCAGCTGTGCCTCACAAGTAATAAAACAACGGATCTATTACCGGTGTGATCATATAGCCTACCTCAAATGTGGATTTAAAAAAATAAATAAATGTATGGCCCAAAACAACAATGCATTGGCAGGGCAATTCAAGGACAGTTGATATGTGGTGATAATGTATTGGGCCTATAGATTACTGCACAAACCTCATTTCTACAGAACTGGTTTTAATTGGCTAATGTTGCATAGGCTTACACGGTAGATCTTGGCTTTCATCTYGACTCAGAAAAGTTTGGTGACCACTGTTCTCAAGTTTTCCCTGTTAACACTATCAACATTTCCCTTTACTGTGACAATTGTGGTCGAATCAACCGCAATGTTAGCCACTTTCAATGCAACATACCGAAACAAAACGATTTATGCAAGAGACTTTGTTGTAGGCAGAACGCATCGGAGTAGGATTCTATTGCATTGACACGCACTACTCAGCCCGTACTCTACACAGACCTGTGCGGCATAAACAATCAGAGCTGCAGTAGGCCTATATGCAGATAGACCATTGCCATATACGGATCTGTGCCATTTACTTTGAACTGGATTGTGTTTACAGCATGAGTGGTCGTGAGTAGATGGGTTTGTTTTGAGATTAAAGTAAGAGCTGCATGTAGCCATGTGTGCATTTATTTYCATATCCTTTGCTAGTTAGGTAGTTATTCGCACAGTTATAGATCATTTGTAGTCCGCAATAGGGGAGTGATTGCTTCCTACAAGAGAACAAAACATGTAGTCAGGTACCTAGCTTTTTTTTTGTCCGAAAGGGGCAGGGTTGTATTTTGAGCCAGGCTTGAATAAGCTAAGTAGCAGAGGGAAGCATAATTTGCCTGATTCTCTGTAATAACGGTATGAGAATTATAATTCATTTTATTTTGTAAAGTGGTTTCTTGCATCAAAACACAACAGCATTTTCAGTCACCTTATCTGAAGGTCAAGTGGTTGAACAGGTTAATGTCAAGTCCTGCATGTTTTTTCAAAAGTCTCATGGAATGCTGCTACTGTAGGCTGAATGATAGAACAGCTATTTCCATGTTAAAATGTTATGGGATGCATTTTCTCTATTGTTTTTGATGTTACATTATGATCAAATAGCCACAGTAGCCTACGTGACCACTGTAACTTAAAGGGGTACAGACTCAGTGTTTACAGTAAAACGCACACTGGAAGTCACAAACTTTTCACAACTTTCAAGTTTGTGCTCAGCAGACCTGAAATTTGCTCTGTGCCGGAAAATATGTTTTGCGGGAACATTGTATGTGACTATCAAAATGGAATTAAGAGAGTAGTCAAACTGTTATCAGTCACTAACCTTTAAAAAAACATTAAAGATGAGCGATAACTTGTCAGATTTCTGCAGGTTTGAATAAAAAAGGTGACTTGATTTATGCCAGAGTTGACGTGGATTTCTAGCGTAGGGGAAAACACATCTGGGTTTTGATGGACAGCTCATTCACGGCGAGCTATAAAGTGAAGCAGGGTGGGGGTATGGGGGAGACACACGGACTGGATTGAAGACATGATTTCCTGGAAGACTGACGCCGACACTATCGGCCCGGCAGACAGAGTGAATGAGCTCCCCTCGGGAAGCTGGGGTATAGGCGGCAAGTTATTTTCCGGAGCGACGCCTTTGTGTACCCTGATGAAGAGGAGGAGATAAACGATTGTTCGCTTTTGTCATCAATTACTCTTCGGCAACAGTTTTGGAGGTCAACGTGGAGCCTACAGGACTGTACATTCGGTCTCTCTCACCCCCTCCCTCATTTCACCTCGTCTTCCTACCTTTTTTTTCTTGATCCATGATTTCTTCTAGCCTAATGTTTGGAATTTTTTTCTGCACTGATGGGCACATTTGCGAGTCATCCAATAGAACAGCTGTGGGGAGGGGAGGCTGGGTCCAAGAATAACTGCAAATAATATCGGCGGGAGGGAGGGGAAATAGGATAAATGCTGCACAATTTCTGGCTTCATGCTGACTGAGTCACAAATGGGGTCCACAGATGAGCGAATGCATTCTCCGTTCGAGGGCCTACACAAAGAATACCACCACCTAGAGCACTGCATTGTTGGTAAATCGCAGTGGGTATCATGCAAAGTTCCCACCCTGACCAAGGTATATGCATTTCCAAAACACTCTATCACATAAGTTAGCACTGAGCAACCTTTACTGTGCTCTTCTGCAGTTATCTGCCATGAGGTTCTGACCCTTGTCTCCAGTAATATACACTCACCAGACAGAGTATTAGGTACACCACCCCATTCACAAAAATGGATTGCTCCTACAGATAGTGAATCACTTTGGCTTGCTATATAAAGCAGGCAGACCGGTATCAAGGCATTCAGTTACTGTTCGATTGAACGTTAGAATGGGAAACACGAGTGACCTAAGTGACTGAGCGTGGTAGGATCGTTGGTGCCAGGCTCGGCGTATCCAGTATCTCAGAAACATCCGCCTTCCTGGGTTTTACACGCATGACAGTGTCTGGGGTTTCCTGAGAATGGTGCGTCAAACAAAAAACATCCAGTCCAGCGGCAGACCTGTAGGCGAAAACAGCTCGTTGATTAGAGAGGTCGAAGGGCCATGGCAAAAATCGTGCCTGCTAACATGGGGGCCACAAACAGAAATAACGGTGCAGTACAACAGTGGTACGCAGAAAGCATCTCGGAACGCACAACTCGCCGAACCTGGTCACGAATGGGCTATTGCAGCAGACGACCACACCGGGTTCCAGCAAAGGGGGTCCGACACAGTACTAGATGGGTGTACCTAATAAACTGTCCGGTGAGTGTATATCATGCTTGGTAGAGTAACTCACCCTCTGGCAATCCCCACATATCTGCCCTCGGATCCCCCTTGTATAGCGCAATAGCACTGATATAAATAGTGGCCCACATAGATATTAATATCTTTGCTGTGGAATGCGCATCAATCTTTTCTCTAGTCCCATCTCCCACTCGTGTCACATTTCTCTGCGTACCGGGTAGGAGATCTCTCGCCTACTTGTCAGACACTCACTTCCCTCAGATTTCTCTCCTGGCTTTGGGTTTCTCCTTTACCATAGCCTCTTGTCTATCAATGCTCTTGACAGTAAGCTGGAATTGAGTATGTAGCTTGGTGAGACAGACTTGTATCCCAAGTCAGCCATCGCACAAGGCATGAGTGAGGCATAGAACGTAACCAAAATTGCTTCCGAGTCGAGGTTGCTTGTCAAATGCTGTAACCCCAGTGGTATGTACAGTATGAACAATGCCTCGAAGGACAAATTGGTTAAACTCATACAAAATCGGCCAAATCAAAATGGCTGACACTTTCTGTAGAAGTTACATGATGGATGGCTTTCATTTCCCCACATGTATGATTTAAATGGGAACCCTTGCTGTCAGAACCCATATCATTTGTTTTACTAGCCCGGGGTGGTCCCATTGAATGATGCACACTATGAGAGAAGTGGATCTCAATATGTAACCAATGGATACACACAATTTCCTCCGCTTATTTGCATGCCACAGGTTTTAAAATGGGAGCACCTTCTTACAGAACCCACCATAGGTCTCCTCCAACCCACAGGGGTTCTGTTGATGGCTGTGCTCGGTGAGGAGTGGTAGGCTAAGTCGTGGGCGTCATAAGCGGCGGTAGCAGCAGCAGCATGCAGAACTGAAGGGTAATCTAGCTCAGCTCTAAATGGGAGGCATTAGGATACATGTCAGAAGAGGGAATAGGCAAACAGGCCTCTCCTGTAGGTGTAGACCCTAGGAAACTAGAAGCCACTGCACTGACTTATACTCACACACTGAAGTGGGGGGAAGGAACACACAAATGGGGCGAATACAGTCAAGATGCAGCCACATTTGGAAACAATTGTGTGAACGGTGTACCATTACAAACTAAATGTGAAACCCTCTAACAACCATGCTGTAACACTGCAGCAACTGTCCCTGGCTTCACTCTCCCTCTCTTCTTCTCCCTCCCTCCCTCTCTCCTTGTCCCTCCCTCACTCTCCCTTTCCCTCTGCAGCAGATCATCTTGAGTTGTCTAACACTGCAGGGGCAATACATCACTACAGGCATTTTCTCCTTGCCTCTCCCCGTCCCCTTCTCATTCACATTGTGTAGTATGGCACGACCATCACATTACTAGAACTACAGCGGTGATATGATGAGTCCATCATATCAGTGAGATGGATCAAAATAGTATTCATCCAATGTCATATATAAAGGCCAATAGGCAGTGGTGTGTATTCATGGATGCCAAGGGAAGCCAGGCTTCCCAAAAATTTAAAAAAATAAAATATAGTATAAAAAAATGTATTTAGTCTCTCTCTGTGTTCGTCCTTCATCCCACAAGTGGCTGAATGTATGTCACCAGAGAAAGCATCCGAATGAGCAAAATAGCGGCCCTCTGTCTCAGTATGTGTAGCCCATCTATCTGATGCTGTCTGGCCAAAAACAGTATGACATTGTTGCCGCCAGTAGCACTGAATTCAATAGCAAGGGAAGCAAGCAAGCATTTGGCCTCCCTCTTTTTTTTTATTATTAAAAGAATAGCCAATCAGCGTTGAGTTAAACTGAGTGAGCACAACTCTGAATGGTCCTGGCGCACCAAAATAAGAAATTGTCATGGGAAGCCAGATTGAATTTGGCTTCACACCATTCCACATCACAGGCAAAACGTCAATGACAGAAAAAAAACGTGAATTGTTGCATATTGTTGTGTCGTCGTCCTCTCAGGCAACCATGAATGGAGATAGGGATTTGGACTTGGTATACCGGCCAATGATTATAATGCTGATTCATACATTGTGCCCCTGGCCTGAGAGAACAGAAGTTCAATATGTAGCTATATGTAGTAGGCTAACGTTAACTAGCTGGCTCATCATTGCCAATTAAAGATAGGCTAACTAAAAAGCCTTTTAGACAGGTAGCCTTTTCTAGGACGACAACAAACACACACACACACACACACACACACACACACACACACACAAATCAGTACCATGGACAGCCACATGATATTTAGCGTACATTGATTGGACTACAATGTTTTTGGTATGTAAGTTGTCACTGTGTTAGCCTAAGCATAGGTGATTTAAGGATGTTGAAATGGTGCAGAAATGACGTTAGCAGAGGCAGCTCCTGTTTTTTTGTGACTTGCGGCAACTCTGTGGTTGTACGGTAAATCAATAGTTGTTTAGCAGTCTTAAAATGTCAGAAACATTAACTTGATTGACCATGTTGTAGGTCATTAGTGATGGGGGGGGGGAATCGATAGTTACATATCGGGATATTATTTGACGGTATATCAATGTTGCAATATTATTTTTGCGCTAGTTTGCTGTACCTGCACCAAAACTCCAATTTGTTTTTAGCACTTCTTTCCATGACTGATCAAAACTYGTTTTCTCATGGCTCCCTCTTGTCCCTCCGCAGGAGACATATGGTGAGCAATATGTTTGGAACATYGAATCGYAATAAAATCACAGTATCGAATMGCAATACRTATAGAATCGTTAGCAACGCAATGCATATCGGCACCTAAGTATAGTTATAATATCGTATTGTGAAATCCCTGGCAAATATCAGCCCTATGGGTCATGTACAGTGCCTTCAGAAAGTATTCACACCCCTTGACTTTTTCCATATTTGGTTGTTACAGCCTGAATTTAAAAAGGATTACATTGAGATGTGTCACTGGCCTACACACAACAACCCATCATGTCAAAGTGGAATTATATGTTTTAAGAAAAGTTTTAAATTAATTCAAAATGAAAAGCTGAAATGTCTTGAGTCAATAAGTATCCAACCCCTTTTTATGTCAAGCCTAAATAAGTTCAGGAGTAAAAATGTGCTTAAAAAGACACATAATAAGTTGCATGGACTTACTCCGCAATAATAGTGTAACATGATTTTTGAATGACCTGAACCCTAAACATACAGATAATTGTAAGGTCCTGCCGGCGAGCAGTTAATTTCAAACGCAGATTCAACCAAAGACCAGGGAGGTTTTCCAATGCCTAGCAAAGAAAGGCACCTAAGGAAGGAAACCACTCAGGGATTTCACCATGAGGCCAATTAAAACCATCAGTGTTTCATGGCTGTGATAGGAGGAAACTGAGGATRGATCAACAACAATGTAGTTACTCCACAATACCAACCTAAATGACAGATTGAAAATAAGGAAGCCTGCCAAAAACATCTACCCTGTTTGCAATAAGGCACTAAAAGTAAAACTGCAAAAAAATGTGTCAAAGAAATTAACTTTATGTCCTGAATATAACATGTTATGTTTTGGGCAAATCCAATAACACATTACTGAGTACCACTTCATATTTTCAAGCATGGTTGTGGCTGCATCATGTTATGGGTATGCTTGTCATCGGCAAGCACTAGTGAGTTTTTTTTAGGATTAAAAGAAACGGAATATAGCTAAGCACAGGCAAAATCATAGAGGAAAACCTGGTTCAATCTGCTTTCCAACAGACACTGGGAGACTAATTYACTTTTCAKCTGGACAATACCCTAAAACACAAGGCCAAATCTACACTGGAGTTGCTTAACAAGAAGACAGCATATGTTCCTGAGTGGCTGAGTTACAGTTGACTTTTATCTGCTTGAACATCTATGGCAACACTTGAAAAAGACTGTCTAGCAATGATCAACAACCAACTTGACAGAGCTTAAAGAATTTTAATAAGAATCATGTGCAAATATTGTACAATCCAGGTGTGCAAAGCTCTTAGAGACTTACCCAGAAAGATTCACAGTCGTAATCGCTGCCAAAGGTGATTCTAACATGTATTGACTCAGGGGTATGAACACTTAAAGCAGCAATAGGTAACTTTTTGGGCGACCCGACAAAATGCTCATTGACATATCTATAACACACATTTCTTTCTCATTAAAAGCAAGTCTAAGAAGCGGTAGCTCTGTTCTATGTGCACTTTTTCTATGCTTCCCATTCTTAAGTTTTGTTTTTGCGTCTTTTACTTTTGGTTTTGTACACCAGCTTCAAACAGCTGAAAATACAATATTTTTAGTTATGAAAAATATAATTCTATAGCGGGTTAGATAGTACAATGACTCTCTACATTATACTTGCCTGCTTTGTCACATAAACCGAAATTAAGCGAACTATTAGACATCCTGCTGGCATGTGCTCAATTCCCATCAGAATGTTTCCTTGACACAGCGGTGGCCTCTGAGGAACTTACCCTTCCAGAGGAGTTGGAGGAGACACATTACCTCAGATTGATGTGATAGGCCTCTTATCTTTTATTAGACTGAACCATTTGAGGGCTCTTTATTCAAGTTCGGGTCACAGAAAAAAAGATGGGGAAGAGAGTAGAGAAAAAGCTGCAAAATCAGTTGTTATTTCACTGTCAACTCATGAACACAACCAAACCATGCGATGATCGCTCCAACGCTGTCCTTCAAACTCATACGTTAAGGCCACAAAGTCCTAATTAAAGAAGCCTTTTCCGGCTAATCAGTCATCTCATTGCAATTTGTCCCTTGTCGGGAGAATCAATTTAGTGCACACAGAAGATGTCCCATTTACCATGTCTTTGTGCTATAAATGACTACCGGGTGCCATTTTTCAACATAAGTTAGCCGGCGTGTGATAGAAGACAGAACGCCACTCCATCAAGGCATGGTTCAAATATTTTCTTTTGAGAAAAGACACCCCACCACCAAGGTCAAGTTCATTTCGCAAAAAAAGCCAATGGGAATGACATTTTCCAAAGGCTTGCTGACATGTTGCTCTGATAAGATAGGCAATCCTATATGATATCTACTGTAATCGATGGCAGCGTTGACATCATGAGGCAACATTTTCCATGAGCTGTCAATCATAGGCACATAGAGCCTATAAGGAGGCTAGAATTACTCAAGGAGAATCAATTGGGTTGAATCAGTCAATGGCTGACAGAAAATGATAACCCTTAACAGAGCTCTTAAGCCGTGTTTCGTCAAATTGCTCCAGTTGAGTCAGGTATACCTTCAATTGATAGATCTAAAAGAGGTAAAAGCGGCTTGTTTGTGCAATGGCCTGGGGAAAGTCAATGCGGCTTGCTTTTCTTCTGTCGAACTCAGCAAACAGATAAGGCAGGGATTAATTGAATGTTTCTGTTTAGCGACGTGTGTCGTCGTGTGTTTAGCGACCGAGGTCGATATCTAGCTGCATTTTCTGGGGCATTTCATGGTAACGCTATATTACAGAAGACCTTTAACAGTAGCGCTCAGGAATGATAGCTGGGTCCATTGAAAATAGAATCAATTTCTATGGCTGGGTCATTCACGCGTCGGCATGTTCTTTCTAGATGGTTACAGATTTCTGTGGGTTAACCACACAGCACATTTGGTTAGTATTCAGACCCCTTGACTTTCCATATTTCGTAACGTTTCAGGCTTACTCTAAAATTGATTAAATAGTTATTTTTCTCTCCTAATCAATCTACACACAATACCCTATGATAACCAAGCACAAACAGTTCATTTTATTTTTGCGAATGTATTAAAAAGAAAAAAAAGAAACTGGGTGCATGAGTGCTTGAGGCGTCATTACAGACCCGGGTTCGATCCCAGGCTGTGTCACAGCCGGCCATGGCTGGGAGACCCATGAGGCGCACACAATTGGATATCACGAAATTGGGGAGAAAAGGAGTAAAAGTACAATAAAGTACAATTAAGTATTCAGACCCTTTACTCAGTACTTTGCTGAAGAACATTCAGCAGCGATTACAGCCTTGAGTCTTCTTGGGTATTGTGATACAAGATTGGCACACCTGTATTTGGGGAGTTTCTCCCATTCTTCTCTGCAGATCCTCTCAAGCTCTGTCAGATTGGATGGGAAGCATCCAAAAACTTGGATGGGAAGCATCGCCAGAGCCCAGCAGAGTCTGGGCTCTGGCTGGGCCACTCAAGGACATTCAGAGACTTGTCCCGAAACCACTCCTATGTTGTCTTGGCTGTGTGCTTAGGGTTGTTCACCTCTTGGAAGGTGAACCTTAACCCCAGTCTGAGGTCCTGAGTGCTCTGGAGCAGGTTTTCATCAAGGATCTTTCTGTACTTTGCTCCGTTCATCTTTCCTTCGATCCTGACTAGTGTCCCATTCACTGCCACTGAAAAACATCCCCACAGCATGATGCTGCCACCACCATGCTTCACCGTAGGGATGGTGCCAGGTTTCCTCCAGACATGACACTTGGCATTCAGGCCAAAGAGTTCAATCTTGATTCTCAATGTCTGWGTCCTTTAGGTGCCTTTTGGCTGTCATGTGCCTTTTACTGAGGAGTGGCTTCCGTCTGGTGGAGTGCTGCAGAGATGGTTGTCCTTCTGGAAGGTTCTCCCATCTCCTCAGAGGAACTCTGGAGCTCTGTCAGTGTGACCATCGGGTTCTTGGTTACCTACCTACCCAGATTGCACAGTTTGGCCAGGCGGTCAGCTCTAGGAAGAGTCTTGGTGGTTCCAATCTTCTTCCATTTAAGAATGGAGGCCACTGTGTTCTTGGGGACCTTCAATGCTGCAGACATTTTTTGTTACCCTTCCCCAGATCTGTGCCTCGACACAATCCTGTTGTCTCGGAGCTCTACAGACAATTCCTTTGACTTGATGGCTTGGTTTCTGCTCTGAAAACTGTGGGACCTTATGACAGGTGTGTGCCTTTCCAAATCATGTCGAATCAATTCAATTTACCACAGGTGGACTCCAATCAAGTTGTAGAAACATCTCAAGGATGATCAATGGAAACAGGATGCACTTGAGCTCAATTTCGAGTCTAATAGCAAAGGGTCTGAATACTTGTGTAAATCATGTTTTTTTATTTTTAATACATTAACAAAAATTTCTAAAAACCTGTTTTTGCTTTGTCATTATGGGTTATGGTGTGTAGATCGATAAGGGGAAAAAAGATTTTTATCCATTTTAGAATATGGCACTAACATAACACAAGGTTCTGAATACTTTCCGAATGCCCTGTACTCATCAGGCACATTTTTTGTCCTTGCCCTCCCTAGTGAGTTTATGATGAACCATGTTAAAGAAAGCCTAGAATATGTGATCTGAGCAACGTAAGCCATTATAGCCTGCCTTAAAATAAGCTAACACCGGTAAAATGTTTCTCAATCAGATCATAGCAAGCATCAAATGATTTGTTTAGAGGATCAAGTCAAACAGGTGGATCTAAGCCCAGTGTCTTCTCACGTTATTATTAGTGCATCGCTTATGCTGTAATATTCCCAAACTATATAATCAAAAGAAATCCTCCTCCTCCTTAGGCATGTACTGGATTTACTGCCTAAAAAATAAAATACTACTAACTTGTCTTGTATACAGCAACAGAGCAGCGAACACTGTACAATCCTTGCCCAGGCAAACAAAGCTGAAGGATTTTCAAAGCCGCAGAGCCTTCTTTGGTGCCGGCGGCCTTTAATCCCCACTGATCTGATAGGATTAACACGAGGACTATGCTGAGGCTGGCTCAGAAAGCCATGGCTTTGCTCCGGTGCCTTGGGCTCGCCTAAAAGTCAGGTCAGACGGATTCGACGGCGAGAAATGATTTAGGCGAAACTCGGGTGACCTAAAGACTGTCAACTGGTATCCAGTTCGCAGGTTATCGTGAGGTAGGCTAATACTGGCATTTGGTTAGCAGGTTATCGTAAGACGAGAAAAACCATTGCAGACAGATTGACCGCGCACAAATAGGCACAAAGGGCGCTGTCTGATATGAAATCGCATTATGCATTCCATTTCCATCTGCACTTCCATTTTGAAGCCAAACCCTCAGTTGCGCCAATGACCGTATTAGCTTGCCCCTGACTGACTAACTCACTAACTGAAGGTTTGGCAACAGATGCACGGCAAGAAGACCCGCACTCTCCAATAGATAACGACAGAAATCAAATATAAGCTTGAAATAGATTGTCAAGATGCCGTGGCACAGACCCCTCTCTCCACTCTGCTCAGAGACAGAGCAAAACAAGGTTCAGAGGAGCAGCTAAATTAAATCCAGAGGAGTCAGAACTAAAATAGTTTGGGTCTGACCTTCTTCTGCTTATTGGCAGTGGCGAAGTGGGCCTCTTCAATAATTTACTTCAATTAAGCCATCCTCCCTCTCCTAACTTCTCCCCTTTTTAGCCACTTTAAGCAGTTTCTCCTCAAAGCTAATGGTGTTATAGCAGGCAGGCCATACTTGACTGAACAGTTCATGCACTGTTGCCAAAGGGGATTGGGTGGGAGTGAGAGTGACTAAGACTCCCAATGACTTGGAATGTGTGGCTGGGGTGGCCGTCCTCATGGATGGAGGCTAATGCGGATAGCCCACTGGATCTTTTTTTATACAGGGGTGGCAAATTCAGCGCAGATTTTTCTGCGAAGAGACTAGATCATTTGTTTTGGTACTGTCCATATGTAGCTTGTTTTTTGGTCGCAGCAGGTTTAGGAATGGCTGAAGAATTTGAACTTTTGCCTGGAGCTAAATTCTGCAAATAGCACTGCTGGGTGATTTGAAAAGTCATAGTCAATCGATCAATAATATAATACTTTTAGCAAAAAATACAAAAAAATTAATAATTTACAATCTGTAGAAACTATGAGAATAGAAAGGTTCAGAAATTGTAAAACATCACTGCACAGCTGAAAAATATATGGCAAATAGAACCCAAGAGATATATGGGAGAGGTTGAGGGTAGCTGAAGGACAGGATTAAAAACAGACAAAAGATAACTACCGTAAAATATACTGTGTCCAAAAAAGTATATAGTATGTACATACTGGAAGTAGAAGCCTAAGTGTTGGTGTCCATTAGTTTACTCCAATTAGGGGAAGTGTGGTAGGATTAGGGGGAAATAGTAGTGGGCGTGGCCAATAGCACTGTATCCAACCAAATATTTTGGAAGCCCTCCACTTGACCGCAGAGACAAAATGTTGCTGTTTAAAAGCTAATTTCCTGCAATTCTAAAATAAATCTATGGGGGAGAGAAAATGACCCGTTTTAAAGCTACACTGAACAAAAAAATTAAACATGCAACAATTTCAAGATGGTTCACATAAGTCAATTTAAAATAAATAAATTAGGCCCATATCTATAGATTTCACGACTGGGAATACAGATATGCATGTTGGTCACAGATACCTTTAACTTCTTATGGCTGCAGGGGCAGTATTGAGTAGCTTGGATGAAAGGTGCACAGAGGTGCCCATAGTAAACTGCCTGCTCCTCAGTCCCAGTTGGAAATATATGCATATTATTATTCGTATTGGATAGAAAACACTCTGAAGTTTCTGAAACTGTTTGAATGATGTCTGTGAGTATAACAGAACTCATATGGCAGGCAAAAACCTGAGAAAAAATCCAAACAGGAAGTGGGAATTCTGAGGCTGGTTGATTTTCAACCAAGATCCTATTGAATTCACAGCGAGATATGGATGAGTTTGCACTTCCTACGGCTTCCACTAGATGTCAACAGTCTGTAGAACCTGGTCTGATGCCTCTACTGTGAAGGGGGGCCGAATGAGAGGGGAATTAGTCAGGTCTGCCATGACCTGACCATGCTTTGACCATGCGGGTTCACATGAGAGGGAGCTCTGTTCCATCGCTCATCTGAAGTTAATGTAATTCTCCGGTTGGAAYGTTATTCAAGATTTATGTTAAAAACATTCTAAAGATTGATTCAATACATCGTTTGACATGTTTCTACTGGCTGTTACGGAACTTTTGGACATTTCGTCAGCTTTTAGTAAACGCGCTTCCTGACGTTGGATTTGTTTACCAAACACGCTAACAAAAATAGCTATTTGGACATAAATGATGGCCATTACCGAACAAAACTAACATTTCTTGTGGAAGTGGGAGTCCTGGGAGTGCATTCCGACAAAGATCAGCAAAGGTAAGTGAAGATTTATAATGGTTTTTATGAGTTTTGTTGACTGCACAATTTGGCGGGTAACTGTATGGCTTGCTTTTGTGGCTGAACGCTATTTTCAGATGATTGAATAGTGTTTTGCCGTAAAGCTTTTTGAAATCTGACACAGCGGTTGCATTAAGAACAAGTGTATCTTTAATTCTATGTAAAACATGTATCTTTCATCAAAGTTTATGATGAGTATTTCTGTTATTTGACGTGGCTCTCTGCAATTTCTCCGGATATTTTGGAGGCATTTCTGAACATGGCGCCAATGTAAACTGAGGTTTTTGGATATAAATATGAACTTCATCGAACAAAACATATGTATTGTGTAACATGAAGTTCTATGAGTGTCATCTGATGAAGATCATCAAAGGTTAGTGATTAATTTTCTCTCTATTTCTGCTTTTTGTGACTCCTGTCTTTGGCTGGAAAAATGACTGTGTTTGTCTGTGATTTTGCAGTGACCTAACATAATTGTTTGTGGTGCTTTCGCTGAAAAGCCTATTTGAAATCGGACASTTGTGGGATTAACAACAAGATTACCTTTAAAATGGTATAAGATACATATAGGTTTGAGGAATTTTAATTATGAGATTGTTTGAATTTGGCGCCCTGCACTTTCACTGGCTGTTGTCATATCGATCCTGTTAACGGGATTGCAGCCATAAGATGTTTTTTTATATAAGTAGGTGCGTGGATCAAAAAACCAGTCAGTATCTGGTGTGACCACCGTTTGCCTCATGAAGCACGACATCTCCTTCACATAGAGTTGATCCGGCTRTTGATTGTGGACTGTGTAATGTGGACAACATTACGCTACATTTAAATTTTGTGCGAAGTTGTTGGTATTAGCGGGAACTGGAACAAGCCGTACCTCGACCCAGAGCATCCCAAACATGCTCAATGGGTGAAATGTCTGGTCAGTATGCAGGCCATAGAAGAACTGAGACATGTTCAGCTTCCAGGAATTGTGTACAGATCATGGCAACATGTGGCTGTGCATTACCATGCTGAAACATGAGGTAACGGCAGCAGATGAATGGCACGACAATGGTCCTCAGGATCTCATCACGGTATCTCTGTGCATTCAAATTGCCATCGATAAAATGCAATAGTGTTTGTTTTCCGTAGCTTATGCTTGCCCATACCATAACCCCACCGCCACCATGGGGCACTCTGTTCAAAACATTGAACATCAGCAAACTACAAACGATGCCATTCGTGAAGAGAACACTTCTTCAGTGTGCCAGTGCCCATCGAAGGTGAGCATTTGCCCACTGAAGTTGGTTAAGACGCCAAACTGCAGTCAGATCAAGACCCTGGTGAGGATAACAAGAATGAAGAGGAGTTTCCCTAAGACAGTTTGTGCAGAAATTCTTTGGTTGTGCAAACCCACCGTTTCATCAGCTGTCAGGGCTGCTGGTCTCAGACGATCCCACAGGTGAAGTAGCCGGATGTGGAGGTCCTGGGCTGGCGTGGTTACACGGTTGTGAGGCCGGTTTGATGTACTGCCAAATTCTCTAAAACAACGTTTAAGTTTACACTGAAAACGTTTTACCATCCCGAAAATGATTATTTGTTGGAGTGGCGGTAACGATTTTGCAGCCACTGCCCACCCCTGCTAAATGAATACAGGGGAAACACTTGATAGCCTGACAAATGGCTCGGGTATTGGCTCGGGTATTAGCTCGGGCAATTGAATCAAGTCAGCTAAATGCCCTCTCGTAAATAACCTACCACAGTCAAAAGCCCAGACTGACCACACATGATAACTGTGACCATTTTTTAAATAAACAGCAGCTATTGAACACATCATCATCTGGTTAAGCACTTTGTTTTCTTATTAGCAGAACAGTGTGGGTAAAGAAATGAGCAAGAGAGATTGTTGTCTACACATACTACAGGGTTAGGATAACACACTCGGGGCAAGATCCCAGAGTAAAGAAATTACTCGTAAAATATGGTTGGGTTAAAACCAGTCGCTCGCTCACACACACACTGTTTCCACTAGGATTTGTGCGGTTTTAGAGGCCCTCCTCTTGGCGGCAGAGCCAGAATATTGCTGTGTCAAAGCACATTTTCCACATTTCTACTCATTTTGCAATGGGGCAGATGTAACATATATTTTACAGTTTTTTAGTTTACACTGAAAACCAGTGGTGTAAAGTACTTAAGTAGTACTTGAAAGTATTTTTACTTAAGTCAATTTTTAGGCATCTGTACTTTACTATTTATATTTGACAACTTTTACTCCCTTACATTCCTAAATAAATGTACTTTTTAACCCTATACATTTTTCATGACACCCAAAAGTACTSATTACATTTTGAATGCTTAACAGGACAGGAAAATAGTCCCATTCACGTACCTATCAAGAGAACATCCCTGGTCATCCCTACTTCCTCTGATATGGCAGACTCACAAATTATGCATTTGTGCTCTCTAAGTGTTGGAGTGTGCTGCTGGCAATCCGTAAATTCTTATCATTAGGTGACAAATGCTTAATTGATGCAAATATAAAGAGAGACCCTAGATATTTTGAATAGCATATTCTACCATCCTCTAAATAGAACAGGAATTCAGTAGCCTATTCTAGATGAAGGATAATGTGTAGTTACTAGCTCACCACAATATCACCTATAGAGGCTCGGTGGGATAACGTGCTTGGTGTATTAAAATATAGGCTAGCTTGAGCAATGGACTTGGGCTGATTTTTCAAAAGGGGTCAGGAGGGTACGGGGGATGAGCAGATATAAATAACCTGTCAATTGGGGAATCCTCCTACCCCTGTAATCCCGTTGAAAGGTGTTCCTTAGAGGTAATAATAGCACCGGTGGTTTACGAATGTGATTTAGTGCATGGCTGTGGGACAGGGCCCGGCCAGCGTGTGGCAGGGTATGGGGGCCATGGCTAAGCTACTAACGGCTGTCTGTGGAGACAAATGAAAAGCCAAAGCCTCTCTGGCTTGCTTTCCCTCTGTGTGCAGTGTTTCCCCTATATGCATTTAGCAGCGGTGCAAATAATACTTTTCGGGATGGTAAAAGGTTTTCAGCAATGGAGTAAAAATAAAGATACCTTCATAGAAAATGACTCAAATAAAAGTGAAAGTCACCCAGTAAAAATACTACTTGAGTAAAAGTCTAAAATTATTTGGTTTAAAATATACACAAGTATCAAAAATAAATGTAATTGCAAAAATATACTTAAGTATCAAAAGTAAAAGTATAAATCATAAAAAATTCCTAATATTAATAAATACAAGATGATTAGTCAATTTGATTATTATTATTAATGATTATTGTCACCAGCATTCAAATCTGAGGTGGTAAGTGTGGTACATCCAATAAAATGTCCAACCTCCCAAATGGGCATCCCCACAACCACTCACTAATAATCAGATCTGGGGGATATACAGTGTCCTTTAATAGATTAAATAGACCACATTCAGTTCCAAGAAAAGCTACAGTGGCAAATCTGGAACAATGGCATCACTTGTGCGAAAGGCAAGCTGCTATTGTGGCAGTAGTTACACTCAACACCAATGTTGTTCCGCAGTCTGGGCTGCTGGACTAGTAGACGACATTTGTCCTTTGCAGGAATACCAGCGCATTAGCGAATTGTTGTTCATACACAACATTCTTAGGGACATTACATTTTTCTATTCATTATAATTAGGCCAAATTTGTAAATGCACGTGGCAGTCAAAGTTATGCAGAAATGTTTCAGCAAACTGATCCTCTTCAGTGTGCAGGTTGAGTAGGTAAACTCCAAACTAATTCTTCACTTCAATTTCTAGGGGGAAGAATTGTTGATGTCTGTCTAAATGACAAAGCAAGAGACTAGACTGACAATTTTAAAACAGCCACACCAGTAGAAAGCTTAAAGATGGCCAGATCTTATCCATGATGTTGCTCAACGATCAATAAATCATTGTTTTATTCAAAAAGTATGATATATTTGGGCTTGAAGTGACAAATCTGAACTGCCCACTTTGTGAAAATCTGTGTAAATGCGGTGTCTTTTCCTATATATGACATTCACATTTTTTCAGCCTAAATTTAGTTTCAGAGAAGGGTTTTATTTGAATGTTACCACCCACTAGCCTGGCATTGTATATTAATCAGAAACAGATGCAACGTCAGTCCTCTTCGCGACTGAGATGAGCCAAACAGCCTTGTGTCCACCTGGCCACCTGAACCATGGAGCACATTAAAATAGGGGATGCAAATTGTATGTTTTTGCACCTCTGCTTTTTATTTTTACGTGAAAATTACCATAATCCATTGGATAATTGGTCAATTTTCCCTTCCTTTTTAGTTAGTCTGTATTAAAAATTCATATACAGTATCTGACCATTTTACAAAATTGTATAATTGCATGATATGATAGCATTTTGCAGACCTGCTCCCCCAGTCCCCCCAAGATTAATGTTTTTTGTCCACTAAAGATTTGCTTCACTAAATGCTCCACTGCTTTCATTGGTGTATTGTTAGCTAGAAACCAGATAATGAAAAGGCACCCACAAAATAAAATTCAAAGGTCATTGTAGCCTATCATTTCACTTCCCCTGTGAGAACCATGAGCATGGACTGACTTGGCTTTTCTGTGCCGCAGCCGGCAAACGTTGCACAGTGTCCATTACAATGTAGAAGAACACATATCAGACTTCAAAGATAGGCCAGTGGTTTCTATCGGTGGCAAAGATTTCCATAAATCAATGCGTTTGACAAATCCAGCTCCAGAATCAGCCAGAGCCAGCTGGCTAATCTTTTGAATATGRTGTAGTAAAAAGAAGGAAAAAAATCCAACAGATAACATTAGCTCGCTAGATAAAAATGTGCAAAATAGCGAGATTAGTTTAGCATGCTAGCTAGCTACACCGAAAGCCGTCAGGGCCCTATTTGTTGATGTTTATCAACTCCACCTGGAAATTCCCACACCCAATTTGTATAAGTAGCCTTTGTCATTCTTCAGAGCTGGAACCTAAACGTGCATTTTCTCTCTAGGACAGGGAATTACGTTGAAATAGTGTCGGCAACTTCCTCGGGGAGGGTCCTTTAAAACACAAAGGCTATAGGGTAATTGTACCTATTTTCTAAATATTATGTTTTCTGTTGTTGGCAGACAAAGGACAAGACAGTCAGTCCCACATGGAATCCAAATAGTTTGTTGCCAAGGGATACTTAAGAGATTAGTGCTCAAATAATCAACCATTGTAAGTGAATCTGGTAGAGTAGAGACACAAACTTGTTTCTAGGTCGGGAATGTTTTCCAGGAACTAATCGTTTGTGCTGTGGGGGGAGAAAGTGTTTTTGAATGCATTTTGAAGGACATACTTCACATACTAGGCAATATACTGTAAAATTGATATGACAACTCTCCTGACCCAGTCCCACGCACATACAGACACAGCCGTTCTAGAAAAAACTTATTGCAGAATCTGAGAGAATGTGAAAGAAACTCAGTCTGCCAAAGTTCACATACCCATATAAACCGATGCAAGCAAAAGCATTGACACACCTGGGCAAATCTGTCTTCATTCTTGAGGGACTCTATAATTAATCATGCAAGCTGATTAGAAAATGGGCCCATTTCTGCTTAAGGCAGCAAGGAGGTTAAGAAAACATGAGGGTCGTTCCATGTAATTTAAGCAAGCCATGACACCCACCATCTCAGATTGTTCTGAAATCATTTCTGTAGTTAGAAACAGATAAGATTAGCATTCCTGCAGCATTATTTTGTTGAAATATGATTTGATCTCTGAGGAATTAAGCTAATTGTGTGGCTTTTGACCATTTCTTTGGATTACTCATGTCAGCCTACTCACTGTTAGAAAAAAGTCTAAATCGGATGTTAGGTACTATATATTTATTGAATATTATATGAATCCTATAAATTAAAAATGGCCAATTTGCATTACAATCAATTAGCTTCATTTCTCAAGAGATCAAATTATATTTCAACAAAATAATGTTGCAGGAATGCTAATCTTATCAGTTTCTAACAGAAACATTTTCAGAACAATCCGAGATGGTGGGTGTCAAAATCCTCTTTCTTGTGGTTTTTGAGGTGGAATGACCCATGACATATGGAAGAGATTAACATGGGTGATATGAGCATACTTGTGACGAGATAGGGTGGTGGTCCATGCCTCAGTTTGAGGTACTTGTTGGCTCGCAAGACCTCATTCACTGCAGCTGTTATTGCCACAACGGTGATGAAGCTTGACTTCGGGAAAAAGACACCAATACTTGAGGGAAGCACTTTTGATATTTCATGAGTACCCTGCGAGTCCTACTCCCCAGAGAGGTTTTGCTGTGAGAACACTCAGGGATCTTTTTTCATGTTTTCATTCAGAGCCTTCAAGACCTTAATGCAACAGACTGTTCTTTCATCAAGGGAGATTAACTCCAAAGCACCCATTCATCACCTTCTTCCCCCCTGCCACGTGTGTGTACAGTACACGTGTTTATGTAATATATGCATGAGTGCGTGTGATAACATATAGGCCAGGGGTCCCCAATTACATTCAACCGATTTTTCCTTGAGCGGGTAGTCGGGGGGCCGGAACATAGTTCTAAATCATTTGTACACTGCAAATTGACCACTAGAATCCCAAACAGAGATAGCATTTGGCAAACATTGATTACATTACAATCACATATGCCTCTCTAGTTATGCATGGGAATACTTGGGAACAGATTTCCTAATTTAAAATTACTTTGAGGAGATGCCCTGGTGACTTTACAGTCTTACGACGACCAACAACAACAAAAAAGAAGTTTGCTTTTGCGCAGAAAACGTGGGGGTGGGGGGAGGGGGACCCGCCGGCCGCCTATTGGGGAACCCGTGGGCTGATAATGAGCCTTTACTGTGGACTTTATGATGACCATAATGAGTTACTGCCCCCTCCATGAAATCCATTAAAGGCGGATATTAAAAAAAAGTCTGAGCTCTGCACTGAATTACACCAGTATCATATGACCACATTACCCACATATAACTAACAAGGAGGACTAATCAGAGACATACACACAATCTACTGGAGCCACTTTCAAAACTGCAAAAAAGGGTCATTATAGTAATCAAAACAACAGACAGGTTTTGAATGCCCTGTATGACGTGATTAGGACATTTCTTTCCTTTCAAATACACAATTTAAAATGGCATTGATGTCATCACTCTTATCAACTATTTGATTGAAGTACTTGCATTACTTTTCTAGAGGTTCTGAATTGGATGTGCAAACAAACACATGAACATCATGCCCTGGCTGTGACCAGTTCCTCAAACCCAGCAATGATGAGGTTGAGGTACCTAAACATCATGCTCATGTTTACTTCACATTACCATGTGTCTATTTTGAACCGAAATGTAATGTGCATCTAGCATATTCATTATCAGACAGATGCCATGTCATGCTGTGTAGAATATAATACAAAATATGAGCTCCTGGAGGGGACCATAATCAGGTTTCTAAAACGTGGTGCATTCATTAAGCCAAAGGGTACGCCAACTCACTCACACAATCCATGTTGTTAAAAACAGAGAAGTGGGTGGGAGGGATACTTGTTGATGTGGATCTATCGGTCAGAGCTGCAGGTTGTGATGCACATCTGTAATAACTATGAGGCTTTGCTGGCAGCAGAACCAGATTAGACCCGCGCTTCAGGAAATAATTGATGCGCTCAGTCAGCAGTGTGCAGCAATAGACCACTTGAGCTTGTATTTTTACCCCCTTCTCAGCCAGTGATTGGACATAATCATCCATGAAATGCCCAATTTCCATCAGTATAGCCTGTGGTGGACCATCCGTGATGGTCGGCCATTGTGCCGCATTCTAAAAAGGCCCCTTTTCATGTATTTTGGGGCGCTCACAATCCAGGGCTTTGTTTTTCACAGTGGTTGGGAAAGGAGGGATATAGTCGTTATTAAAATGCTTCAGTGATACAGGCACATCAGAGACTAGAACGACAACAGCCAGCGGTATCCAGAGCTCATATAAGGGAAAGAGGCAAATCACTCACAATGAATGGTCAACGGTAGAGATGAAAACACCCCCAGGAAATAGAGCTCCAAAAAATGTTGCTATACAAATATAATAAGCATTTCTAAGATATGAATGTCTCAATATACATGGAAATGTACATAGAAAAAACAGTAAACCAATATAAACCTCATAAAACCAATCTCAGATGTTGGCTCCGTCTGCCACAACAAAATAAAACTAACCAAATGTATTACTGTTCACCACCATGCATATTTGACAGCATGTCAGGAGACCTTGAATCAGGGAAACTAACACTGGCCATGGAAACACGGGTTTGCAACATGCAGGCGGCATGCCTTTTGAATGATTACCCCAGACACAATTCTATGTTCCAAACCACTGCTCTCCTAAAACTGTGGCTCAACTTTCATAATACTGCATGAGGGCAATTTCACGGTAACATAGTGATGCCGAGACTCAAGATTTTTCACTTTAAAATGTAGGTATGCCAAATAAAAACCAATGATTGCAAAGATAAAGTGGCACTCCAGTCTGCTTTTCACCTCATTTACTTAACACAAGGCACATCTCAATAGGTGGTCCAGATAAGTCATGACATGGCACAAGTGGGGGGGGCTTTCCTCTTTTGTTCTCTATTGTTCCTCAAGGAAGGGGGAAGGCCGATGACATCACGTATTACCATTAGACAAACTCCTTGAATGCACTACTCCTAGAAGTTTTAACAAAACACTATTTTGTTAAAAACTAATTTGTTTTACCCTTTAGTGTGTGTACCTCACTGTATTTATACTTGGGATATCGCTTTTCAAAAGTAATAGTTCAAAAATCGCTGTGCATACAACTTTAAATTGAACAAAAACACATTTACTTGAAGAACAGCGCAGATGTAAAGTTTCGTAACAGAATGACCGTTTGTGCCGTCATTCTGTTACCAAACTTTGTATGATGATTTGATAGTAACATAGGACAGGTGGGTTTAATTTATTTAAAAATATATATATTTTACCTTTATTTAACTAGGCAAATTTAACTAGGTTATTAGTGGTTGTTAAGCCCCAATGTGGAACTTGTTTTTCACCGGGCTAAAAGAAACCAGCACTGGGACTCTCTGGCCATTAAAACTACATAGGGAATGAATAAAACAAAGATGGCCCTGGAAGCATAGTGATAGGTGAAACTACACCCATAATAGTGTGGTCCACAGCTAGGGAGCATGCTGATTATTGAAACGTCAAGTGTGAAGCTCCTGGTTTACTGTGGTACCATGTGCCAGGAGACCCAGACTCAGAGAGGGAAACCCTCGCACCACCCAAATGAATGGGAAGAACTCTGCAGAGGGTCTCTGTTGTCAAAATAGCATTGGAAGTTGCTAGAGTGTAACAAAGCCTCCCCCCCAAAAAACTGCAAAGTTTGCACTGCAGCCAGGCCTGTACCACACATCTCAACAACACTGAGGTGAAAACTGGCATTTATGAAGCATGGGATGGGCCCTATCTGGTCCAAACCCAGAATGTGTGAATTAGTTGTATGTGTGTGCTTTTTTGCAGCACCATGAACAACAAAGGTTTGAAGTCAAGTGAATTCATGAGGTAGGCTACAGCAATGTGATAAAATCATAGAGAATCATTATATTGTTCAGTGTGCTAAATAATGTAGTCATGGAAATAGACACATTTAAGTAGCCTATAATGTCATGATAAAAAGGTGGCAAAGGTGTACTTTCTACTCCTGAGGACACCGATGTGAACATGTACCCTGGTGTGTTATTGCAACCACTTAAAACAGAACAGGAATCCCATCGGTGTTTACAAGAGCTGTTGATAACGCAGTAATTTTCCACTTTCCCTTCACAGTTGGGAGCAGATTGCCCGTGTTTACACCGCCCGCTGGGTTGAGTGGGGCATAGGGTCAACAGCATAGGCTGTGGTTGTGTGGCTCTTTAGTCTAATATAGCCTACGGCACCACTGATGAGATGGCAAACGGAATGTCAAAACAACATACCTCAGTTTTTTCGATTTGTTTTCCTTCTTGTTGAGCACTCCAGGAACGCAGTTTGTGAGCTCGGTCCAATCTGCATGTAACCCGCAACTCCAGCCAGTGGAGAACCTCGAAAACAGCCAGGTCTCCTTTCTGTTGGGACGGTAGCATGTACACTTTTTCTGCCCTGGTCTGCAATCACACGGGACTTCTAGTCTAACATTTTGCACCAGATGCCTGCCAAAAGTGGTTCCGCCAGTTTTCTGTATGTGAAGAAACACTATCACGTCTTCACCCTTGATCTCGAAATCAACGGTGCGTTCCAAGTCTCTGACAGGAAAGTAGTACTTTTTTATATAATGGGGATCCGGAGTAGGGAAAATATCCATATTGTCCTCGGCGAGGTACCCCTGTGGAGACCCGAAGTTCATCACCCCAGGAGCCACGTACTGATATAAAATCATCATGAAGAAGACGGATCCGACGACGATCAACAAAAATTTGCTGGTCCTCTCAACCATGTTCCCTCCAGTGCCGTTCATTTGTTACCATCTCCCAGATAACCGAAATGGGGGTACTTGGTACCTGAGCGTTGCGCTCTTCGTTTGTCCCTCCATAGACAGTGGGGTTTTAGCTCGTCAGAGGACCACGGAGCAATGAGAGAGCAGGCGTGGATACATTGTATCTCGCCCGCTTTCACAGAGCAACCTCAATCCGAGTTGGCAAAAATCCAAAGCTGCGGATCAGAAGCAACTTTGAACCTTGCTACGCCGACAGTCACAGCACTCTCAGCTCCCGCAGAAGAACTGTTCGCTTCTTACCAAAGTAAGCAGCATTCGAATCGTCTTCCCCCTCTACACTGTTGTTCGGTCGTCACTAGTTACCACAGCCACAAAGTCATAAATCCCGCCCATTTCTACAATTTATCTTCTTAAAATCTGATTTTCAAATCTTAACCTAACCTCAACTCTAACTTTAAACCCACTGCTAACTTTATGCCTAACCTCAAATGAAGACCTTTTTTTATTTTTTATAATATAGCCAATTATCACTTTGTGGCTGTGGTAACCAGTGAAAACCCGGTTGTTCTGTTGCTCCAGGACCAGCATGCACAGCGACACCCACTTCTCAACACACATTTACGTTCATCTCACACACGCAAGAAAAGCTACCTATAGGCCTACACGTGTAATTATTTGTTTGCAATACAACGCCCACAGTGGAATTCCTTGTCTCTAAAACCATATTAAATTACTATTATAAACTGAATTAACAACATATTCTATAGCATATATGGTATCTACAATGTGTTTTATAATTAGTGTCTAATTTATCCTAAGGAATGAATACAATGAGTGTGATTACATGCACACAATAATACGATGTGAATAGTAATAGTTTGATTTAAACGTTTACATGCTTTGCAAGAAGAATGATTGCCCTAATAATGCTGTTTGCATCGACACATCTCAAATCAGGCCACCTGATGCAGAAAATTGCCAATCAGAATAAACGTACCACAGCAACCATGTTATTTTTGTGATGCCTATTTGGTGCGGAGTGCAGACATTTATGGTTTGTATGTGAAAACTATTTCTTAAATGCATACTTTTAGTTTCTCCGAACTAATTTCACTCGCGCAAAAGAAGGAAACTCGCGCTGCTCGTGCGCAGATTAAATGTTTCGCTCTAACTCTGATTAAGGCGTTTACATGTCCTAATAATTCAAAAGATTGCTCAGAAAACCAGGTGTTTTAATAAACGTATGCTTACTTCGATTATGAGTTTACACGGATTAAGATAAGAAGAGTAAGGTGTTTACATGACTAATGCCATACTCGGCCTACTGCCATAATCAGTTTATTAATATTGTAACGACCCTGGGTTTATAAGCGCGGAAATCGACTCTGCCGCTGGAGCATGCTTTTGCGGCACAGTCGATAGCGCGCCGGACCTCGGGCTAGAAGGTCGAGGGTCGAGGGTTTCATTACAATATCAAATTATTAGTGTTCATGTGAACGTACTCAATGAAAGGCACAGTGACAAAATATGTAATTATCATCATCAAACAACAAGTATTTGTAGGTCTAATGTCAGTGAAACACTTCACAGTGAAAAACAGTGGCGTCATGCACAACATTTTGAGGGTGCATTTATGGCCAAATCCCCGGATTTGCATAATTTCAGTGTATTGTATAATTGTATCCCAAAAATTGTTCCCATAGTTTCAACGGGCATGGTGAAATGTGTTTTAACAAGGTATAATGTCTCTGAAATTACAGTATCAGGCAACAAAAATGTAACCAAAATGAGAGTAATGATTATCAATACAGTAGGAGAATGTTAACCAGAAGATCAAACCTGTAGAAAACCTTGGAAACTTCAGGTATGTAAAAGGTAGGTGTTACATGGGTGCATTAGTAGGGGGCGATACTTCTTTAACCTCAGATACACAAAACAGTGTGCTATATTACTCCCAGGGCTATGTATAGGGTTGCACAATTCCTGAAATGTTCAATAAATTCCCTGGTTTTCCCGAAATCCTGGTTGGATTATTCCCGTAGTCAGGAGTGACTAAGCATTAAATCCGCAATCTTCCGAACAAGATTTCGGGCAAACCAAGTAATTTATTGAAAGTTCCAGGAATTTTAAAACCATTTAAATAGTCCTTGCCGTCATAATCATGCAGTTCCTATGTACCAAGAATGTAACACATCCATAGATTGTCCAGAACAGGCCTATAGTATTCTTACTTCTTCTAATTCAAATGCAAATTGCTACACATTCTTAATGTGATACGGATTACATTGGTTAAATGTACTCTACTTATGATTATGGTATGGGCATGTAGCTCATCATAGAGAAGAAATATACATACTTTTGGCCCAGATATATTGATACCTGTACCTTACTCTGGTGGTTTGTGTGTAGGCTACACCACTTGAAATGGCTATACATCACACACTTAAAGCTGCAACTGTTTGTATTTTTTAAATATTCAAAAGCTCTAATAAGTTGCTAGTGGTCATCCAATGTGATGCAACAGGCTGCTGAGTGGCGCAGCGGTCTAAGGCACTGCATCTCAGTGCTAGAGGCGTCACTATAGACCCTGGTTCGATTGTATCACAACCGGCCGTGATTGGGAGTCCCATAGGGTGGCGCACAATTGGCCCAGCGTTGTTCGGGTTTGGCCGGGGTAGGTCGTCATTGTAAATAAGAATTTGTTCTTAACTAACTTGCCAGGATAGTTATTAACTGACTTGCCTAGTTAAATAAAGGTTAAATAAAATAAATAAAACAGCTACCTTTATTTTATTTCACCTTTATTTAACCAGGTAGGCTAGTTGAGAACAAGTTCTAATTTGCAACTGCGACCTGGCCAAGATAAAGCAAAGCAGTTTGACACATACAACAACAAAGAGTTACACATGAAATAAACAAACATACAGTCAATCATACAGTTGAAGAAAATCTATATACAGCATGTGCAAATGAGGTAGGACAAGAGAGGTAAGGCAATAAATAGGCCGTGGTGGCGAAGTAATTACAATATAGCAATTAAACACTGGAATGGTAGAATGTGCAGAAGATGAATGTGCAAGTAGATACTGGGGTGCAAAGGAGCAAGATAAATAAATAAATACAGTATGGGGATGAGGTAGATTGGATGGGCTATTTACAGATGAGCTATGTACAGGTGCAGTGATCCGTGAGCTGCTCTGACAGCTGGTGCTTAGTGAGGGAGGTAAGCGTCTCCAGCTTCAGAGATTTTTGCAGTTTGTTCCAGTCACTGGCAACAGAGAACTGGAAGGAGAGACGGCCAAAGGAAGAATTGGCTTTGGGGGTGACCAGTGAGATATACCTGCTGGAGCGCGTGCTACAGGTGGGTGCTGCTATGGTGACCAGTGAGCTGAGATAAGGCGGGGCTTTACCTAGCAGAGACTTGTGGATGACCTGGAGCCAGTGGGTTTGGCGACGTGTATAAAGCGAGGGTCAGCCAACGAGAGCATACGGGTCGCAGTGGTGGGTAGTATATGGGGCTTTGATGACAAAACGGATGGCACTGTGATAGACTGCATCCAATTTGCTGAGTAGAGTGTTGGAGGCTAATTTCCAAAATGACATCGCCGAAGTCGAGGATCGGTAGGATGGTCAGTTTTGGCAGCATGAGTGAAGGATGCTTTGTTGCGAAATAGGAATCCGATTCTAGATTTAATTTTGGATTGGAGATGTTTAATGTTAGTCTGGAAGGAGAGTTTACAGTCTAACCAGACACCTAGGTATTTGTAGTTATCCACATATTCTAAGTCCGTCCAGAGTAGTGATGCTGGACGGGCGGGCAGGTGCGGGCAGCGATCTGTTGAAGAGCATGCATTTAGTTTTACTAGCATTTAAGAGCAGTTGGAGGCCGCGGAAGGAGAGTTGTATGGCATTGAAGCTCATTTCGAGGTTAGTTAACACAGTGTCCAAAGAAGGGGCATTATTAACGTCAGCTATCTTTCTATCTTTCTGGCTGACAATGTAAATATAACATTTATAACTTTTTTTGCACCGTTTCTGACGACATTGTTGCTCAAATTGAATCGGGTTATCTTCAATCTTGTACGTAACTGTTATCGCATCGACAGTCTCACATTTCCAGACTCTGTTGGGTTGTCACTAGTTACCACAGCCACAAAGTAAAAATGGTCTACACTGACTTTCAGTTAGATAACAGAGCCACAAAGTCTCAGAACAGATGTTGATGCTACATCATCCCAGCGGTGACTACCAATGAAAGATGGGGTTTCTGGGATATCGTGTTTAAAACTAGAAAAAATACTAAATTCTTGCCAGAGGGGTCTTCAAAAACAGCTGTACAAATGTAGTTACACAGTGCAGGTTTAATCAAACCATTAAGATTTTTCTTCTCTGTATGTTTTTGTTTAATCATATGCTAAACGCTGGCCAGTCTACAGACCATGAACCATAGAAACGGCTGGTGGCAGACCGTGTGTGGCATGATCACAGCATGACAAAATGCAACACACTTATCAGGGAAATCAACTGAAATCTGCAACATAATCTCTGTGATTGAGTGCTGGTGCTCTATTAGGAACATGCACCCTTCTGTGCCGGCACTGTAAGAGTACTTGTGTGCAGCCATTTATTCATGCTTTGACCCCATTTGTTTAGCAGTCACTAGTGGGAGGCTTGACTCTGCTCCCTTTTAGCACACACAATGATGGTTATTTTGCAGCTTGAAACGTACTAAGAGGCGGCATTATAGCTCTTTTAACGTTTAAGAATGCAAATAAATAATGTTTATGCAATGATGCCTTCAAATGTCGTGCCTGAACCTTGTGCCTATTTGTTCCCAAAATGGCAGCCCACGCATTTACACTCATTATTTATGATCAGATTGTGTTCCGCAACATGTCTAATTGAACTATGCAAATCTATTGGTGCGTATCTGGATTGCATTATTAGGATGCTATGTGCCTCACAGTGCTGCAGTATTACAATGCATCCAGTGCCGTACATGAACTCCTATCTGCCTCCTATCTTTTATGCAAATATAACTATTTGGTGCAGAGAGGGCATCAAGTTCAGTTTTTGATAATTTTATGTGTTAGTAGTTCAATGTCACAGGTCAATATCAAACCTCATTTGGCACAATCTCTGACTGTTCGGATAACTTGGGTACTTTTCTTACAATCTATGGCTATTTAAGTGATCATAATAATAATAGCCTGCTGAAAATACATGTTTCACCTCAAGTAGCCTAGGGAAAGTGTCATTGCACTGTATCCATGCATAAACGTAAGAAGAATAAACATGAAATTGACCATATTCAAGGAGAAAAATATGAATGAACAAATTACAAATACCATTAACGTTATGTGATGTTCAGAGCGGATTCATACAGGTTCATATCTTCCCACGATAATGAGTTATATCGATTTTGTACACCATATGGTTTTCTAATCTGGAGAAAGGAAATAGCTGTTAATTGAAAGACCAGGCCCAGTGTGAAACTGGACTGACTTATATCCTGGGATAATTTCCCTATCTCCAATGTGCAAATTATGTTTCCTGACTGCTGGGAAACTTTAATTTTTATACTGTGATATGGCATTTTCTTTAAAGGGCATCGAGAGGACAGGCCGAGAAGAAGCCTAGGCTATCATAGCCCTTTCATTAGAATGGGATCAATTCAAAACACCATTGTATTATAACGCAGTGGGCCTAGCATATAAACCATTTGCTTGTGTTGGTCTGTGAGGTAGGCTGCCACAGTGAATATACTGTTGCAGTAAGGAGGCACACACGAATAGTATTGTTTTTCTGCCCAAGGTGAGGTCTTTTATTTTGCAAAGTGCAAATAAACTAGCACCAAATACTTACAATATTTACAAAATAATAAACAGAACGAAGAGCAACATACTGTAAGTCAGAGCACTAGTCTGACCCAGGCCTCAATTAGGCCTGATAGCACTTAGCACGAGCACAATGATAGAGATACAGGCTGTCTCCCCCCTCACAGTCAGATATATCATTCAGTTGTCAGGATAAAGTAGGCCTATGTGTATTTTGCAGTTTCGTAGACAGACATTTGACTTGTTTGGTTTAATTGAAGCTATATCAAACAGAGCTAATCGTGACTTTCTATCAAAAAAACATGTTAATTGTACTCAGCAAATGTATAGAAGTAAAAGCCACTATTTGACTTACGAAACACGTCATTCAATGATAATTAGCTAGGCCAGTCAGTCCCTATGGAGGGTTGATTAAAAATACTCCACATGCACATGGGGCTTTATTGCTAATGAATGACCATTGGTGCAAATGGCCTCGTCGCACAGAACTGTCCTCAGTTTTGTGCATTGGTGGACTGTTTTGACATTAACCTTAGCTATTTGCCTGTCGGGATTGAAGGCAGCGGAGCATGTTAGCTAATACCTTAAGTTCCTATAATGTGCTAGGACAGACCACCTAGCCTAGCCTGCTCCAACCCCTCCGTAATTGCATTTAATTAGTTCTCTTGTTGACCAAAGATCTGTAGTCAGCTTCCTCGATGGAGAGGAGACATACAATAAATCAACATACAATAAATCAACGAAGGGTAAAAAAGTATCCTAAAGTTCACTGGAAGGGCATGGAGCAATACCAATTCACACCCAGGCACGCGTGCTCTCTGACTCACATTTACACCCATAACCTCTCTTATGTCGTATATACAATACCTAATCAATTGTCTTGTTTGCACACTGGACCTGCATTGCTCTTTGATTCCTGTTCTTCTTTTGTTTCTTCCTTCTCTCTCTCCTCTCTCTCTCTCTCCTCTCTCTCTCTCCTCTCTCTCCTCTCTCTCTCTCTCTCTCCTCTCTCTCTCTCTCTCTCTCTCTCTCTCTCTCTCTCTCTCTCTCTCTCTCTCTCCTCTCTCTCTCTCCTCTCTCCTCTCTCTCTCTCTCTCTCTCTCTGTGTAATCATTAACACATTAATACTTTGTGGATTTCATTCACATTCTATTAACATCTTTCACTGTATTTAAAGATGCAGTCCGGGATCTTAAGCACCACAAATTCTTAACATATTGACAATACTATGTCAAGAGTGCTCTTGTGAAATCCGGATGGTTCGGTGCTGATGTGTTAAAGTGCCATTATTGTATGTTTGCCGTGTAACTGTAGCCTAGTGGTTAAAGGCGTTGGGCCAGTATGCAAAAGGTTGCTGGTTCGTTTCCCCCGAGATGACTAGGTGAAAAACCTGTCGATGTGATCTTGAGCAAGGCACTAAACCCTAGCTGCTCTGGACAAGTGTCTTCTAAATCACGTAAATATAATATAATCTTTGGGGCATTTTGGTGCCGTAGTTTACAGCCTACACAGAATGAAACTGAAAAATGTCCTAAAAGCGAAGTCAACAGGGTAACAGGGTAGAGGTGCCTATATTAAAGTAAAATGTGTATACTTTTGTATTTGCCTGTTTGAAGTAATTTATTGTGTGGTCTGACCTGTTTCCGCCAAAATTGTGGTGCATTTCCTGGAAATGCAGCTGTCTCCACGTCCAACATCTGCTTTTCCTGTTTGAACCAAAATTCAGCCACAGTTGACAATCTTCTGGATTGGTAAGAGCAAATACTTCATTGTGTTACACATCTGATTCATGCACATTTACCTAGTAGGGACTAGTTAGCATTTTTCCTATCCAAATCCCTTCCTCCAGTATTCGGAAGGCTTGAAGCCTCATCACACAGCTAGGGTGAGAAATGACTCATCAGATTTTGGCAGTATTGAAGCGTGATGGACAAGGGACTGCTGGGGGCATTTTTAATCGGTATGTTAAGCCACTCTGTGAAGGCCTTATTTCAACATAATTCCATCGGTTTCCACTGTGGCAAGCAGGTATAGCCCCAAATCCCCACGGAGCACATTCCTCTCTAGTTCATCCCATTTTTCTAAATAGACACAGATCCCTATACCCCAGACATCACTCAATAGCCTTGTATCTGTCTCTTTCTTTCTTTCCTTCCTTCCTTCCTTTTTTATTTGTATTTTTTATTTCACCTTTATTTAACCAGGTAGGCCAGTTGAAAACAAGTTGTCATTTACAACTGCGACCTGGCCAGGATAAAGCAAAGTGCGACAAAAACAACAATAATGACAATTTAGCATTAACACTGGAGTGATAGATGTGCAGATGTACCTCTACCCCTCCTTCCTTCCTTCCTTCCTTCCTTCCTGTAATTTGAGATAGTTTACTGACATTCATTTTTAGATCTTTAAATCTAGTTCTAAAAGTGTGCAAGCCTTCATTGAAAACAGAGAGAAACATTCCCTTATGAAATTAACCTAGTGGTGGATCAGTGTGTTTAGTAGGACATGCATTTTCTTTCCTCCCCTTGAAAAAAAGTTAGGAATGATTTCAGTTATCCAGAGCCGATGCGCTAATTGAATTAGCAGTATGGGAAGCACCACCTAAACCAATGCCTTTTCCCCCCTAAATCACTCTTTGAGTTTTGTCCTAGCCACATTGCATGTTATTTGGCAGGAAAGCCGCTTGGGAACACATTCAATCGATTGTGTGATTTTATTTTTGGCACAACATGTTATGTCGTGGAGCACATCTGGGCCAGACAAATGATGCATTGAACATTAATGTGTCTCTATCCCCTCTGGGAGATGTGAAACGCCAGAATATTACATCACTATGGTGCCTGTAAACTGATCTAGGCTGAGCTATGTTCAAATACTGTAGTTAAATTAGTTAATAGACCAATAAGAAATTTAGTTCCAAACCTCTCTTCCAATAACAGCTAGTTTTCAGTTTTCCCCTCCCAGACAGTCATAGCTAAATTCTTACTTGGAAAATTGCTATTTGCTAAGAAGCTATTTTTGACCATTTTAATTGAAAACAATCACAGTAAGGTACTTAATTGTTACCCAGAAAGGATTTGATATTGAGATAGGAACGGCTGCACTGGACCTTTAAGTATTTTCATTTATTTCACTACTTCCTTGTTCCGTCTCCTCAACCTCCTATTGGAGAATTGAAGGTGCCACATAAGGTGCACTTTAGGTCTTAAAACCATAGTCAATAGGCTGCATGAGGTCATAATGGAAAGGGTTTTGAGCTGTGATACATTTGTTTCCAAAAAGCTTCTCGGAAATACACAGCGCTTCTCGGGGTGGCGTTCATCTCTTACTAATTACATTTTCTGTGCAGCTGCTCCAGTCACTGACGTAATCTGCCCTTTAAAGTGACGTAAACTTTTGCAAGAAAAACAAGTATCTGAATCTCTGCCGCAAAAAAAAAAACATGGGCCAAATGGGAAAATCAAATTTTTCAGATGTGTATGTGTCGGTATTTCTGGGTTTACTTTCCCCCATGTAGATGGTTATTCTTGCTGTCACTTTTGTCAGTATGAGGCGAGAGGGAACCAATCATGTGTTATCCCGCTAGGCAAAAACTGGTTGAATCAACGATGTTTCCACGTAATTTCAACCCAAAAAATCTATGTGATGACATTGAATCAATGTGGAAAACTGATTGGATTTGCAAAAGTCATCAATGTAAGGGCATTTCATATTTTTTCCACCGAACTTTTAACATAAATCCAATGACATGGTGACATTTGTTGTTGATTTCACATTATTTGACAATTCCACCCTCAATCAATGATACAGTGATTTTTCCCTTTCAAGTTCTGTCACCTTGTTATGCTCCAAGGTGGGAAAGGGGATACCTAGTCAGTTCCACAACTGAATGCATTCAACCAAAATGTGAGTGCCGCATTTAACCCAATCTCTCTGAATCAGAGAGGTGAGGCTACCTTAATCTACATCCACATCATCCGTGCCCCTGTAGCAGTTGTTGTTGGGGGTTAACGGCCATGCTCAAGGGCAGAACAGCTGAATTTTCCACCTTGCCGGCTCAGGGATTCGAACCAGAGACCTTTCGGTTACTTGCCCAACGTTCCTAACTGCCGCACCGTACAACAACATATAACATGACAATATAACAATATGTATAACAATGGCGAGTATCACTTTTGCTGGTGTTGTCATATTTCTCAGCTCACAATGAATATTAGTGAAGCTGAGGAATATGCTGTATAGGGTCCTCTGCTGATTAGCAAAGGGAAGGAATTTGGAAACATAAAAGGTATTCTAGCTGAAACTGTTGCTATGTTTTCTGTCTTTTACTCTCCTCTGAAAAAAATAAACACGTAGTAAATGTGGCCATATAATTGCTTGTTCCCAAGATAATTTCAAATTCACTCTTCACTGAAGAATAAGAGTTTACACAATTAACTTCCAGTCCACACAAATGGACCAACACCTGCACAAAGAGACACACATCTGAGGGTAAATACCCCTCTGTTCCAACGAGCGGCTTACTGAGGCGAACATATGGGTCATTGGATTTTAGCTAATGAGCAGACAAGTTCAACCAATCTAAGGCTGTAAAATTTCACCAATCTCCGGCCATAAAACACACAGCATGATGGGCTGTCCAATTAAAACTGAAGTGTTGCAACAGTAATGCCTCAATCATTGACTTGTAAAACCTAATGGTTATGGCCTTTGACCGGTATAGGTTTTGTTAGACTTAGTCTAGGAGGTTATTTGACCTGTCTCAGTGATATTACTTGAATGGGTATCTGTGTGTCTTGTTGAGGATGTCAAGTGAAAAGTTATAGAATATGATCGATTTAGAATCAAGTGTTTTCTGGGTAAATATTAGGACACTACATCCAATCACCACTGAAAATGATTAAAATGTTGTAAAGAAAAAGTTTGTCAACGAGAGACGAATAGATCTGTAACATTAAAATACAACTGAAATTGTACACACCAAGTCCATTCAAGTTTGACACTTTTCACAAACCATCGGGAAAATGTATTTATAGAAGCTCTAGAACAGATATTTTCAAGAAATCACTCATTATCTTCAATCTTCTCAAAGCCCATTGTAAACAGTTATGTTAAACCACTAGACTTCTATCCTGAAAAACCAAATTTGATCTCAGATGTTTTGTATATACACTGAACAAAACTATAAATGCAACAAGTAGATGAATAGCTGCCATAGCTCAATTATTTATCAAATATGATTGCGTAGTACAGATCTTGATTGCATCAAACCGGGAGAAGCTAGTGAGCTAGGCCAATTGAGGCTGCTGTCACGATCGTCGTAACGTGGAAGAGAAGAGGACCAAGGCGCAGCGTGAAATGAATACATCTTCTTTATTATCAGACGAAGACGAAACGAACACTATACAAACTAATCAAAACAATAAACCGACGAACGTGAAGCTATACAAACAATGTGCTGACATAGACATAGACAATCACCCACAAACTACCTAATGACTATGGCTGACTAAATATGGCTCCCAATCAGAGACAACGATAGACAGCTGTCTCTAATTGAGAACCAATCTAGGCAACCATAGACATACATACACCTAGACTAGACACTGCCCCATAAACATACAAAACCCCTAGACAATACAAAACACATACATCCCCCATGTCACACCCTGACCTAACTAAAATGATAAAGAAAACAAAGATAACTAAGGCCAGGGCGTGACAGCTGCAGTGCTTGCGCTTTCTCATCCTACACTTACAAATAACTCCATTCATATAGTCGTGGTCGTTGTAGCCTATCCTTCTCCTTTTAACTTTTAATTCCATTAATTAGATATCTGCTAACTTTTGCTACACACTGAGGCTCTATGACTAGCCTACTGCGGCTTTGATAACTTATGATTGGCCAACAACAACAAGCGTCACTCTCCGCTCTCGTGAAATGCAAGAGCAGCAGCATAAATTGTTACATTTCTCTCTATTGTAGCAGTCGCGTTCGGATCTGTAGGAGCTCTTTCGGAGATGTAAGTTAAAATTACATATAGTGGGCCCATGTTTCATGAGCTGAGATAAAAGATCCCAGAAATTGTCTATACGCACAAAAAGCTTACTTCTATCAGATGTTGTGGACAAATTTGTTTACAACACTGTTAGTGAGCATTTCTCCTTTGCCAAGATAATCCATCCTTCTTCTGACAGGTGTGGCATATCAAGAAGCTGATTAAACAGCATAAATCATTACACAGGTGCACCTTGTGCTGGGGACAATAAAAGGCCACTCTAAAATGTGCACACAACACAATGCCACAGATGTCTCAAGTTTTGAGGGAGTGTGCAATTGGCATGCTGACTGTAGGAATGTCCACCATGTTAATTTCTCTACCATAAGCCGCTTCCAACGTCCTTTTAGAGAATTGGCAGTATGTGCCTCACAACCGCAGACCACATGTAACCATGCCAGCCCAGGACCTCTACATCCAGCTTCTTTACCAGTGGGATCGTCTGAGACCAGTCACCCGGACAGCTGACAGAATTTCTGCACAAACTGTCAGAAACCGTCTCAGGCAAGCTCATCTGCGTGGTCGTCGTCCTCACCAGGGTCTTGACCTGACTGCAGTTTGGCGTCGTAATAGACTTCAGTGTGCTAATGCACAAACCTCAGTGGCCACTGGCAAGCTAGAGAAGTGTGCTCTTCATGGATTAATTCCTGTTTCAACTATACCGGGAAGATGGCAGTCAGCGTGTATGGCGTTGTGTGGGCGAGCGGTTTGCTGATGTCAACGTTGTGAACAGAGTGCCACATGGTGGCGGTGGGGCTATGGTATGGGCAGGCATAAGCTACGGATAATGAAAACAATTGCATTTTATCAATGGAAATTTGAATGCACATCGATACCGTGACAAGATCTTGAGGCTCATTATCGTGCCATTCATCCGCCGTCATCTCATGTTTCAGCATGGAAAAATGTCCCAGTTCTTCTGTGGCCTGCATACTCACCAGATATGTCACCCATTGAGCATGTTTGGGATACTCTGGATCGACGTGTACGATAGCTAGTTCCAGTTCTCGCCAATATCATTGGCACAGCCATCGCACAGCCATTGAAGAGGAGTAGGACAACATTCCACAGGCCACAATCAACAGCCGGATCAACTCTATGTGAAGGAGATGTCGTGCTGCATGAGGCAAATGGTGGGCACCCCAGATACTGACTGGTTTTATGATCCACACCCCTACTGTTTTTTTTAAGGTATCTGTGACCAACAGATGCATATCGGTATTCCCAGTCATGTGAAATCTATAGATTTAGGGCCTCATTTATTTATTTCAAGTACTGATTTCCTTATATGAACTGTAACTTGTGTTTATATTTTTGTTCATTGTATTAAACACTGGAAAATCACATTTTTGACTAAACCGGGCCTTTTAAGATAGTCAGAAACAAAAAATGCATATGGTTAATCTAAATGTTTTTTGTAAATAATATGCTTCCTAAGAGAGTACATTGAAACACCATGGTTGAAGAAATTCATCGACATCCTGAAAAAAACTTGTATTTCAGGTGTTGAGTCATTAGGCCCACATGCCAATAGATCTGAAAATATATATATTTTTCAATTCCTGAAAGTTTTGGAGATACTAGGTTTATCTAGGACAGACAAAATGCTGCTTGCCTCTCCACCGTGTGTAGGCCTACACTGTTACGTATTAGGCTTAACACATCCAGTTACCCTTTCACGCACAGTCTGCTCTTGGTGAGTGGGAGGTGGAGGTTACAGACAGAGATTGTTTTCATCCTTTGAAATAGATTCAGTCTTCCTAGAAGAATACTAACATTCTATTGATTTTCAGTTACTTTTCTCCTGAGGAATGAAACTGTAATGACAGAGACATTTTCTATTGTCAAGGGTACTACTCACAGGCCCATTCTGTAGGCGAGCGCTCCCATAAGGCTCCCATAAGGCTCCCATAAGGCCCATAAGGCTCCCATAAGGCTTGCTCTAACTGTGGCGCCACCTGCACACTTTACACTTTTGTCAGTAAAGATTGCTTCAACAATCCATCAATGGTTCTTATAACGAAGTTTATAATGACAGCAGGGTACTCTGTCTATTATTCGTAAACCCCATAACCTTGAATAACTTTGACCCTGTGCTCTATTCTCCACAGTACAAGTGACTAAGGAATGGGTGATGAATAGCACCTACTATATTCTCCCGTTGCAGCTCCCCCTCAAACTGTACAGTCAATGGTGCACTGAAACGGTTTTAATCACCTTCATTGTACTGAGTGAGGTCATACACATCAATGTCCCGAGAGCCATGAGAAATAATGCACCACTTCTAAAGTGAGGGTGCTAATTTTCACTTCTACTTACCATGAGGTTGGGTTGTGATTTTTGTAATAAATCATGATGAGTTGGGCACAGTAACATGCATGCCTTCCCATTGCTCTTTCTTTGCATCCACACGTACAGGCTGTAAGAGTAATTGTTTCATGCTCAAAGGTCAAAGGTCACAATCAGTATATCTGGGTTGTGTTCAGTAGGCATCAAACGAATGAAAGTTGACAGAAACGGAGAGGGACTATCTGGGTCGTATTCATTAGTGCACACCGCTACGGAAAATGTAATAAGATTTTCTTATTGGACAAGTTTAGGTAGTCCCTCCCCCTTTCAGTCTGTTTTCTGCCATTTGTTGGCTAGTGTCTATGACACTGGACTTGACCAATAAGAAACGCTAATTTTGTTTTCCATTGTATAACATTTTAAACCAGTTTCCACCACGTCCCCTAATGAACACAACCCCGCTGCCTGCATCACATATCAGTATACCATTCAAGATGGCACAGTCGAATGATATCATCCTTTACAATTCCAGGTTAAAGTGGAACCGTCTGGACTGTGCGCCTGAAGTCCATGTCCGTGCCAGCCTCCAGGTTGAAGTGCATGGACGCTTTGACAAGAAACCTCATTACACGACTGACGTTGTTACGTTCCATGGAGCTAGCAACATATGCTCTGCAACGTTCCTGCATATGGTACTTTTTGCAAGAACTCTTTGTCTCTTTGAGATGGGGAGGCAATCATGCCAGTCGAAAATGCACAACCACAGCCATCTGCCCTTTACCTGGTTGGGCGTAGAGAAACACAGCCATCTGCTCTTTACCGGGTTGGGCTGCTCTTTACCGGGTTGGGCTGTTCTTTACCGGGTTGGGCTGCTCTTTACCATGTTGGGCTGCTCTTTACCGTGTTGGGCTGCTCTTTACCATGTTGGGCTGCTCTTTACCGTGTTGGGCTGCTCTTTAAAACCCGTGTGTGGGCTTGCTCTTTAGCCATTGTTGGGGCTGCTCTTTACCCGTGTTGGCCTGCGTCTTTTAAACCGCGGTGTTTGGGGCTTGCCTTCTTTTACCGTGGTTGGGCCTGCTTCTTTACCATGTTTTTGGCGGGTTGCTCTTTACGTGGGTTGGGCCTGGGCTCTTGACCGGGGTTGGGCTGGGGTTGCCTTTTTCACCATGTTTGGGCCTGGCTTCTTGTACAACCATGGTGTGGGTCCTGCTCTTTACCATGTTGGGCTGCTGTCTTTACCGTGTTGGGGCTGGCTTCCTTTACCCGTGTTGGGCTGCTTCTTTACCGTGTTGGGGCTGCTCTTTACCGTGTTGGGCTTGCTCTTTACCGGGTGGTTGGCTGCTTCTTTAACGTTTTGGGCTGTTCTTTACCGGTGTTGGGGTCCCTGCCTCTTTACCGTGTTGGGCGTGCTCTTTACCGGTGTTGGGCTGCTTCTTTACCGGTTGGGCGTTCTTTTACCATGTTGGGCTGCTCTTTACCGGTGTGTGGGCTGCTCCTTTACGTGTGGGCGTGCTCTTTACGGGTTTGGGCTGCTCTTTACCGGGTGTTGGGCTGTTCTTTACCAGGGTTGGCTGCTCTTTAACCCATGTTGGGCTGCTTCTTTACCGGTGGGCTGCTTTCCGGTGGTGCTCTTTACCGGTGTTGGGCTGCTCTTTACCGGGTTGGGCTGCTCTTTTACCGGGTGTTTCGGGTGCTGTTCTTTACCAGAGGCTGTCTTACATGTGGCCTTGTTACTGTTGGTTCGCTGTTAACTTGGGGCTTTGTCTTTAATCGCATGTTGGGCTGCTTCTTTAGCCTGTGTGGGCTGGCTGCCTTTTTACCGGTTTGGGCATGCTCTTGTACCCTTTGGGCTGTCTTTTTATCGCTGTTGGGCTGCGTCTTTACCATGGTTGGGCTTTGCCTTTACCGGGTTGGGCTGCCTCTCTTACCGGTGTTTGGGCTGCTTCTTTAACCATGTTGGGGCTGGTTTACCTGGGTTCTTTACCGGTTTTGGGACTTGCCCTCTTTTAACGCGGTTGGTTTTACGGGTTGGGCTGTTCCCGGTTTGCTCCTCTTACCGGGTTGGGCTGGCTCTTTCGGTTAATGCCTTCGTTGGGCTGCCTCTTTACCGGGTTTGGGCTTCTCTTACGCGGGTTAGGGCGTGCTCCTTGTAGACCCGGCTTGTGCCTGCTCTTTAGCCGGGTTGGGTCTGTTTCTTTACAGGGTCTTGGGCCTTGCTCTTTAACGCGGGTTTTGGGCGCCTGCTTCTTTAACGGGTTGAGATGCTCTTTACCGGGTTGGGCTGCTCTTTACCGGGTTGGGCTGCTCTTTACCGGGTTCGGCATAGAGAAACATTACACATACGATACTAATCTTGTGTTGTTGTGATTGGTGAACAGTTATTATGAACTTCTCATTTAGAATGCATTGATCTCTGTCTGTTGTTTTTCTGACTCAACAGATGGTCATTACAACTGGTGCAGTCCTCTGTACTGGCAAAAGCAGTAACTGGATTGCTCTTTAGGATTGATAAGACATTCAAAAGAGAAGCAACAAAGCTACAAGTATAGTATAGGATCACCTTAACGTAGTAAGGCTTCTGTTCCAATTGCAGGCATTCTGTAGATTAGGGGTCGGCAAAAACCGTCCCGCAAGTAATTTTTTTATATACACTCACCGAACAGTTTATTAGGTACACCCATCTAGTGCCGGGTTAGATCTCCAGAACAGCCTGAAATCTTCTGGGCATTCTAGAAAGTGTCAGAAACGTTCCACAGGGAGGTTAGTCCATACTGACGCGATGGCATCAAGCTGTTGCTGCAGATTGGATGGCGGTATTCTGCGAACAGCCCGTTCCATCTCATCCCAAAGATGCTCTATTGGGCTGAGGTCTGGGGACTGACCAGGTCTGGGGACTGACCAGGCCACTCAAGAACTCGCTGTCATGTTCCAGGCAATGTTTTTCCACTCCTCAATTGTCCAGTGTTAGTTATCACGTGCCCACTAGAGACGCTTCTTCTTGTTTTTAGCTGATAAGAGTGGAACCCAGTATGGTCGTCTGCTGCAATAGCCCATCCGTGAAAAGGATTGACGAGTTGTGCGTTCCGAGATGCCGTTCTGCACACTGCTGTTGTACTGCGCCGTTATTTGTCTGTTTGTGGTTCGCCTGTTAGCTTGCACGACTCTTGCCATTCTCCTTCAACCTCTCTCATCAATGAGCTATTTTCGCCCACAGGACTGCAGCTGACTGGATGTTTTTTGTTTGTCGCACCATTCTCAGTAACCTGTGCCCAGGTGCCCAGGAGGCCGTTTCTGAGATACTGGATCCAGCACCGACAATCATACCACGCTCAGTCGCTTAGGTCACTCGTTTTGCCCATTCTAACATTCAATCGAACAGTAACTGAATGCCTCGATGCCTGTCTGCCTGCTTTATATAGCAAGCCACGGCCACGTCACTCACTGTTTGTAGAAGTGATCCATACCTAATAAACTGTCCAGTGAATGTATATATAGGAAATCTATTCCCAAGTATTCCCATGAATAAAAAAATAGACGTGATGGTGTCTCAATGTAATCAAAGCATAACTTTTTTGGGGCTTAGTTGTGCTCAATTTGCAGTGTTCCGGCCCCACAACATCCCCTTCGAAAAAATTAGCCCGTGGCTGAATCTAGTTGCCAATCCCTGCTGTAGATCCTGACCATAGCCACCAAGAGCAGTTGTTGGACTTGTCAGAGGAATGAAGGGTTCTTTGAGTGCACAAGTTGATCATGAGGGTATGCCGGTGATGGAAAATGACCGGTCTTCTGGCTTTCCACCCTGTTCAAGAGGGCTCTTTTCTCTGAGATTGCCATTCACAAAGCCATTCACATCCAAATTGCATGAACAGAGGTGCATTGAGATTGCTCGTCCTATTCCACTCATGTGATTGCGCCATCACCATAATTTCAACTGTGTTATCACAACACCTCTATAGTCTTGCTGGTCCCTGAAATATGCCTATGGAGCATACTGAGTGCAGTGTGATATTATTACAATCAGTTGTGACATGAAAAAGCTCATGAGTGACATCCTCATTGGTTTGCATCCATTAGGGGTACGGATGGGGCTGTCACTTCAAAGTTTATTAACGGTGAGACGGCGGACCAATGACAGGCTTCAGAAGCCTGATAAGGCAGATCACAGGCGTTTCTGACAGGGCAGACAGAAAGGAACCCGGAGGCTCCGACCGACGCACGACGAGAACGAACAAACAATGCATGGAACATGTCTCCACGCCAGGCAGTTCAATGTAATTATCTCTCTCAAACAGTCCGAATGTAATCAACAGTTCAAACAGCGAGAGAGAGAGAGAGAGAGGAGAGGAGAGAGAGAGAGAGAGAGA
>NC_036867.1:5009507-5044803 GCF_002910315.2 Salvelinus sp. IW2-2015 | reverse complement strand
GAGGAGAGGAGAGGAGAGGAGAGGAGAGGAGAGGAGAGGAGAGAAACAAAAGAAGAACAGGAATCAAAGAGCAATGCATGTCAGAAAAAAGACATTGATTAGGTATTGTATATACGACATAAGAGAGGTTATGGGTGTAAATGTGAGTCAGTCACACAACCACCATTGCCAACCTGGTCTCAGAGCATTTTGTATTATTCTGTATGTAAATCCGAGACACTCCATTTAATATGATATTTTGCGTTTTGTATGGCTCGATTAATTTGTGGATGTCCTTCATCCATTTAGTATGATATGTTACGAATGACAATTCATTGATTTGTTACGAATTTGAAAAACGTACAATGTTACGATTTTGCAAAACGTACAATATGTTACGATTTTGCTAAACATATCATATGTTACGAATTCTAATTTGTTGTGTCTAATGTTGCCTAGGTGGCTAACGCTAACATTAGCTAGCTGGTTAACGTTAGCTAAGCTAGGGGTTAGGGTTAGCAGTTAGGATTAATCTTAGGATTTAGGTTAAAAGGCTAAAGCTTAGGGTTAGGTAGCATGCAGTTTCAAAGTAGTTTAAAAGTAGTTGAAAAGTTGCTAATTAGCTAAAATTCTAAAGTTTCCATGATGAGATTCAAACACACAATCTTTGGCTGCTAGTCGTTTGCGTTATGTGCCTACCATCCACCCCGACCAACCACCCTTGTTTTTGCCTTAAGTAACCTTCTGTCTTACGTAACCATACTAAACGTAACATATAATACTAATTTGAGTGTCCCGGATTTACATTTACTTTGTTACAGCTAGTCTATGAGACCAGGCTGCCATTCCGCACACCTCCACTATCTCATATTTCATTGGAAATGAATTTGCATTATTAGCCTGTGTAACTACAATCATACCCACAGAGGAATAAAATATCACATCCAAATATATATATATATATATACCTACTCATTCTAGGGTTTTTCTTTATTTTTACTATTTTATACATTGTAGAATAATAGGGAAGACATCAAACTAGTGAAGAAATCAAACTGCTATAACACATATGGAATCATGTAGTAACCAAAAAAGTGTCAAACAAATCCAAATATATTTCATATTTGAGATTCTTCAAAGTAGCCACCCTTTGCCTTGATGACAGCTTTGCACACTCTTGGCATTCTCTCAACCAGCTTCATGAGGTAGTCACCTAGAATGCATTTCAATTAACAGGTGTGCATTGTTTAAAGCTAATTTGTGGAATTTCTTTCCTTCTTAATGCGTTTGAGCCAATCAGTTATGTTGTGACAAGGTAGGGTTGGTATACAGAAGATAGCCCTGTTTGGTAAAAGACCAAGTCCATATTATGGCAACAACAGCTTAAATAAGCAAATAGAAACGACAGTCCACCATTACTTTAAGACATGAAGGTCAGTCAATGCAGAAAATGTCAGAACTTTCAAAGTTTCTTCAAGTGCAGTTGCAAAAAGCATCAAACGCTATGATGAAACTAGCTGTCATCAGGACCGCCACAGGAAAGAAAGACCCAGAGTCACCTCTGCTGCAGAGGATACGCTGCAGTAGTTTATGCTGCAGTAGTTTATGTGTCGGTGGGGCTAGTCTGTTATATCTGGAGTACTTCTCCTGTCTTGTCCTGTGTCCTGTGTGAATTTAAGTATGCTCTCTTTAATTCTCTCTTTCTTTCTTTCTCTCTCTCACTCCTTGCTGTCCCCAGTCCACCTGGCCGTGCTGCTGCTCCAGTTTCAACTGTTCTGCCTGCGGCTATGGAACCCTGACCTGTTCACCGGACGTGCTACCTGTCCCAGACCTGCTGTTTTCAACTCTCTAGAGACAGCAGGAGCGGTAGAGATACTCTTAATGATCGGCTATGAAAAGCCAACTGACATTTCTCTGAGGTGCTGACTTGTTTGCACGCGGACAACTACGTGATTATTATTATTTGACCATGCTGGTCAATTAATGATCATTTGAACATCTTGGCACAGTTCTGTATAATCTCCACCCGCAAAGCCAGAAAGGACTGGCCACCCCTCATAGCCTGGTTCCTCTCTAGGTTTCTTCTAGGTTTTGGCCTTTCTAGGGAGTTTTTCCTAGCCACCGTGCTTCTACACTGCATTGCTTGCTGTTTGGGGTTTTAGGCTGGGTTTTCTGTACAGCTTTGAGATATCAGCTGATGTAAGAAGGGCTATATAATATTTGATTTGATTTGATACGTTCATTAGAGTTACCAGCCTCAGAATCGGCAATTAACTGCACCTCAGATGCGCCCAAATACTATTCAACAGAGTTCAAGTAACAGACACATCAACAGCAACTGTTCAGAGGAGACTGCGTGAATCTGGCCTTCATGGTTGAATTTCTGCAAGAACACCACTACTAAAGGACACCATATAGAAGAAGAGACTTGCTTGGGCCAAGAACACAAGCAATGGACATTAGACTGGTGGAAATATGTGCTTTGGTCTGATGAGTCCAAATTTGAGATTTTGGTTCCAATCGCCGTGTCTTTGTGTGACGCAGAGTAGGTGAACGGATGACTCCGCATGTGTGTGTCCCACGGTGACGCATGGAGGAGGAGGTTGTTATGGTTGTGGGGTGCTTTGTGGTGACACTGTCAGTGATTTATTTAGAATTCAAAGCACACCAGCATGGTACCGCAGCATTCTGCAGCGATACGCCAGTCCCACATAAGCGCAAACCAGATGGGATATCATTTGTTTTTCAACAGACAATGACCCAACACACCTCCAGGCTGTGTAAGGGTATTTGACCAAGAAGGAGAGTGATGGAGTGCTGCATCAGATGACTGGCCTCCACAATCACCCGATCTCAACCCAATTGAGATGGCTTGGGATGAGTTGCTCAGCATATGTGGGAACTCCTTCAAGACTGTTGGAAAAGCATTCCAGGTGACTACCTCATGAAGCTGGTTGAGAGAATGCCAAGAGTGTGCAAAGCTGTCATCAAGGCAAAGGGTGGCTACTTTGAAGAATCTCAAATAGGAAATATATTTGGATTTGTTTGACACTTTTTTGACGTGTATTATATATACTTTTGACATGTACTATATATATATATATATATTAGATACATATATTAGATACATAGAAGAAAATCACACTTTTTAAAGATGCATTCTGACACAAGCTTTTGCAATGACACAGGTGATAGTGCTGGGCCTAAAATGACATTTCCCTCATTCCCCTGCAGCTATGTGCTAATACGTTCCAGATGCTGTGAATACAGGGCTAATTAAACGCTGAATTCCGAGTCTCCTGTCACAGAACGGGATTTCCTGATTACTGCAGCAGAAATTAGCAAATGAACGCCTCTTTTGCATCCAACCATCAAGCTTTAAGAAACCCCAGAAGATGGCAACAACCAAAGAAAAGAAGAAAAGGGCATTAAAAGGAAACAATAGGTTTTAGTGAGCAAAGCAGCGTGGGATGTGGATGGTCCTCCAGCCAGCCACATCTGTGTGTCTGGGCCCACGTCCAGCCCCTCTTGGGGGGGTCAGAGGTGACCGTGTGCATTTTGCTGGGGCTATATTTGGACGCGGCCAGGCTGTGTCTGGTCGACAGAAGCCAACTGCACGAGTGGCTTTACAAACATCAGCCTAAACACACTGACCATCTGTGTGTATTTATAGACAGCATATCTCTTGCATGTCAATGCATCTGTATTTTGATGGTGTGTTTATAATAAACGTAGTGACTGTTTAGGACTCAGAAGCAGTCACCAGTAGGAGTATGTTATAAGAGTCATCAGAAAGAGAGACATTTCTATGAGAGTTACTGTAGATTTCACTTATGTGATTTGAGAGCCTTCCCTTTGTTCAGGTTTAGAACACATCTACATGTGATAGACAACACATGCATTTTAATTGGCTGTTAGCGTTTTGATAATTTCCACTCTTAAGGAATGATAACATTTGGGCCATGGAAATTGGTGGTTGTCAGGATGGCAAGATGCATCATGTGAAATGATTCATGGAATGGTTAACTGCTTTTGTCCCAATTCAAGGACTGACATCATTCAATTACCAACCATTCCATTCCACACAATTCAAATTACTTTCTAGAATGAGTAATACTTGTATATGTATCATAAAATACCTCAGGGTGAATAATAGACACAATGTTGGATACTGGGATCAGCAGTAGTGACAGAGTAACCACACACACAGCCTGTTAATAAGATGCTATTAACAACTTCAAGAACCCCCATCAACCATCCGTGACACCTCACCACTTTCTATGTGTACTAAAGTGTACCTGTTCTGTGTCTACTGTATGTTTGCAGCAATGATTCTGTAAATAAGTGTAGATGAGTAGTAAGTGGACGTTCAAATCAAATCAAAGTTTATTGGTATATTTATTGGTTTATTGAATGTCAACATCTCTTCAAGCCCCGGCCAAAACTCTCACTCTCACTGTAGTACTCCCTCACAGCTCCGGGGGCTGTATACCGTAGGTTAATAAATGAAATGTAAAGTCCCCATAATTGGGGACTCTATTTGATTTTTCTTATTCAATTCAGTCTGATATGAGCACGGTAGCCCCTATCTGCAAAAGCAGGAAATCTGCGGAAAGCTGAGTATCTTGGCTATTGATTAGTGGCTTCAAATCTTTGGTATGGCTTACCACCATATATGGGCATACACATTTGAATGGGCAGTCCAAGCTGATGACCTCATTTCAAGATGGTTGCTACCTACATTCCGGTTAGCGTTGTGAAGCATAAACTAAATAAACATGGGATACTTTGATACACACCGAAAGCCGTGACTCCACTGATCATGAGGATATCTTATTTGTCTGTCTGTGACCTACCGTTATTGATCACCAGCCCCGAGAGTCAACATTTTTATTTTACGCAACGTTTTCACCAAACAACTTACAAGGTAAGCTTTGATTTGGCCTGTGTTTGAGCTATAGCTACATGGAGGAATAAAATTCATCCTTAGGTAGGTAGGAACCACTTTGCCAATGTTATCTGATGATGTACTGTATGACGTAATGGCAACATCAAATGTCCACCGATTGACAATATCTTTGCGCATCAAAAATATAATGTTGCCTGCTTACGCGCTGTAGGCATCCATATCCCCTGTATGTCCCCCGACACCACCACAATGTCTGAGAGAGGTTGGTGTTGTAGAAATTTAGTTTTTATAGTGAACAATAACTTTTAGGTGCATCCAGTGTGTAAAAACAGTGAAATTACCACATTCTGACACTGGAGAGGTTGAAAGGACACTTGAATGTACCCTGGATAGCCCATAACACCACCACAATGTTTGAGCGAGGTTGAGATGGTAGAAATTGTGTTTGTATACTGAACAAATAGCTTTTAGGGACTGCACATACAGTATGTAATAGCACTGGAATTATCTAATTTACAGACATATGCCGCTTTGGAGAGGTTTAGGGACACTTGGAAACGTTCAGGAAACACCTGACACCATTTACTAAAACATCTGTCCATTTCTAGTTGTTAGGTCTATCAATGCCGTCTAATGTGTTTAACTCTAGTCATCAATAATTCACTTATAGCTTGTCAATGAAAGATGACTTTCTAAATAAATAAATATATATTTTGTGTGTACTTGATCTTGTGTATTCTGAACTATGTAACTCCTATCTTCTGATTATTTCCTCATAATCTCCCAGATGTCTTCTGTCCAAATATACCAAGTTTTTGCATGTCAGAATCATGTAATTACACATGAATAGCAGTTACTTTTGGGTATATCTATTTAGGCGGACATCTACAATTTGCCAGTACATTTAAGAGGACATGAATCTTGCACTGGAGGCAGAACGGAGTGATTTTTGCTAGCTGCAAAGTCAAAATTAGTATATATGGTAAAAATTCATGGAAACCAACATGTGCTTTTTGGTTTTAATTTCAGGTTAGGTTTGGGCATTAGGGTTAGCAGCGTGGTTACGGTTAAGGTTAGAGGTTTAAAATCAATTTTTATGACTTTGTGGCTGTGCCAACACAGGCACATCAGAATTGTTTATACATTTCAGCAGGAATCCATGAATAGACTTGATGCAGTCTGTGAGAGCTGTTAAACAGAATCAGTAACCCCCTGAAGAGTATTCCCCATGTGTAAAGAGAACTGTTGAATGCAGTCTTCACTACATTGCATGTTAAAGCTAACCAAGTGTGCAAAATTGGTTGTAAAGATTTTCAGGCTATTTTATTTTATTTTTTATTTCACCTTTATTTAACCAGGTAGGCTAGTTGAGAACAGGTTCTCATTTGCAACTGAGACCTGGCTCTTTTGGCATCGTAGTCCAATTGTGTACTGTTTGAAAAGTAATGTTTTTATTAGATGCTGACATCTTTCCCAGACATCTTGATGGAGTCATCAAAATATGTCTTCACCTGATTTCACCTGATGTGCTTAGGTAATATCACCTTAACCAACCAGAAAATTACGTCATTATGACATCGCATGCCAAATGTGACGGTGATCATAACGTGGACCTGTTCCGTAGTTAGGTTCCGTGGTTGCCATGGTGCCGTGAGGTCGCCAAGGCAGAGAGCTCCTGTACATTTTGTAAATATTTTGTAACGGCAGCCTTCCTCCTCTTCACGAGAAGAGAAGGTGTAGCAAGGATCGGACCAACACGCAGCGTAGCCAGTGCTCAACATGTTTAATTACGACACTGTGAACACTTACAAATAACAAAATAATAAATGTGGCAAACTGATACAGTCCTAGCTGGTGCAGAGCAACACAAAGACAGGAAACAACCACCCACAAACCCCAACACAAAACAAGCCACCTATATATGATTCCCAATCAGAGACAACACAAAACACCTGCCTCTGATTGAGAACCATATTAGGCCAAACATAGAAACAGACAAACTAGACAGACAACATAGAATGCCCACCCAGCTCACGTCCTGACCAACACTAAAACAAGCAAAACACACAAGAACTATGGTCAGAACGTGACATATTTAATAATTTGGAAGTGTTTTTTTGTAAAAATATTTATGTTGATAAATCTCAGTTTAGATCACATAGATAGATAGGGTGGTCTTCAAAGTCAACCGCAAGGCTCTCCAGAGGGTGATGCGGTCTGCACAATGCATCACCGGGGGCAAACTACCTTCCCTCCATGACACCTACAGCACCCGATGTCACAGGAAAGCCAAAAAGATCATCAAGGACAACAACCACCCGAGCCACTGCCTGTCATCCAGAAGGCAAGGTCAGTACATATTCATCAAAGCTGGGACCGAGAGATTGAAAAACAGTTTCTATCTCAAGGCCATCAGACTGTTAAATAGCCATCACTAACTCAGAGAGGCTGCTGCCTACACTGGACACTTTAATAAATTGATCACTAGTCACTTTAAACAATGCCACTTTAAATAATTACACTTTAATAATGTTTACATATCTTACATTACTCATATGACATGTATATACTGTATTTTATACCATCTACTGCACCGTGCCTATGCCGCTTGGCCATCGCTCATCCATATATTTATATGTACATATTCTCATTCATCCCTTTTAGATTTGTTTGTATAAGGGAGCTGTTGGGGAATTGTTATATTACTTGTTAGATATTACTGCACTGTTGGAACTAGAAGCACAAGCATTTCGCTACACTCGCATTATCTCCTAAACATGTGTATGTGACCAATACAATTTGATTTGATTTACAAGACTGCTGATGGATCATTTGTTTGCATTGGCTAGCTAACTAGCTGGATGGCTCGTTTAAATAATGCAGCAGCAGCTCCGGCTTTTTACTTTTCCCTGCCGGTTGAAAGGTGGAGACTGCTGTGTCTGAGATGTCAGAGGGACTGGTCCTGACCACTGCTGATGTGTAGTTGAATTTCTGCCGCTTTACTGCAGCCGATGCATCACCCAGTTGGTACACTGTAGTCAGTGGAGGATCAGCTACCTACGGAGGAGGAGCGGCTACAATGGAGGAACTGGTAACGTCGGACAAAGCGAGGGCCCTGATGAAGAGCTCCTGGCTTGTCTGACAGACTGACTTTCTCCCTGGCTGTACTGTACCATCGATGCGCCCTCCGCTCAAGCCATACTGACTTTTCCAAACTGCCTCAACTCCATTTGTTTTCCATATTCAATTTGTTATTCATTGATGAATAATGCATTTTGTTAACAATAGGACCACAATGGAGATAAGTTTCTTAACTTTTTTGTGTTGTCCTCTATGATTTCTAAATGCATAATTTTTTTTTCTTCAAGTACATCATGTCATATGACCTCCCATCAAAAGTGAGACACGTTGTTTGAGGTATACATAAATCAGTAGAGTCCATCTCGTGTAGAGGGACACAACAAAAGGATGAAAAAGGTTCAACTGGCAGCACTAATTAACTGTTGATTGGTTCGTAAAGAGGGTAAATAGGCATGCTTACCACGCCTTGTTGCCGGTGAACTTTTAATTAACACTGACCTGATTGAAACAGAATTGCATGAGTGGAAACATAAGGTGTTCCTTGATTGACATGCAAAAAAATTTAACCCTGTGTTCAAATAAAAGCTGCCAAAAATATTTATTAGATATTTACCACTGCATTTTTGTTATTTTACAGTTACTCCTGTCCCAAGCTACCTACAATTACTTCAAATGAGTTAGCACAGTATATAAGCAGACAAATGAATATCTACCAAACCATTTTTAAAGGCACATTATTACATGTTTGATATGCTATACTCTTGCCTTGTCTGGTATTGTTTTAACTGAGTCTTTGCAGCCTCTTGTGCTATCTTTGGAAATGAGATCAGGTTCTCAATTGACTTGCCTGCTTAAATGAATAAATTAATAATCACTTACTATCTAACGCTATGTATAAACATTCCATCTAAGGGGATTCTAAGATGTCTATTAACAATCAACCTCTATTAGCCCAAGGCTTTAATGGCTGCAATTGCAAGAGAGGCTCTAAATGTCTCATCTGGTATATGTTGCACAGGGAATCAACTAATCCCATAGGTTTACCTGCGAGTTATTTTGTGTTGCAATAACATCCAACTGAGTGAGAGTTATCTACTGCAAATAATGTATATTGGCAAGCACATGACTATATCACGACTGCAAGTTCAAGCTGAAGAGGCAGATCTCTTATCAGGCAGACAAATCCAAGACACAGAGCATTTATTATGCCATTACATAAAAAAACTAAATGTTCTCAACAAACGGGAAGCCATTATATGAGGGAAGAGTGATTCTGTTCTTGTGCATTTGTCATAATAAGACTCAATCTGTGTAGTCTGAAGCCCCCACAGGCCAGCTTGATTACCTCTGCTGAACCAACACAAACACAAGCACCACCACTGAGCTGCTGTTGAAGGGCTTTTTTCTCCTTCGTCCTTGGGAAAACGCCGAAGACTGATACTGAATTGAAGGTTATTATTTTCTATGATACACGTTTTATGTAACACTTAATTTTTTTGATTTTCTACAATTTTCTACAATTTACCCAGAAAGTGCATGATAATTACCTTATGTATGTATATATTTTTCATTCACTGACATACTGTAAGTACCACTATGTGCCATTTTCTACCTGGTTTTCAACCGTGTTGAATGCTGTGTATTATGTACTAGAAAGTGCCCATTTTCTTAACTATTACCAGGTAAGATCCCATTGAAACAGGACTGTAAGACAATTAAGTGTTAGAGTTGAGGCTGCCATTCATGATATCTAATCACAATATAATAACTTTGGTACAGCATCACGGACAGCATAAGTTGGAAAGGCAGACCTATTCACATAGTGGACACAATGTTAAGGTAACCGCTTGGAATTATTAATTCCGTCGATGTAACACACAGAGTGTGTGAAGAATGAGTGAAGAATGAGTCAAAACATGTTTGAGGAACCCTCAATGGAGCTGGAGCTTAGTTTCCTATAAAAACAAGTTATCACCTCAATGGGAGATTCTCAATTGGGCCAAAATACGTCTTCACCTCGACTCCTCCGTCCTCCTCTCCTCCGTGACCCGGAAACCGATAAGTGGTCGCCATAAGGAGAGTGTAATTTCGTTAGTAGGTGAACGTAGGATTTTTCCCCTCTCCTGTGTAGGATGCTCAGGTGTATCCTACACGGGAGAGATTTAAAATCCGCCACACCCCTTTTGAATCAGCTGTTGTTTTCTCGGAGGACAAAAGCATGCAGACATTTAAAAACCATGTGCTACGTTTCCTTTTAACAATAAATAGTCTAGCACAACTAGCAAATATTGTCACGTTCCTGACCTGTTTTCTGTTGTTTTTGTATGTGTTTAGTTGGTCAGGGCGTGAGTTGGGGTGGGCATTCTATGTTTTGTGTTTCTATGTTGGGTTTAGGTGTTGCCTGATATGGTTCTCAATTAGAGGCAGGTGTTTGACGTTTCCTCTGATTGAGAACCATATTAAGGTAGGTTGTTCTCACTGTTTGTTTGTGGGTGATTGTTCCTGTGTCTGTGTCTGTCTGCACCACACGGGACTGTTTTGTGTTTTCGTTCGTTTGTGTAGTCTGTACCTGTTCGTGCGTTCTTCGTGTATATGTAAGTTCTTATGTTCAGGTCGGTCTGCGTCGTTTGTTGTTTTGTATTTTGTTTAAGAGTTTTACCGTCTTCGTCTGTCTGTAAATAAATTCATTATGTCTTCATTCAACGCTACGTTTTGGTCCGACCCTTACTCCTCCTCTTCATCCGAGGAGGAGGAATTAGACAGCCGTTACAAATATTTTGAACACTTTACACATGTTTTTTGGGGATTCCGCCTCTGTAAACGTAATTTGCCTGATGAGGCGCAATTGTTTCCACGTTTCCTCTTCTCACCTTCCCTCTCCTCGCTTACCTTTTTCAAAAGGATGCGAGGGGAGGACAGAGGAGAGGATGCAAGGAATCAAGCTAACTCAATTGAGATTCTCCCAATGTCCTTGTCGCTATAGTGACAATGGCAGGATCAAGGTACCACGTCTTATAAGCAGAACAACCTTCCTCTGTCTCTCTCTCTCTCTTACCAATTCCAGTCAATCATTTTTCTTGGTGCATAATGTAGTCCTATCAGGTGACACCCACAATGCTGATGTTCGTCTTTTAAAGATGGAAGTGGTGTGCTCTTTTTTACCAGCATCACAGGCGGCACAAAGTTGGAACTACTGAGATGAGGTGAGCACACATTGAACACACAGACACACACACTCATGTATGCATACACACACCTAACATACACACTGAAAAACTGACACACAAACCTTCCCAGCTCATTAAATCGTCACTGCAGCACATGTGCTTTCCCTACATTTTAAAGGTCACTCTTATAGCCCCACCGCCTTTGCCCTCAATTTGTTGAGTCGAAAGTGTTCCACAGTGTCACGCCCTGACCATAGTTTGCTTTGTATGTTTCTATGTTTTGTTTGGTCAGGGTGTGATCTGAGTGGGCATTCTATGTTGTATGTCTAGTTTGTCTATTTCTATGTGTTTGGCCTGATATGGTTCTCAGAGGCAGGTGTTAGTCGTTGTCTCTGATTGGGAACCATATTTAGGTAGCCTGTTTTGTATTGTGGGTTGTGGGTGATTGTTCCTGTTACTGTGTTCCTGTGTTTGTGTTGTCACTTTACGGGACTGTTTCGTCTTCGTTCGTTTATTCGTTATTTTGTTTGTTTCAAGTATTCATATTAAAATGGATACTCACCACGCTGCATCTTGGTCCGACATTTCTTACTCCTCGTCAGAGGAGGACGAAGTATTCCGTTACACACAGGGATGCTGGCCCATGCTTATTCCAATGCTTCCCACAGTTGTGTCAAGTTGGCTTGATGTCCTGGGTGGTGGACCATTCTTGATCCACACGGGAAACTGTTCTTGACACAAACCGGTACGCTGGTTTGCCCATTCACCCTCTGAATGGCACACATACACAATCCATGTCTCAATTGTCTCAAGGTTTAAAAATCCTGATTTTAACCTGTCTCCTCCCCTTCACCTACATTGATTGAAGTGGATTTATCAAGTGACATCAGTAAGGGATCATAGCTTTCACCTGGTCAGTCTGTCATGGAAAGAGCAGGTGTTCTTAATGTTTTGTACACTCAGTGTATATACTTTATTTGTTACATGCAATACCACTTTTATTAATTTACAAGTGTATAGTGGATGAGTTACAGTATATCGTATCAGTGGCTAAATTAATAGATTAAAAATGGAATGTTATGCCAAAAAAAATTCCCAGGCAAGGGTGAGAGATGTCCTCTGTGGTTGGGAAAGAGGTCAATGGAGCTACAGCAGCGGTCCCTAGTCTACTTCCAATCATCGCCTCACTGCCATCGTGAAGCCAATACCCTGTGGAGGGGTGCCCAAATTAGACGCCCCGGTCAGATCAAACTATGGGCAGGGTTATGGCCCTGTTATGGTGGTTTTACAGAGGCTAGATATGTGTGTTGTGAACAGAGGCTGTCACAGCGTGAAAGGTGTCACTATGTTGTCAATGCTGAGGAATAAAGCTGCTTAATTAAGCAGGGGACAAATGGCTTGTGACAGCCAAAGAGAGCCCGGAGGTAGATACAGAGGGCAGAGGGGTCTCACAGATTAAGTCCGCTGCTCTGATCCTCATTTCAGGTTAGTTAGACTCCCCAGCTAGTGAGGAAGAACTGATAATTACAATTTGTAAACTGTATATTATGGAAATGTGTTTAGTATGCAGAAGAGGTGTTAGGGAGGGAAGGAAGGAAGGAACGAGGAAGGAAGGGAGAGAGAGAAATGAAGAGAGAGAGGGTTGTTACGATTATGATTTTTTTCAGTTGTTACATGCTAGATGGTAGGTGAAGATAGACTACTAGTACACAAATATAGAATCAGTATACCAATGTCAATGATTGAAATTGCAGATAGAGAATTACTGTAGAAGGTCAGTAACAGTTTGTTTGAAGGGGGGTATGTATACTAATTCATAACACCTTAGGTAAATACTTCATGACACCTCTATGAGTGTCAGGCGGTGGGTGTAGCTGGTGCATGAAGTCAGGCGCAGGAGAGCAGAGATGAGTGAACAACGCACTTTACTCAAGAAAAATAGCACAAGTAACAGTACCAATGCGCGAACAATAACGGTTGCCACAAAACACAGGTGAAAACAGCACCCGGAACAAAACCAGCCGGAAACGTACCGACCTGAACAATAAACAATCACACACAAAGACATGGGGGAAACAGAGGGTTAAATACATGACCAGTAATTGGGAAATGAAAACCCGGTGTGTGGGAAACAAAGACAAAACCAATGGAAAATGAAAAGTGGATCAGCGATAGCTAGAAGACCGGCGACGTCGACCGCTGAGCGCCGCCCGAACAAGGAGAGGAACTGACTTGACAATGAGTGTTGAAATATCCTTCAAAACACCCTTCTTAGTACATTTCACCAACATTTCTGACATAGCGCCTAGAGAGAGAATGTCATAATAACACTTGGACTTCCATTACAGTACTCAATGTCATTTTTCATCAAACTATGAATACATATTTATTTAGATATAATGACAGAAAATGAGTTATCAAAGTTGTTGTAAAGGATACTACAACACTCAGAACTTTTTTAGTTTGTACAATTATGTCAGCTGTTATGAATGCCAATGTACACCCATTGTTACCAGAAAATATTGRTGGTGATAGTCAAGCAGGACAAATCTTGTAGTAAGTCCCCAGACTCATGTATCCACATTCTGACCCCTAATATCAAAGCTATGCTTATGAAATATATATATATATTTTTTTTTTTAACTTTTATTTAACTAGGCAAGTCAGTTAACAACAAATTCTTATTTACAATGAGGACCTACCAAAAGGCAAAAAACCTCCTGTGGAGACAGGGGCCTAGGATTAAAATATAGAAATTAATATTGACAGAGAATCTGTGGAACGTGAACTATAGTTCCACTATTCACAAGCATAGAAAAAAGGCTGATAGACTAAATTAAACAGCCATCTTTGTGAAATTCCTAAAGTATGGTTATTGCACAATTTTCTTCTCTTTCCCACGAAACGGCAATTTAATAACCAAAGTGTACACACACACACACACACACACAACACTGTGCCATTAAAAGTATAAGGTGGATGTGTTTACGTTCAGAATAGCAGTGACTTGCAGAGAAATAGAGAAAACAGATCAAAGGTCAAATGTGAGATGTCTTTATTACCCAGTCTACTGAAGCTCTTGACATTTCTTTCACTTTCAAATCCCCATTCTGTTTCCCACTCGCTCACCCAACAATAAAACTACCACAGTAGTTGAGGCAAATAACAAAACAAATACAGGCAAAGGGAGGGAGGGAGTGATGCATTTTTAAGGATTGCGGTGATTTCCATATTCTTGATTACAGTTTTTCCCAATTGTTAATTAACACACATTTGCTGAAACTACATCTCAGGTACTCAAAACTCTGAACACAAAATACAAAACAGTTCGCCAATTTCCCCAAACCCCACAGACATCTTGCAAAATAAAACACATGAATCAAAATCATGTATTCCCTTCTCAAAATAAACTCTGCACACAAATGAGACACACACACACATCAAATGAATCTAACATAGTGACAACCGAGATCACACTAATGTGACATATTCAAAACACTACTATCAGAACCTATTTCAATGTAAAGATTAAGATGTTGTTATACTGTATATTGTTTGTGTGTACTCAAACAAGAAAGGAACACAAATGCAAAAATGTATGTTTTATATTTCAACATGACTCAATACATGTCAAACAGCAAACTAAGCGCACGTACAGTAAAAATGCAAACGTACAGTAAATATATTTTGCATAAATAGTCCTATTTGTACTACTGTACTGTATGTTAGATCAATCGTACGGAATAGATAAAGAAACTGTCCAATCTAAATCATCTAAACAWTAAAATACGAACTCCGTCATGTCTGTTGTTTTGGTCTGTCCACAGATTTTCATCAACATCACAGGTGATATTCTCCTTGGCCAGACAGTGGAGGAACTATCTTCTGGCATGATGCATTTCACCCCTGACAGGATTCTGCTGGAATGTGTCTCATCCATTGCCTGGAGAAGTGCCATACGTTCATGGGGTTTGAGATCATACACCTACCATCGCCATGCTGAAAATAACTCCTCAATGGGGTTGAGAAATGGGAATATGGTGGGAGATAGAKAATTGTAAACCTMGGATGGTCATGGAACCAGTTGCGGACCTGAGCWGCCCGATAGAAACTCACGTTGTCCCAAATTCTGGCTGAAAAATATTGTTGTGTAAGGTGTTCAGGAAATTAAGGAGATGGGCAGTGTTGTTCTATTGTGGCTCATAGCTGCACATATGGTGACCAGGTACCTCAATGATGGCGTGTTGACCAATGATGTTCCTTCCTCTACTCCTCGTCTTCACTAAATTGAATCCAGCSTCATCTATGAATATGATTTCCTGGGGCATGGGTCTTCAAATCAAATAAAACTTTATTTTATTTTCCTTTATTTCACCTTAATTTAACCAGGTAGGCCAGTTGAGAACAATTTCTCATTTACAACTGTGACCTAACCAAAATAAAGCAAAGCAGTGCGACAAAATACAACAACACAGAGTTACCTGTGGGATAAACAAAAGTACAGTCAATAACACAATAAAARAATCTATATACAGTGTGTGCAAATGGMGTAAGGAGGTAAGGCAATAAATAGGCCATAGTAGCGAAGCAATTACAATATAGCAAATGAACACTGGAGTGATATGTGCCGATGATGATGTGCAAGTAGAAATACTGGTGTGCAAAAGAGCAAAACAAATTAAAACAATATAGGGATGAGGTAGGTAGTTGGATGAGCTATTKAAAGATGGGCTGTGTACAGCTGCAGCGATCGGTAAGCTGCTCAGACAGCTGATRCTTAACGTTAGTGAGGGAGATATAAGTCTCCAACTCCAATTTTTGTAATTCTTTCCAGTCACTGGCAGCAGAGAACTGGAAGGAAAGGCGGCCAAAGGAAGTGTTGGCTTTGGGGAAGACCAGTGAGATATACCTGCTGGAGCGCGTGTTACGGGTGGGTGTTGTTATGGTGACCAGTGAGCTGAGATAAGGCGGAGCTTWACCTAGCAAAGACTTATAGATGACCTGGAGCCAGTGGGTCTGGCGACGAATATGTAGCGAGGGCCAGCCAACGAGAKCATACAGGTTGCAGTGGTAGGTGGTATATGGGGCTTTGGTAACAAAATGGATGGCACTGTGATAGACTGCATCCAGTTTGCTGAGTAGAGTGTTGGAGGCTATTTTGTAAATTACATCGCCGAAGTCGAGGATCGGTAGGATAGTCAGTTTTACAAGGGTATGTTTGGCAGCGTGAGTGAAGGAGGCTTTGTTGTGAAATAGGAAGCCGATTCTAGATTTAATTTTGGATTGGAAATGCTTAATATGAGTCTGGAAGGAAAGTTTACAGTCTAGCCAGACACCTAGGTATTTGTAGTTGTCCACATATTCTAAGTCAGAACTGTCCAGAGTAGTGATGCTAGTCGGGCGGACGGGTGCGGGCAGCGATCAGTTGAAGAGCATGCATTTAGTTTTACTAGCGTTTAAGAGCAGTTGGAGTGTTGTATGGCATTGAAGCTTGTTTGGAGGTTTGTTAACACAGTGTTCAAAGAAGGGCCAGATGTATACAGAATGGTGTCGTCTGCRTAGAGGTGGATCAAGGAATCACCTGCAGCAAGAGTGACATCGTTGATATATACAGAGAAAAGAGTCATCCTGAGAAATAAACCCTGTGGCACTCCCATAGAGACTKACAGGGGTCTGAACAACAGGCCCTCCGATTTGACACACTGAACTCTATCTGAGAAGTAGTTGGTGAACCAGGCGAGGCAGTCATTTGAGAAACCAAGGCTGTTGAGTCTGCCGATAAGAATACGGTGATTGACAGAGTTGAAAGCCTTGGCCAGGTTGATGAAGACGGCTGCACAGTACTGTCTTTTATCGATGGCGATTATGATACCGTTTAGTACCTTGAGCGTGGCTGAGGTGCACCCATGACCAGCTCGGAAACCGGATTGCACAGCGGAGAAGGTACGTGGGATTCGAAATGGTCAGTGATCTGTTTGTTAACTTGGCTTTTGAAKACTTTAGAAAGGCAGGGCAGAATGGATMTAGCTCTGTAACAGTTTGTGTCTAGAGTGTCACCCCCTTTGAAGAGGGGGATGACCGCGGCAGCGTTCCAATCTTTAGGAATCTCGGACGATACGAAAGAGAGGTTAAACAGACTAGTAATAGGGGTTGCAACAATGGCGGCGGATCATTTTAGAAAGAGAGGATCCAGATTGTCTAGCCCAGCTGATTTGTACGGGTCCAGGTTTTGCAGCTCTTTCAGAACATCTGCTATCTGGATTTGGGTGAAGAAGAAGCTGGGGAGGCTTGGGCAAGTAGCTGCGGGGGTTGCGGAGCTGTTGGCCGGGGTTGGGGTAGCCAGGAGGAAAGCATGGCCAACCGTAGAGAAATGCTTCTTGAAATTCTCGATTATATCGTAGATTTATCGGTAGTGACAATTTTTGTCTGATTGCTTAGGCACTATCTTTGAAACTATAGGCTATTCTCTACACACTAAACACAAAACCATACACCAAACCAGCAAAACATTATACATCTCTTGCAAAAGCAAACAGTTCTTGCAAAAATCTTCAAACATTAAAAAAAAGTGTTTTTGCGTCAATACAGTACACACAAACCATCATTTGAATAAGCACACAAAGCACCAACTACGCACTGATAGTATGAATGAAAAACACTTTTTCTTCTTCTGCGTGCAGGGCATAGCAGTTTGCAATAAAGTTTTGTCATACATGTAGTAAACACACATACACACAGGTATCCAAATGTGTAAAGTATGGATGTGTATTCTGAACATAACACACTATCAATACAAATAAGGGGAAAGAGTTATTTTTTTATTCTAAAAATGTTCTAACACTCCTCAAACAACTAAAGCACAGTAGAAGAAAACCAAAACATTTGTGCTAGAAAAAAAAGAACAGAAAAAATAAGACTTCATCCACATCACATGCCATGTTGTCTTGAGCTAGGCAGCGTGGAAAGTAGCGCCTGGAGTGCCGTATCCAGGCCTGACCCCTGATCCATGTCTCCACAAGCCTCCTCCATTGCCTGTAGAAGGGGTATGCGTTTGTGGGGCTGGCGATCATACACATTCCAACATCATGCAGAGAAGAACTCTTCAGTAGGATTCAAGAAAGGAGAGTATGGGGGGAGATTGAGTGCGATGAAAAGTGGGTGATCTGTGAAGCAATTGTGGACCACAGCAGCCCTGTGGAAACTAACATTGTYCCAGATGATAACATACCTGGGCTGCTCTGGCCCCTGGTCATTAGGSATTAGTCTGTTGTGRAGGGTGTCCATAAATGTGATAATGTGTGCAGTGTTGTATGGGCCTAGGATTGCATGATGGTGAAGGACGCCGTTTTGACTAATAGCCGCACACATTGTTATGTTGCCACCACGTTGTCCTGGGATGTTGATGATGKCMCGGTGTCCGATGATATTTCTGCCGCGGCCCCTTGTTTTTGCAAGGTTGAAACCTGCCTCGTCCACATATATTAGCTCATGATGCACTGCATCTGCTTCTAGCTCCAYGACTCTCTGAAAGAGACAAGACAAAAAAATGTAGCACAGTAGGAAAAGACAGGGATCAGTCAATATGATGTAGCACCATACACTTCCGGATCCAGTATCAATTATATGATAGTATAGCTTACCTGCACATATTCGTATCTCAGTTGTTTTACACGGTCTGAGTTTCTTTCGAAAGGGACTCTGTACAGCTGCTTCATCCTAATTCTATTGTGTTTCAGTAGACGAGACAGTGCAGAGAGACTCACTCTGTTGACGTTTTGGAATATGGTGTGATCTGCCATTATGTGGTCCTGCAGTTCTCTGAGTCTGATGCAGTTATTTGCAATGACATTATTTACAATGTGGGTCTCCTGCTCTGGGGTGAASAGGCGACCTCTTCCACCAGATGATGGTTTTCTTGCAGTTCTGTATAAACATTTGAATGGTTTTAGTGATAGATCCTTCTCATTATGAAAGTACAGTACATATTACTGTACCAGTAAGACTACAGCACTTACAGTTACTTGCCGGTTCTCATTTCGAAATATCCGAATGATACCTGCAACAGTATAGCGGCTCAGATTTGGTTGAACCTGTTGCCCAGCCTCCCTCATGCTTATCCCATGGTTGACAACATGGTCAACCACAGTCGCTCTGAATTCATCAGTTACTGTGTTCCTGACTCCCCTTCCTCTTCTTCTTCCCCGTCCTTTCCTTCTCCCCCATCCTACTTCACCTCTTCCTTCTCCTTCTCTTATTTCTTCACCTACTCAAGTTCTCACCCCTCTTAGTCTCTGTCCAATATTGGCCTCCATTGTTGTCCAAACCAAATGTTTACCTGTGGCCTATTTATAGTTCTCAAGCTCTGATTTGTAAGTCAACTCATTATCTAAAAGTGTTTTCACATGTGTCAATGTGGAAAGGTGTAACGTTTGTYGTCTGAAGATGAGGAATCATCGGACCAAAGYGCAGYGTGGTAAGTGTTCATGTTAATTTATTAAAACAGAACACTAAACAAAATAACAAAGAGAATGAAACGAAACAGTCCTGTCTGGTACAGACACAAAGACAGAAAACAACTACCCACAAAACACAGGTGGGAAAAGGCTACCTAAGTATGGTTCTCAATCAGAGACAACGATAGACAGCTGCCTCTGATTGAGAACCACACCCGGCCAAACACACAGAAAAAGAAAACATAGAACACAAAACATAGAATGCCCACCCCAACTCACGCCCTGACCAAACCAAAATAGAGACATAAAAAAGGAACTAAGGTCAGGGTGTGACAAAAGGCAATTGGAGAAATAGTGTAGCAATGTAGAGACCAATTTCATAGTTTTGCTAGAAGTGTGTTCTTAAATTGCAAACTGAGTGTAAAGGGTTAATGGTTTCAGAGATAGTGCTTCAAGAATCACTGTTAGTGTTTAAGCATTCATTAAAAAAAACTGTAAGAAACACAATCCCCGAATGAAGCAAATCTACAGGGTCCCATTTGAAAGGAAATCCCAAAGAGTGAAGGATAASCGGTACAAATATGTACAAGTAAGTAATGTGCTAGTATTACACACTTTAAACATTGATCTTGCCAGTGAACTTTAYTAAACAGCAATTAAAGTATTTTCTGTCATTTCAGAGAATCATGGATTTGGATGCAAGTCCACCTGGACAAAAGGAACACCTAGAGTTGAAGCCGGAAGTTTACATACACTTAGGTTGGAGTCATTAAAACTGTACAATGTTCATCTGTACAAACAATAGTACGCAAGTATAAACACGTAGGACCACGCAGCCGTCATACTGCTCACTTTTTGGASAAATGTCCTCTGGTCTGATGAAACAAAAATAGAATTGTTTGGCCATAATGACCATCGTTATGTTTGGAGGAAAAAGGGGGATGCTTGCAAGCTGAAGAACACCATCCCAACTGTGAAGCACAGGGGTGGCAGCATCATGTTGTGGGGGTGTTTTGCTGCAGGAGGGTCTGGTGCACTTCACAAAATAGATGGTATCATGAGGAAAGTAAATTATGTGGATATATTGAAGCAACATCTCAAGACATCAGTCAGGAAGTTAAAGCTTGTTCGCAAATGGGTCTTCCAGGTGGACAATGACCCCAAGCATACTTCCAAAGTTGTGGCCAAATGGCTTAAGGACAACAAAGTCAAGGTATTGGAGTGGCCATCACAAAGCCCTGACCTCAATCCTATAGAACATCTGTGGGCAGAACTGAAAAAGTGTGTGCGATCAAGGAGGCCTACAAACCTGACTCAGTTACACCAGCTCTGTCAGGAGGAATGGGMCAAAATTCACCCAACTTATTGTGGGAAGCTTGTGGAAGGCTACCCGAAACATTTGACCCAAGTTAAACAATTTAAAGGCARTGYTACCAAATACTAATTGAGTGTATGTAAACTTCTGACCCACCGGGAATGTGACGAAAGAAATAAAAGCTGAAATATATCATTCTCTCTACTATTATTCTGACATTTCACATTCTTAAAATAAAGTGGTGARCCTAACTGACCTAAGACAGGGAATTTTTACTAGGATTAAATGTCAGGAATTGTCACGATCGTTTGTAGAAACGGACCAAAGCGCAGCGGATGTTGAGTTCCACATAATTGAATGAATAAAGTGAAACTAAACAAAGATAGAAATAAATAAACAATAAACTAACAACAAACCGTGACTATAGTTGCTATGTGCACTAACTCAAACACAAAATTCAATATCCCACAAAACACAGGTGGGAACAAACACTACTTAAATATGATCCCCAATTAGAGACAATGATTACCAGCTGCCTCTAATTGGGAATCATACAAATCACCAACATAGAAAATTAAACCTAGAACCCCACATAGAAATAATTAAACTAGAACACCCCCCAGTCACGCCCTGACCTAATCCACCATAGAAAATGAAGGCTCTCTATGGTCAGGACGTGACAGGAATTGTGAAAAACTGAGTTTAAATGTATTTGGCTAAGGTGTATGTAAACTTCCGACTTCAACTGTATATATACTGTAGATATATATTTTTTTAACCATTTTTTAACTAGGCAAGTCAGTTGAGAACAAATTCTTATTCACAATGACGACCTAGGAACAGTGGGTTAACTGCCTTGTTCAGGGGCAGAACAACAAATGTTTACCTCGGGGATTCGATCTAGCCACCTTTCGGTTACTGGCCCAACACTCTAACCACTAGGCTACCTGAATCCCCGTGCGTGTGGCTACCTGCACAATGGCAGCCTCCTGTTAGTCTGTAAATAGACGCGTTCGACCTCCAAGTTGTGGTCGTCTTTCATTTCTACAAAAACAAACTAGCATACAGTACAGTGAACACTACAGTAATACAGTATAAAAGATAAATATGTTACAAAGTAGTATAGCTCCCAATTTCAGACATACAGTAATACATGAAACATTTACTTTGATTAGCCTTACAGTATGTATTGGAATCTACAGTCTTTACTGTGCTTTACATTGTTCTACTGTCAAGTAGTAAAGTAGTAGATAGGTCCAATGTCTGTAGTACGTACCTATTATCATTTTGGAACGTCCAGATGATGGACGCTACGGTGAAGCGGCTCAGATTGGGCTGCACTCTCTGCCCAACGTCTCTCAATGTCAAACCATGGTTGATCACATGGTCCACCACAGTTGCCCCAAATTTATCAGAGATTACTCTCCTTGTTCTTGGTCTACCTCTACCTTCACCCCCACCCCCACCTTCACCTCCAGCTCGATCTCTTTCTGCCAAGTTTGCTTCCATTGTTCTCCAAACACAGAAGTACTTACCTGTGGCCGTTTTGTCCATACCAGCGGTCTGATTGCTAAGTGAACACTTACGCAATTAGTGTTTGCACRTGTTAAGAGTGAAAGTGATCAATTGTTAATTGAGCTTAGCTTGTTGAAGAGTGTTGCTTTTCATTTGCACACAATTGATTTTAGCTGTGAAGGTTGTGCTAAAGGTAGAGAATTGTGTGTTGTGTTTTGCCACATGTTTGTTATAGAATTGCAATCTGAGTGTAAAGCAAAACACATGCCAGTAGACTTGCAGATTTGGTTTATGGTTCTGCTAAATGAGTTACTGGTTTGGGTCATTGTGCCTCATGGGCCAGCTTTAGTGTAAATAATTGGGAAAAACTGTTATTCCACTGTTGATTACCTGAGTGATCAAATAAATTGTGCTTGACTGTTACATGTTTTGTTTTACACATTCATCGAGATATTTACTGGGGATGTAATGACACGTTGCCCTCAATGTGAGGGGGGGGGGGGTTCCTTTTAATAATACATGTGGAATAAGGTTTGCTGTACAGTATGTTAATACAGTGCTCATTAAACTGTGTGATGAACAACTGTATGCTTTAAAGAACTTCAGTAATATTGTGTGTAAGCTTCGAGGGCAGAAAACCAGATAGGTGCAGTGAAATGTGTTGTTTTGCAGGGTAAGCCATAGTAGTACAAGGCCCCAGGAGAACATTTGGGTAAATGCCTTGCTCAAGGGCACATCAACATATTTTTCAGCTTATCGGCTCAGGTAATACAAACAAGCGATTTTTCAGTTACTGGCCTAACGCTCTAACCGCAAGGCTACCTTCTGTCCTTGGCTATTTCTCTTCTTTTCTTTTGATGACTCATTTGAAAGCATTAAGTATTTTGGGGTTACTCAAGGAACTAGATATCTGTTTGTTCAAATGAGGCACGATCAGTTTTCAGTTTATCAAAGGGAAGAGATACAGCAATCTAATGACAACGTAATCTGAAGACACTTTATGTGAAGGGTAACTAGATAAGAACTTTACGTTACATTAGCCTTTCATAACTTGCAATGTACCTGACATATCAACTTGCGAATGTTGACATAATAATTTATGAAGCTCTGCTTATTTATTTATTTATATTTTTATTTAACCTTTACTTAACTAGGCAAGTCAGTTAAGAACAAATTATTATTTACAATGACGGCCTACTTTATGTATGGTTACGAATTTGTTATGAAGCCCTTATGTAGGCAGCCTTTAAATAAAGTCTTAGTAATACGCTGTTTGTCCATGTGGGAACTGTACATGTTTATCACCATAGTACAGTCACGCAGTTGATAGCATTAATGTCAATCACCCCATGTGCCAGTCCCTCTGTGCAAAAATGACACATGGCTTGTCGCCTTAAATAGGGCTACCAGCTGGAATGATTTGTCGTATTGAGATAGTTGACAGCTCCAGCTTGAGGCAAAAGTGAATTTCATCAATCTCTGACTCACTTGGAATATTGAGAAATAACCCAAAGCATATCGACAAATAGGCGGCGGTTCACTCTTTAGTTCATTATGTTGACAGCGTTTCATACGTTGGGACAGTATATAAGACCAGGGTTGTGATTTTTGTAATAAATATTTGTTTCCCTAAGCAATCTCTGTGATCTCGAAAGGAAATGAATATTGAACTTTAAATCAGTCATGAATCGAGGTAATCGAAACCAGGGTCAATTCCATATGACCCTTAGTAAATTATTCCGTATGACCCTTAGTAAATTATTCCGTATAACCCTTAGTAAATTGAAAACTCCTCATTGAAAATGGGTAAATTAAGTTCTAACTTGTGAGTTTCTACTTTGTGAGACTCCAATCCTTTTGGTGGTAGTGTGGATGAGAGGCTGTGTGACCTTTGACCTAATTTCTGAGAATGGGCCTGGGTCGTGTTCATTAGGCACTGAACATATGAAAATGCACTGAACCATGGGAGGGACGACCTGGAATAATAGCAAATAGCAAACGTTAATTTTCATATTCTGTTGTGAAACAGTGTAAAATATTTTCTGTTGCGTGCCCTGATTAACAGGACCCTGATGTAAGCAGACAGAAAGGACAAGGTACATGTGATCTGCTGCTCCAGCTACCTACACCAGTGAGTCACCATCTCCCCAGGCCAATACCTCTGTCCCCTGTTCAACTTTTTGCTAAAACAACCAAGCTACAATTTTAGCTAAACGTAAATTCGTGAAGCATGAACGCAATATGGACAAGAGGCAATTTGTTTTGACATATTCAATCACAGAATGACATGCAACTTGATGTTTATTGCCAAAATAGTGGATGCCAGAATGACATGAATGTGTGCGGTTTAGAATTTTGGCAAAGACCTCTTTTCTCAGGTTTAACATGTGATCTGTATCACAGACTAATGGTATTATGCTAAGATAAACACATCGATCATGTTACCAAAGTTGCTGTGTACCTGGCTAACAAATATGTAATGTCAACATTCCTAGGCAGGCAAAACTGTTTATATGCACTCAGAATATATATATATATATATATATAAATAATAATGAAGAGCAGGCAGGCAGGCAAGAAGACAGAACTAAGCAACAGTCTAACAGAAATAACCAAAATAGAACCAAAACAGGAAGATGTGTCATGCATGTCAGAGGCTGTGTTGTGTTGACGTGGACTGTTTGTCATATTTGTTGAAAAACTACAGATGAAAGGGAGAGAAAAAATCAGTTGTTTTACCACAGGCAAAACCTAAACATTTATAATATTTCTGGCAGTCTTTACCATATGCTATGAATTTGATATGGACGATCGACAGATCCTGTTTTATCTCCAACTTACTCTTCCTCGCTATGGCCTCAAAACAACATTCAATGTGTTTATTATTATGATCATCTGTATTTTGTTCTACAATTACAACCACGAGTTGTTCTTGGAAACTTGTTGAAGATTGAAGCCAACAGTGCCATGAATGTATTTACATGGAATTCAAATTATACACCGTGTGCCTTCAATGCTTGGTGCACACCTAGGAAGTCTGTCGTAATKTTTCATTTGCAAAAACACATATGGATACAATTTCATCAAGATGTGGTATCAATTGTTTTCGTTACGGTTTACTTAAGGGGTTATTCAAGGTCAAAGGTTGACTAAGGTGATTATACTCACTCCAGAGCTCAGAATAAAAACAGCATTCCATTATTGTGTAGTCAGGGAGATGCCTGGCAACAACTTAAATGTGCTTTTGAAAACAAAAGTCGAATTGAAAACATTGTCATTTTTTCTCTTAAATTTTCATAATTTGTATTTGTATTTATTAAGGATCCCCATTAGATACTCTTCCTGGGGTCCAGATAGCAAGCTAGGACTGATGCTTTGGTTAGCTAAACTASCAAATCTGTTTGTTTGGTTACCAAGGCAACTACGGTAGCTATCTAGTAAACTTGCTAGCTACTTCAGTGGATGTTGAACACATTTCTACCTGTATTTCTACCACATTTTTACCACATTTCTAGCAGCGAATGTGTTAAAATACTGTATATCCATGGTATAAAAGGAATAATAAACTCGGGGCTATATGCATTCACTGGCGGGTAATGCTACTCCATGGAAGGTCAGCGCGTCGTGGAACACACCTTCCATGTCGTTCATTATTTTTCAAAGAATCACAGCCCCTCGTTGATTATCCCTTACGTAAATAATAAAATATTTATTCCAGAGAGCTAACACATAAGTCCAAAGTGTGCATAGTAAATAGCTGATTCGTGTGTGACGAAACCCATCCCAGAAATTAGAGTTTGTACATTTTTGGCTTATTGCATTTGCATTAAGCATAACAAAGGGAAAATGCTGTAATATTCACGCTGTGTAGTCCAAAATATGTCTCGTTACATTCTGTCTCTTTATTTACACTCTCCAATTACCCACAAAAGAACAATCAAAACAAACAACATTTTCCACAGCATGGAACATTTGGATACGATTTTTTCATCCACTACTTAGCGACGGTGGATTACGTTATGTGTGGATTCAGGGTTTGCCGTTTCAAAATAGTAGTCTGGGCCTAATCTATTTCGTACATCCAAGGCACTGGGACCAGAAATCGTCCCTGGAATTTCTAACACACCAGACMATTTTTTTCCTTGAGGCCCCCAGTAGCCAGATAATGATAATTTTGATKAAAAAAATCTAATTTAGACAGGCCCATGGGGCTGAAAATGTACCAGCCCATCTGTCATTTGCCCGAAATGCCAGATGGCCAGTCCACACATGCTTTCATCACTGACCTGGACCAGACAAGGTATGTACTTGTGATATAATGTATTCATTTGCATAATCAATCAAATCAATATTAAGCTGATGACGTTGATAAATACATGTATTCTCAAAAAATCATTACAACCAGCTTATGTGAAGACATTTGGGAGATGTTTAGCTTTCAGTGGGGTCTGAGAGGTCTAGGAAAAAGTCAATGTTCTCATTGACTAAAATGTGTCACTTTACTATAGTTCCCTCTAACCGCACAAGTAAAAGTATTTCCCATTGCCTTGTTTTAGAATGGCTGACAGTGCACATCAGGTTTGCACCTGTTTGGATCACAGCCCAAACCTCCAAGAGAATTCCTTTGACATTCTCCTGTCTCCGTAAAGACCAATGTTACATGTCAATCAATATCGCTTTACCACGGGTACAAACAATACTGTATAAAATAACAGACAATACAAACAAACCAAAAACAACAGATCTCATTATCTTCGCTTTGCTTCTTCAGCCTTGACAAGCAGAGCGTTACTAATTCACTCAAAGGAGAGAAGAGAAAAAAACAAGTTTAAAAAAGAAAGAGGCAGCAACCTCATCAGCCTTTAATGTTGAATAAGAGAGATGTGAGCTTTCGACAATGCAATTACTGTAATCCATAGATCCAGAGTGCCTCGTCCATATAGTGCACCAGGCAACCAGATAACACTAGCTTTGTGAAGGAGTATACAAAGAGAGTGGCGCTGTAATCACTCCAGAGGCTACAGACCATATATTTTAGTATCAGGGTGACTGACAACATACAGAGGTGTATTTGTTCAATTAATGTCTTGGCAGGTACACATTGTATTGGCACTAAGACTATGAGAACAAACATGAGAGGATGTTTAAAATGTTTTACATTTGGGTAACTGAGGTGTTCTTGTGTGCTTTAGGGGTGTTAGGTCACAGCATATTGCTGAGCCATTTTATGCTTGAGAGGATCTACAGTATTGACACTTGTGACAATACGATATTAGCTGGCTCCGACTCATCGACAATTGCTAGTATTCTCAGAGTCTATGGGCCAACTAGGAATCTCCATAGATAATCTACGCATACGGCTAAAACTAATGTGTAAAGGAGCTCCTACTCACCGTAAGACTGTGTTAGCCCACTGAGCAATAGGCATTAGTTTTGGGACCTAACACAAGTCTTCAGGTTTCAGGCATGGTTACTTGTCACATAATGGTTCACCAAATCAACCCAAAAAAATATTAAGGTTACATACAGGTATATCTACAACGTAGTATGTTTACACCATTAGGGCCTTCAACTAATAGTAATACATACATTAGCTTGGTGGACTTTCACCATCCATTCATTTTTAGTTAGATGCTCTCAGAGAAGAAAGAGATTTTGAATCTATGGCATGTAGCAAAAGACAGATGTGGTAACACCTCGCCAACAGCCAGATTTCACACTCCACTCTGCCTTTAATTGGTTGTGTTCCCAGGAGTATGAGGTTGTGGAGTAGAGCGGTTTATCGGGTGTTCATTTCAATGGTATTTTCTTGTGTGTGACCTTTTTTTTTGGCATTGTTGAGATACATTGGAAAACATTCTACCAGAGAACCTATTTAAAGAGTGTAGAAAAGTTAAGCTGTATATTATTTAACTGCTAATTGGCACTGATTTTTTATTTGGATTTGATGAGATTCTCAGAGCTGCACTATTAGGTCAATGTTGTTTTAAGAAGCAGACTAGACAAAATAGAACCATTACGCTCTCCCAAAAGTTTGGTTGGTGTGTTAAACCCCGTAAATTCAGACAAGCAAAAAAGTGTGATGGGTCCACAATCAAAAATATGTTTCATAAATAAAGTTTACTTCAGAAGCAGGCTAAAACAAATTTACCAAATGTATCTGAATACTCTACATATTGTTTTGCAGCATCAGTGTGGAAATGATTATTCTTTTAAATTTTGGGGGAGAATAGATTCCAAAGACTCATGTGAAATTGAAGAGGCAGGATGGTTGAAGTCCTTTATATTGCTGTAATAACACCTGACAGCATTGGAGTAAGTCAAATGAAAAATGTTCAGTTCGTCTTGGAAGATATCCACTCGACAATTAGGAAATAACACGTCTTGGAGAAGCTATGTGTTCACAGAGAAGAGATGGCATTCCATGCAGCAAATCACATTTAATTAAACAAACCACAATAAAACTGTTTGGATAGAGAAGCAAATAGTGGAATTACAAAACCCGACACTTCTATAATTTGCTCCTGTTTGCTTTTGTGTTTTATCAGTATGACACAATGTTCCCAATTTATCAGGCCTCAGAGGTTTTTCCCCTTCAACTGCGCTCACATTTAGCTATGTTTTCAGCCCTAAATGGCATGGAACAAATTCAATTGAAGTTTTGAAACTTTGAATAAAGCAATTAAAGCCTCTTGAAGCATGAAGATGAATGCACATCTGAGGATGAAGTGGAAGAAGTCTTCCTGTGACTCCGAGCAGGAATATAATAGCCTGCTTCCAGATCTGTTTGAGTTATTATTGCCAACATGACAAAACGGCACAAACCAATCTGGAACCAGGCTAGGAATATAATACAAATACTCAGCCGTGCACAGAAACATAGCCCTGCTTCCTTAGTCATAGCTCCTTGTCAATCTGAAAGGAATGGGTAAGGGAAATGGTTTCCACCAGCTTTCACCTATCCATTTCTTACAAATCTAGGAAGAGTAAGCCACTGAAAGTATTAGATCCGGTGATGTATTGGAGGGTAAACACACATAAACATGTTTACGCACCTTTTTTATTTTGCAGAAGCGTTTACCCACCTATTGCACATTTTTTAATCTAAAGTATAGGCAGAGTTCATTTATTCACTGGGATTTGCGATCAGCGTTAACCCACTTATTTTTACCATTACAACACTGATTAGATCATTGCATATTGTAGCCCTGATCTGCCTGCTAGCTTATATCAGCCTGCGCAGTATGACCACAATCAAATTACCCCTATTTTATATACTCACTTTTCTATGACGAAATTGCAAAAGTCAAATTCAACACTATTTTGGGGTTTACAGTAAATGGTCCCACCCCAAATTTTGAGTTAAAACTACTCTGGTCATGTTCTGGATATTGCTAATCCATATTTTTGTTAAAACGACACTAAGCGAAGTTAACATCGAATGCTCAGAGACTTGATTAAATGTGCGTATCTCCAATGACCATTTTACTCTTTTCAGTGTTGTTTTAATCATGCCATTTTTATCACGTTTCAGGGAAGACCCAGATGCAGACAGTGTCGAGCAACAAAGTTTATTACTAGAACAGGGGGCAGGCAAAACGACAGGTCAAGCGCAAGCAGAGGTCAATAATCCAGATCAGAGTCCAAAAAGTACAGAACGGCAGGCAGTCTCAGGGTCAAGGCAGGCAGAGGTCAGTAACCCAGTGTGGTGTGACAAGGTACAGAACGGCAGGCAGACTCAGGGTCAGGGCAGGCAGAATGGTCAAAACCGGGAAAACTAGAAAACAGGAACTATAGCAAAGACAGGTGCAAGGGGAAAACCGCTGGTAGGCTTGACGAACAAAACAAACTGGCCACAGACAAACAGAGAACACAGGTATAAAAACGCTGGGGATAATGGGGAAGATGGGTGACACCTGGAGCGGGGTGGAGACAAGCACAAATATAGGTGAAACAGATCAGGATGTGACAATTAAACTTTTTTCTGTGTATTTTTAATAATCAACTCCCTTGCCGTTTTACACTTTTCTGTTGTTTTGAATAAACAATCAAGTCCTTCAGTACATTTTTACCTTATCAGTGCACTACCTTTGAAGTGTAAGGGGGTTAAGCTTTATTTAGATTTTTCTTAATGTGTCACATTATGGTTGCTTGTAAAGTGATTTCCAATCCAACTTGGGGGAGTATAGCTAGTACCCTTACATCACACACAACCTGCATTCAGAATCCCTGTYAGCAGAGAAGGCAAAATGACTGTTGGAGACTACCTACATCATGTAAACTGGAACAACCATCTCAGTAATGGTTGCAATAAATCCAACCACTTACAGATTGGATTAGTTTAGAAAAATGTCTGTTACCTATCTTTGTGTAGCTTAAGATCAAAAACAATCAATGTACAGGCAAAAACACAGATATTCAAATACAACATTTTAAAAAATCAACCAGGAACAGAGCAGGCTGGGAAATATCACAATGAGACCTCTCCCACATCTATGGATACTCCATGTCCCCGTCTCTGTTTACTCTTAATGGAGTTAAAAGTACTCAGTCCTAATTAACTCCAGTTATCAACAGGAAGCGTATCACTCTGTTGAGGGTTAAGGTAACTCCAGTAGTCAATTTAATCCAAACATTTTTTAACACTCTGATTTCAACTCTCCTTGATTTATTGTGTAGCATGGAACATAGCCTGCTGAGGTCTTTGTCTCACACATCATATAATTTTGGATTGGAGGGAAAGCTTGAGAGAGGATAGGTAGAACAAGAACAAGAGAGAGTGACAGAAAGAGAAGCAAGTACCAATTAGTTGGATTCTAGAGCCATGAGGGTGAGGAAAGAGTGTTATAGCTCAGGTAAAAAACAGAACTTGTCTAGTCAGGTCATGCTTTGCCAGGGTGGGATAGTATTATTTTCTGAGAGAGTATGGTGCTATGAAATATTAATTAGAATTCTATAAAATTAAGATTAGAACACAAAATCCCATTGGTTGAGGCATCCAAGATAGCATGCAATGTGCCATCTGTGTGGAGGAAAAAATAGAACAGAAGTAGTCTGTTCCATTTTTTCTGTTTTGTCTCACAACATGAGACAGGCCGAGAGCGAGGGAGAGAGCGGGAGAGAGAGAGAAAAAGAGAGAGAGAAGGGGAGAGCAATATCGAGAGAGGAAGAGAACAACACATAGCAATAGAGAGAGTGGTTTTGTGCCTGCAGCTCTTCTTCAGTCAGAAATATTTACTGTGACATGTATCCACAAATTAATTAGTGATGTGAAAAGCACATTTGAGGATCTTGTTTATACTTCTTCCCTAACAACAACATATGTGCTTTATCAAGAGAAACAACTGGAAAAAGTAAACCACTGAAAACAACGGAGCCTCCTTGATTTCCTCAGGAGCAGGTCTTAAGAAACATCTTTCAACGCCATCATTATTTGTGCATTAAAATKACCTCGTCAGAACTACAACAAAATATGTGTTCCGATTTCTCCCTAAAGACCAAAACTGAGAACCCCCTTTATGCAAGAAATGCTTCCTGACAAGATCAAGCAGAATAAAAGCCATTACTTTTTCATTTGACCACAGCTAAATATTCTCCAAAACATAATGTTAACTCATGCAAATACAAGGGAAAACAACAGCTGTACACTTTCCTAATCTCTTCCTGATTTGGGTTTATTTTGGAGAAAAAAAAACGCATTAGTATTAATCGTTCAATGAATGTTCATTGAGTATCTGTTTGTTATGCACGTTCTATGACCATGTCAACAAGAATGCAAATACGCAATGATGAATAATTAAAGATGTCCACACAGCATGGATCAGTTCATTATCAACTTCAACTGGGGGAGAAGAAGAAGGAGAAAAAAATATTGGCCTGGGTTTGTTGTTTACTACCCAACTGTATATATTATTAGTTTTAAACCGGGCCTTTTCCAGGTACCGCAAATATAGCATTTTTGACCTCCTGGTTGCATTTCCCCGATCTCCGTCAAGCACTGGCTTTTTTCATAATTTGCATTCATGATATCCCTCTGTAGCGGAGGAGTTAAGGTCACAGCAGACCTAGGTTCAAATAGTATTTCTTTACTTTCAAATGCCTTGAACATTTGATTAAGCTTGTCTGGAGTGCCAGATGGGTGGGCTTTACACTTTCGGGACTATTCCATTGGTACCATTTCGCCAGACAAGATTAATGTCTGGACAAGATTAATCAAGAACAGATAAAGTATTTGAAAGGAAACAAATACTGTTTGATCCCAGATCTGCATCACACAAATAAATCTCTCTACCAAGTATGCATGAGAAGTCAGTCCATATATCCATAAATCTATACATACATCAGTGCAGAATGTATCCGTAGAGGCCAGAAAAGCAACACCATCTCAATACCTCTCATTGGTTGTATTGGTAGGGAATGGTCTGTGAAAAAAAAATACTTTAAATAATATATGAAAGCTGAAAATGTCATCTGCGCCTAGATATCCCCAGGTGTCAAGAAATTGTTTCAGTCCGGGTTTTGACAGAATTGAAAAGAATATACAGGTTGCAAAATAGTTAGGAAGAGATTTTCCATGTACCGATTCAGTGGCACATGGTTTATTAAATGATACGCAAAATAATGATTGATTCAAAACTGAAAGTTTTTCAATTTGAATTATTATACAAAATTCTTGAAACAAACAGAATGTTAGGTACATGGGACATACAAGCATCTCAGCTCTGCAGATTTTGCTACGATGAGACAGAGTCATGAGATCACTTATTTTGGAATTGCCCCTACATACTGGAGCTTGTTTCTGGTCAGAGGTTCAGGAATGGCTGGAAAATCACAACATTAATCTCAAATTAACCCTACAAATAGCACTGTTGGGAGATTTGGAAAACCATAGTCATTCAATCAACAAAATAATAATAATTTTAGTAAAGATATTTATCTTTAATTTACAATCTGTAGATTTTTATTTTATTTTATTTAACGTTTATTTTAACTAGGCAAGTCAGTTAAGAACAAATTCTTATTTACAATGATGGCCTACAGTGGGTTAACTGCCTTGAACAGTGGGTTAATTGCCTTGTTCAGGGGCAGAAAGACAGATGTTTACCTTGTCAGCTGGGGGATTGGATCCAACGCCCAACGCCCAACGCTCTAACCACTAAGCTACCTGCCGCCCCAAAATAGATACTATGCCTTTAGACAGGTTCAGAATTTATGTGAAACATTACAGCACAGTTGAAAAATATATGGCACATGGAAATCAGAAGAGGGCGGTTTAAGGAGATAGGTGGGATGGGACTGAGAGTAGCTGAGGGCGTGGTTTAAGGAGAATTAGGTGGGATGGGAGGAGAGTAGCTGAGGGGTGGGTTTAAGGAGATAGGTGGGACTGGGACTGAGAGTATGAAGGGGTGGTTTAAGGAGATAGGTGGGATGGGAACTGAGAGTGCTGAGGGTGGTTTATAGGAGATACGGTGGGATGGGACTGAGAGTAGCTGACGGGGTGGGTTAAGGAGATAAGGTGGCGATGGACTGAGAGTAGCTGAGGGGTGCGGTTTAAGGAGATAGGTGGGATGAGATGAGAGTAGCTAGTGGCAGGGGTCTTGGGTTTAAGGAGATACGGGATGGGACTGAGAGAGCTGAGGGTGGGTTTAAGGAGATAGGTGGATGAGACTGAGAGTAGCTGAGGGGTGGGTTAAGGAGATAGGTGGGATGGACTGAGAGTAGCTGAAGGGTGCGTTTAACGAGATAGGTTGGGATGGGACTGAGAGTAGCTGAGGGTGGGTTTAAGGAGATAGGGTGGATGGGACTAGAGAGTAGCTGGGGGTGGCGCTTTAAGAGATTAGGTGGGAGGACTAGAGTACTGAGGGGCTGGTTTACAGAGATAGGTGGGATGGGACTGAGAGTAGCTGAGGGGTGGGTTTAAGGAGATAGGTGGGATGGGACTGAGAGTAGCTGAGGGGTGGGTTTGAAAGCTCATGTTCTATCATATTTATTTACTTTGTTCTTACAATGTAACTACAAAATATGTAAAATGTGTGTAGAATATACATGTAACAAAAGAAAAAGCTGTATTTTATATTTTTATTTTGTCCGCCGAAGAATGGGGGTGGGTGATGGGCCCCCCAAAAATAAAAATAAAATAATATAACATTTTCAGGACCCTGTCTTTCAAAGATAATTCGTAAAAATCCAAATAACTTCAGAAATCTTCATTGTAAAGGGTTTAAACACTGTTTCCCATGCCAATGAGCCATAAACAATTAATAAACATGCACCTGTGGAACGGTCGTTAAGACACTAACAGTTTACAGACATTAGGCAATTAAGGTCACAGATATGAAAACGTAGGACACTAAAGAGGCCTTTCTACTGACTCTGAAAAACACCAAAAGAAAGATGCCCAGGGTCCCTGCTCATCTGAGTGAATGTGCCTTAGGCATGCTGCAAGGAGGCATGAGGACTGCAGATGTGGCCAGGGAACAGAAATGGAATAATGTGTCCGAACAAAGGGGGCGGTCAAAATCAAAGTAACATTCATACTCTGGTGTGGCCACACAGCTGCATTAAAGTACTGGCAGTGCATCTCCTCCTCATGAACTGCACCAGAGTGCCGGTTCTTGCTGTGAGATGTTACCACTCTTTCCACACAGGCACATCCTGCAAGTTCCCCAGATCATTTCTGGGGGGAATGGCCCTAGCCGCTATCCCTACCCTTCCGGATCCAACAGGTCCCCAGAAGTGCTCAATGGGAATTGAGATCTGGGCTTTCGCTGAGCCATGGCAGAACACTGACATTCTGTCTTGCAGGAAATCACGCCACAAAACGAGCAGTATGGCTGGTGGCATTGTCATGCTGGAGGGTCATGTCAGGATAAGCCTG
>NC_036867.1:4962895-5009106 GCF_002910315.2 Salvelinus sp. IW2-2015 | reverse complement strand
TCCTGTGCATGGGTTGTTACACGTGGTCTGCCATCTGCGAGGACGATCAGTTGTCCGTTCCTATCTCCCTGTACCGCTGTCTTAGGCGTCTCACAGTACAGACATTGCAATTTTATTGGTCACATGTCTGTGGAACTTGTTCAGTTTATGTCTCAGTTGTTGAATCTTGTTATGTTCATACAAATATTTGCACATGTTAAGTTTGCTGAAAATAAATACAGTTGACAGTGAGAGGACATTTCTTTTTATGCTGAGTTTACATTTTGAAGTAATTTAGATGGGATACATGTTTTTATTCAAGGCCTTCCACCATGGATGTCAATCTCTAGTGTTTTTGAGAATATGGTGCAATTTATAGACAAGGTCAGAGACCTACTGTAATGGCCTCTGCTGCAGCCTCAGAGTGCACTGAGACTGAGACTGGCTAGACCCATTGGAAATTCTGTCATTCAGAAAAAACATAAAGACCCCTTACATTAATCATATGAAAACATGTTTTTAGAACACTTCACATGTTATCACATGTTGCTTTACATGTTGTCACATGTTATCCCATTTTACTTCACATACGATCATATGTGATCACATGAAAATGTTTTTTTGGAACACTTCACGTGTTCAGATGTGAAATTCATGTGGTTTTTCCGTAAGGGACAATCTTCTCGGGAGGTTCATATCAGCCAGTTGCTCTGGTAAACAATGCCTCCATGGTAACATTGTGCAGCTTAGACGCTCCATTTATATATGATAACAATTTAATTGGAAATAACTGTGTTATACTCTTGACCTTCTTGTTGCACTCACTATTTGTTTGAGAAGCCTATCGAAGAAGTGGTGGGCGGTTTATCAGACAACTTTTTGCTTATTTATTTATTTATTACATTTTTTTTATTTAACCTTTATTTAACCAGGTAGGCAAGTTGAGAACAAGTTCTCATTTACAATTGCGACCTGGCCATGGCTGACTTGGCCATGACCTGGCTTATAGCTTCTATATAACTCAAGCAACTTGCTCAAGTTTACGTCGACAAAATAACTTTGCTCATTAGTATTTAGCATGCTGCAAATTGTCATACCTCCTGATTTAATTGTGCTTCAAATAGTTTTTGGCGTGACTCAATTACAAATATATGACACTTTGATCCCTACCATCTGCTTGATGTAAATCAATCTTTCTTGTAAAGTACTACACAGTATGATATGTTTACCGTCACAGATGAGATTCATTAGAAGTATTCATCAATACAATACACAATCGGGAAGTTTGATGTGCATCTAGATGTTGTGTGCAGGTGTAAGGTATGAAATGAGTGAAACCTACTTTTCCAGGGCGTTGTCGAGATTTCACAATGACAGAATCTGTATTTTTTTCTTCTTAATCTTCTCACCTCATGTTCACAGATTTGCCTGGACCTCTGTCTAATCCCAAAGGGAAGTAGAAACTGCCACTCTCTTCCTCCCATGCCAGGGACATTTTGGAGAATGAAACAGATAGATAGTGATGGTTGAAGATGTGGCCGGCCTCAGGAATGACTAAACACGTGCAGGATTTGACAGTCGGCTAGAGGGGGATCATTGGGATTCTGTCACACAACGCTTTCATCAGAAAGTAAATGTCACACAGTGGAGCAATAAGTACTAGGCCATCCTTTATATAGTCTCCCCACAGTCAGCCAGCCTAGCTCTACTGTATGTCATGTACTGCCTAGTAAGTCTAGCTTAAAGTGACACTCCATAACCTTTGTATAATTTCAGCCAGTAGTTTTGAAAGTAGTGATCACAAGCCAAAATGGTTCCCGGCTTTTTGTGTACTACGTCATCTAATTGTGTACTACGTGATCCATTTCAGCCCAGTGGGACTGGGCTGACTGACTACGGGGAATTTAACATAATTTATCTTTAAAAATATACTTCTCTTAATACAAATATTTGGGAGATTCAGTTTGGTTCATAAAGCTTGAATTCTAGGCAGTATTTGATTGTTCCTCTTAACCTATTTTGTACATAGTACTTAAACATCGTTGGGCCACCCTGAAGCTCTGGTGCTTGGCCTCTGTATTTGCCCATGCTTGAGCAATTGAGAGTTCTTGCAGGTCTGGGCTTGTGTGGATGTTTGCTGGTGCCCAGGGACCAGACTAAGCATCGGTCCGGAGCTGTCCCTTAATGACTATGACTAGGAGCTTAATCATTCTGATGCTAATTGAATTTGCATCTCGTCCAAGTTCCATGTAGTGAGAAAACCCTAGCGTCCTCCCCCTCCCTCCTAGCCTTCAGGACCTGAACAGAGAGGGGGAGAGAGAGAACAGCATGAGACGAAAACGAGAGCATCTTAACCGCGAGGCAGCAGAGACTAAACCCCAGGAGTTTGGGAAAACCAAAACAGAACAAACAAGACTAAAACATTTATGGGTCTTATACCCCAAACACTGCAGCGTGCAGCGAAGCAGTGGTTTCCAAGCCGCTCAGCCCCGTACACACCCAGCGTGATTGCATTCTTTTGTTCCACTCTCACGGTTGGAGAGTGCTCCACTCCGCTTCTCTGCTCATCATCTGTCACTCAGGCCACAGCAGTCCAGGGGGATATTTTGGCTGTGTGGAGAAAATGGAGAAAAGTGCAACATTCCTCCCATGCAGTAGTCTGTCTGATTCACTGAGCACCTGAATAAAAAAAGAGAAGCAAAGCTCCCTGGGAAACAATCGCTCGGCGGAGCGCTGACGGCTGCAGTTCGGGCACCATGCAGCTGACCTTTGACCTCTGTGAGTCGTCCACAGCAACGAGGTCGTCTGCTGACCCCTATAACTCTGCAGGCGAGGGCAGACTTCAGATTAATCTACCACTCCCACCAAAACCCTCATCCCGCCCCTTCCCTATAGCAGAACAGAGTAAATAGCTGACTACTCAGTTTTGATGCCCGAATGAGACCCAATGCCCTTCCAATCCCCCTTAACCTCTCCTCCCTCTGCCCATTCTGAAAGTGACATTCCATCAGACAACTGACCCCTGCCTTTCTTCTAGGCACAGCTTTTGCATGTTAATTAGAAGGCATGCAAATGAGAGAGAGAGAGAGAGAGAGAGAAGAGAGAGAGAGAGGAGAGGAGAGAGAGAGACGAGAGAGAGAGAGGAGAGAGAGAGCGAGAGGAGAGAGAGAGAGAGAGAGAGAGAGGAGAGAGAGAGACGAGAGAGAGAGAAGACTACTATTAGCACTGATATACGCAAATGTCACATTCAGTCAACACAAAATGGACATAGGATGTTAGTAAACCAAACTGATGGCTTGAAAAGTATGGCTTTGATGTTCATCTGACAAGAGAGGGTATAGTTGGCCTAGGCACCCAGTTGCCGCCAACAGTATGCAAGTAGCATGAATATCAAGCCTTTGTGCCTAGCGGTGGCACTGCAAATGGCTAACTCATATGGTTGGCCTGCCTGGTCTTTCTTCTACCCATGGGCCTTGTGACTAATCTGTTTATAACAGTTGAGTCGTAGCCCATCAGGGTGAGCAGTGCACCATGCCGAGGCATGAGGTGATGCCAGACTTACAGTATGCAGCAGCGACTGTTACTCAGGTAGCTAGTACCTATGGCCGCACCGCACGGATCATCAGAATCAGATTTCACTCTATGCAAAGTTGGAATTTGCTTACACACACACGCATGTACACACTCACAAACACACCACACACACAACACACACACACACAACACACACACAACACACACACACACACACAACACACACACACACACACACACACACACACACACAACACACACACACACACCACACACACACACACACACACACACACATCACACACACACACCACCACACACACACAGAAGTCATTACTTTCTATACAACATACACACTGGAAAGCAGTCTCCCTCTCCAAAACTCTCTCCCTCTCCTACGTCAAACAATGTCACAGAGACATTTCAAAGATTTCTTTCTGGCTCTGATAAATTTAAAACAGTGGGGTCAAACAGGGGCAGGTGACAGACATATATTTGTGTATTTTATATAATCTCACAGACAGGATGACGTGATCCCCACCATGTACAGTAGCACATAATGAAAGATGAAATCATACCTACATCAAATTGATGAATCACTCAGAGCCATTTCAATGAGGTGGGAATAAAGCAGTGTAAACCTGAGACGCCATTGTTAACAGATGTAAAGCCCATCGCACTAATTCATTGTGAAAACCCATTTAAACCATGACGGATTAAGCCCTAATTGAAGCTGATGTATGCATGGCTTCAGAAAGCATGTGGTCACCACTTGCCCTTCCATTCACAGTTTATGATCTCCAGAGAGGAGAAATGGAAGTGAAAAGATGTGACTCCCAGGAAGGTTTGTTTGCGTTGTTGACACAGCCAACGCTTCTTCTCTCGTCTAATTACGAGACGACGAAGGCAAAGTCAATGTTGCAGAGTGCATTTTAGCATCTGTTGTGGCTTTAACCGGCGCACTTATGGCTCCTGGTGATTTTAATTGAGTTGAAGACCCAGCGTTTTGTTGTCTGACATGACGTGCTCAGCATGCATCCAGATATCATGTTAATTAAACCTTATTTTGCCTAAAATTCTAAAACATTTTTCTGTAACAGAATGTGGGCTGTCCAATGTTTCTTCCTCTAATCAATTCCAGAACAGAACGGCGAAGAGTAAGAGTAAGTATTAGTCATCCTGTCAGATCAAACTCTTCAGCTGCACTATACTGAGCTTATATAGCCGAATGAAACCAATGGAATAGTTCCAAAGGTGCAAACTCCACCCCCCACCCATTTGGCATTCCAGGCAGGCTCAATAAAATGCTCAAAGTGAGAGAAAACAGGCGACAAAGACCTGTGAGACATGGGTTTAACTCTGGACACATGAAAGGTGGGATGTATACGAAGGGTACAGGGCAACAGAAGACGAACAACTGAGGGGATAATAATTTTGGAGATGGGAAACGGGGCAATAAACCGGGGGGAGAGTTTGCGGGATTCCACCGAGAGGGGCAGATCCCGGGGGATTGCCATACCTTCTGCCCGAGACGATACCGGGGAGCCGGGTACGATGGCGATCCACTTGTCATCGATACCTGGAGGTGGTCTTGAGGAGGACCGACCAGGCTCTCCTCCAGGTACGACGACAGCGGCGGACAAACATCTGGGCAGAAGGTATGCCGACCTCTTCTTCATGCTCGGGGAAGAGCGGGGGTTGATACCCCAGGGAACACTCAAATGGCGATAGGCCCGTGGCAGAGCAGAGAAGAGTGTTGCAGGCATATTCCACCCAAGCTGCTGGCTCCAGGTGGTGGGGTTGGCGGAGACCAGGCAGCGCAGAGTAGTCTCAAGGTCCTGGTTGGCTCGCTCCGACTGGCCATTGGACTGGGGGTGGAACCCAGAGGACAGGCTGGCCGACAACCCAATGAGGGTGCAGCACGCCTTCCAGAACTGGGACGAGAACTGAGGACCCCGGTCGGAGACCAGGTCCACGGACAGTCCATGGATCTGGAAGACGTGCTGCACCATGAGCTGGGTTGTCTCCTTGGCCGAGGGTAGTTTAGGGAGAGGAATGAAGTGGGCGGCTATGGAAAACCGGTCGACCACAGTCAGGATGGCAGTGTTGCCCTCAGACGGGGAGAGACCCGTAACGAAGTCCAAGGATATGTGGGACGGTGAGGGACAGGCAGTGGTTGCAGAAGACCAGCCGAAGCTTGCCGAGGACTCTTGTTCTGAGCACAGACTGTGCAGTTGGCAACAAACGCGGTGACATCTGGAACCATAGTAGGCCACCAAAATCACTGTTGCATGAAGGCTAGGGTCAGACGGGAGCCCCGGTGGCAGGCAAGCCTTGAGGAATGTGCTCACTCCGTGGAGCGGACAGAAGGACCGTGGAGCGGACAGTGCCAGGCAAAAACACCCTGGGGGTTGGGCTGGGACCGCTGCGCCTCCCGAACCTGTTTCCCTATACCCCAGCTGAGTGCCGTCACCAGGCGCTTGGTGGTGCGGAGATACTCCAGGTTTTTGTGGTCGGTCCACACAAAGAACGGATGACCCGCCCCTTCCAACCAGTGCCTCCATTCCTCCAACACCATCTTCACCGCGAGAAGCTCTCGATTCCCCACATCATAGTTCCTCTCTGTGGCATTGAGGCGGTGGGAGAAGAAGGTGCAGGGATGCAGCTTAAGGTCCAGGTCAGAACGTTGGGACAGGACAGCCCCCACTCTGACATCCGAAGCATCGGCCTCCACCATGAACTGACGGGAAGGGTCAGGATGAACCAAGATAGGAGCAGTGGTGAAGTRGTGTTTGAGGTCCCGGTACGCCCGGTCAGTGGCAGAGGACCACGTGAATGGAACCTTGGTAGAGGTGAGTGCAGACGGGGGGGAAGTTGGCAAAGGTTGGCAAACCCCAGGAAACATTGCAGCTGCATCCTGGACATAGGCTGAGGCCAATCCACCACCACTCTCACCTTCCCGGGATCCATCTGGACACTCCCAGCAGAAATGATGTTACCCAGAAAGGGGATGGTGGAGCGATGGAACTCGCACTTCTCCGCCTTCACAAACAGCTGATTCTCCAGAAAGCGTTGAAGAACCTGCCGGACATGGAGCACGTGTTCTTGGGGGAAGCGGGAGAAGACGAGGATGTCATCAATGTAGATGAAGATGAACCGGATCAACATGTCGCGGAGAACATCATTTACCAGGGCCTGGAACACAGCAGGGGCGTTGGTGAGGACAAAAAGCATGACCAGTTACTCGTAGTGGCCGCTGGTCATGTTGTAGGCGGTCTTCCACTCGTCCACCCTCTCGTATCCGCACCAGGTGGTAGGCGTTCCGTAGATACAGCATGGAAAATACAGTGACCCCTGGGAGCGGCTCGAAGGCCGAGGAAATTAGTGGTAGGGGTAACAGTTCTTAACAGTAATGTCATTGAGTCCGTGGTCCCGTGGTCCCGTGTGGCTCAGTTGGTAGAGCAGTTGGTAGAGCATGGCGCTTGCAACGCCAGGGTTGTGGGTTCATTCCCCACGGGGGGACCAGGATGAATATGTATGAACTTTCCAATTTGTAAGTCGCTCTGGATAAGAGCGTCTGCTAAATGACTTAAATGTAAAAATGACTTAAATGAGTCCCCGGTAGTTAATGCATGGGCAGGATTTATCCCTGTCTCTTATACACATCTAGATGTGTATAAGCGCTCTGGATAAGAGCGTCTGCTAAATGACTTAAATGTAAAAATGACTTAAATGAGTCCCCGGTAGTTAATGCATGGGCAGGATTTATCCATCCCACTTCCTCTTCCGCTGGAGCAGGGTACTTCTTCGGGAAGAAAAGGACAAGACCCTGCGCCGGCGGGAGAGGAAGAGGGACGGATAAATCCTGCAGCTAGGAAGTCCCCTAATGAGAGTACAGACGTCCCCGGGGTGGCGTGGGGCGAGGGAGAAGTTCAATCCCGCAGTCATAGGGTCGGTACGGCGGAAGCGAAGTGGCCCGAGCATTGCTGAACACCTCCCGTAGGTCCTAGTACTCCGCGGGGATGACTTAGAGGTCCGGGACATCTTCCGAGCCTCCGGGAAGACGTCTCGGGGCAGGTTGCGCTGACTTCAGACAATGGGCGTGGCAGAACGGACTCCAGCCCATGATGGCGCCCGTAGACCAGTTGTTGAGGGGACTGTGTCGCTTGAGCCAGGAGAATCCCAAAACCACAAGAATCTGGGGAGACTTGACGAGCAGAAATGGAATAGTCTCGCTGTGATTCCCTGACACGCGTAGGTTGATGGGAGTGGTATTATAAGTGACCCGGCCTATAGAGCGCTCGTCCAGTGCTCTAATATTCATGGGAATGGAGAGGGGCTGAGTGGGAATGTTCAGCCCGGAAGCCAGGGTAGCGTCCAAAAAGCTCTCATCGGCCCCTGGGTCAATGAGGACCCGGAGAGATTTAGACTGGTTTCCCCACAGCAGAATGGCATGAAAAGGGTGCGAGCAAGGGAAGCAGAACAGTTTTCCATATGGCCCACCAGAGTTCTCGCTCCTACCGGTGAGCCTGGTCTTTTTAAAGGACAAGAGGACACAACATGACCAAGAGTCCTGCAATACAGACAACTCTTTGTGTTGATCCTGTATTGCCGCTCCGCTGGCGACAGCTCAGCTCTGCTTAGTGGTATAGGCTCTGGAAGCAGTGACTCGGCCGTCTTTGGTGTCTCTAGGGGGAGGTCAGGAAGCCTCGGGTTCTCTCGGCAACAGGACCGTCAGGGACTTCCGGGATGACTTGGAGGCAAGGTGGAATCCCTGGATGTGCGAACGAAATTGAATTTCCTCTCTCTCTGTCGTTCCCGTATTCGGCCATCGATACGGATGGCCAACGCGATGAGGGAATCGAGATCCGTAGGTAACTCCCGAGCAGCAAGCTCATCCTTGACCTCCTCTGAGATGCCGTGCAGGAACATATCGAACTGCGCTTCCTGGTTCCAAGCACTCTCTGCTGCCAACGTGTGGAAATCCAATGCATAGTCTGCCACGCTGCGGGAGTCCTGCCGAAGCTGGATTAGCTTCCGGGCAGCTTCTCTCCCGGAGAACGTGGCATCAAAAACCTTCTTCACCTCTCCCACGAACCCCTCCAGACTAACGCATTTGTTGTTCCCATACAGCAGTAGCCCAGGTGAGAGCCCTCCCGGACATCAGCGAGACGAGGTAAGCTATCTTGGAGCGATCCGAGGGGAAGGAGGAGGGCTGAAGCTCGAAGACGAGGGCACACTGAGCTAGAAACACCCGACAGCTGCTTGGCTCTCCATTGAAGCGTTTCGGGGGAGGTAAGCAGGGCTCCCGARAAGGTGGAGTGACCGGTGAGACAGCGCTGCTAACCACTGAGTTACTGAGGGGCTGTGGGGTTACCACCGTGGTAGGCTGCCTCCCAGACAACCCGCGGAATTGCTCCAGCAAAATGTCCAACGCCCGGTCATGGCGTTCAGCCAACATTTGGACCCCCTCCATAAGGCCACGAATCAATTCCTCGTGCCTACCGATAGTGGTTTCTTGGGACGAGATTGCATTGCGCAGCTGGCCCGGGTCTGCTGGGTCAGTCATGGCCAGTTCGTACTATCACTTTTCAGGTAAGACCCAGCTGCAGACAACGTCGAATTAACAACAGTTTATTAATCCAACAGGGGCAGGCAAAAGACCAGTCAAGACAGGCAGGGGTCAGTAATCCAGATAGGTGGGACAAAGGTACAGGACGGCAGGCAGGCTCAGGGTCAGGGCAGGCAGAAAAGGTCAAAACCGGGAAAACTAGGAAACAGGAACAATCGAGAGACAGGAACAGAGGGAAAACACTGGTAGTCTTGACGAAACAAACGAACTGGCAGCAGACAAACAGAGGACACAGGTTTAAATACACGGGGGATAGTGGGGAAGGTGGGCGACACCTGGAGGGGGGTGGAGACAATCACAAAGACAGGTGAAACAGATCAGGGTGCGACAGAAAACAAATACTATTTGACCCTGGATCTGATAAATACAATAGTCATGCTATACATTTTATAAATCTTAGCCAGGAACAACAGATTTATTCCTATATACTGTTTATTTAACCCTCTATACTGTGTATTTAACCCTCTATGGTTTGTACTTAACCCTCCGTACTGTGTATTTAACCCTCTATACTGTATATTTAACCCTCTATACTTTTTATTTAACCCTCTATGGTGTGTATTTAACCCTTTATACTGTGTATTTAACCCTCTATACTGTGTATTTACCCTTCTATGCTGTGTATTTAACCCTCTATACTGTGTATTTAACCCTCTATGGTGTGTATGTAACCCTCTATACTGTGTATTTAACTCTCTATTCAGTTGTATTTAACCCTCTATTCTGTGTATTTAACCATCTATACTGTGTATTTAACCATGTATTCTGTATTTAACCCTCTATACTGTGTATTTAACCCTTTATGGTGTGTATTTAACCCTATATGGTGTGTATTTAACCCTCTATTCTGTGTATTTAACTCTCTATGGTGTGTATTTAACTCTCTATGGTGTGATTTAATTATATTTCTGTGTATTTAACCTCTAAGGTGTGTATGTAACCCTCTATTCTGTAATATTTAACTCTCTATGGTGTGTATTTAACCTCTATGGTGTGTATTTAACCCTCTATTTGTATTTAACCCTCTATGGTGTGTATTTAACCTCTCTATGGTGTGTATTTAACTCCTCTATGGTGTGTATTAACCCTCTATGGTGGTATTTAACTCTCTAGGTGTGTATTTAAGATTTAGATGTTTGTTGTATAAACCATTAGAGGCGGATCAGCTGGACAGCCCACAGACTGAAAATAAATATGATTACGCAGCCGCCCTCCCCCTTAATTGCTGGACGAAGCCAAGCTCTCACATATCAGAAGTAACACAACACAAACCAGGAACAATTTCATGCCTGAGGGATTTAGAATACATTAGGACAAGAGAATGAACATCTCCAGTACAAAGATATCCGGCCAAATACAATGAGAGACGAAAATACTCAGGAATTAATATTAATATACCATAATCCTTTTTCTCTCCCAAGGGAATGGTCACCATGTACTGCAAGCTGGGAGGATTGGAAAAAGCATTTTCTTAATACACAAATCCTTTCAGTTCAAATAGTCAGCGACGATTTGTCATCTTTATCCATGCACAATTTTGTTTATGATCCTCATCTAATTACAGGACTGATGCATCTTGAAAGTAAGTTCAAACACCATGATAAGCAACAAAAAGGTGACAAAAATGTATGTCTGAGTATATTGCATAAGAAAACAAACCAAGCTTGTGTTCTCTCTTTACTATACATATGCACTGAGTATACAAAACATTAAGAAGATTAACAACACCTGCTCTTTCCATGACATAGACTGACCAGCTGAATCCAGGTGAAAGCTATGATCCCTTATTATTGTCACCTGTAAAATCCACTTCAATCAGGATTGATGAAGGGGAGGAGACAGGTTAAAGGAGGATTTTTAAGCTTTGAGACAATTGAGACATGAATTGTGTATGTGTGCCGTTCAGTGGGTGAATGGGCAAGACACAATATTGAAGTGCCCTTGAACGAGGTATGGTAGTAGATGCCAAGGGCAMCGGTTTGTGTAAAGAACTGCAACGCTGCTGGGTTTTTCATGCTCAACAGTTTCCCGTGTGTATCAAGAATGGTCCACCACCCAAAGGACATCCAGCCAACTTGACACAACTGTGGGAATCATTGGAGTCAAAATGGGCCAGCATCCCTGTCGAACGCTTTCAACACCTTGTAGAGTCCATGCCCCTGATGAATTGAGGCGGTTCTGAGGTCAAAAGAGGGTACAACTCAATATTAGGTGTTTCTAATGTTTATTATACTCAGTGTACTTCTTATTATAAACTGCTATGGATATCAAGTTGTGCTTGTTGGGTAGGTTACTTTCCAAATGTAATCCATTACTTTCACTAGTTACCTGTCCAAAATTGTAATTAGTCATGTAATTTTGGATTACCCAAACTCTGCAATGTAATCTGATTACTTTCAGTTAAAGGAGCCATCAAATACATTTGGTGTGTTATCATAATGGTCACTGGCTCGTCCTCAGACTTGCTCAGACTTAAACTTGTGCCTTTTTTTCAATGCTGAATTGAATGTCATTGAGAAAACAGACATCCTTTCTGAATTTAAAAGTAATCCAAGAAGTAATCATCTAGTTTTTCAAAAGTACTTGTAATCTGATTACAATGTTTTTTCTGGTGTAACTGATTACATATAATCAGTTACTTCCCAACCCTGCTTGTGATAATAGACCAAAGTATGTGTTCAGAATACATTACATTGACACAGTATCAAATTTAGCAACTTTATATCCCAATCTGTAGGTACATATTTTGTCATTTCATGCCATATATGCTCAATAAATGTTAAATAAAATAAATAAATAAAAATTGGACCACATATACTATCAATCCACTGTATGGCTTCTCCCCGTCAGATAGAAAGGCCTTGACACTCCCTGTGTCCTGTGATATTTCAACACAAAAGGCTTTTTTTTTTTTACATTTCACATTTTCATTTGAGTCATTTAGCAGACGCTCTTATACAGAGCGACTTAAAATTTGTGCATTCATCTTAGATAGCTAGGTGAGACAACAACACAACCGTATCATGTACATTTTCAACAAAGTACTTATCTGCATAGTCAGTGCTAGTGGGAAAAGAGAAGTGGCGTGAGAGTTATTTAAGATACTCTTCAAAGAGGTAGGGTTTCAGACGTTTTCGAAAGATGGGCTGTCGTGACTTTAGTAGGAAGCTTGTTCCACCATTGGGGTGCCAGGACAGAGAAGAGCTTTGACTGGGCCAAGTGGGAGCTGCCTTTCCGTAGAGGTGGAGTGATCGGGTTGGGACCTAGGGTTTGAGCATAGCCTGAAAGTAAGGAGGGGCTGTTCCCCATGCTGTTCCTTAGCCAAGCACCAGAGTCTTGAATAGGGCTGTGGCGGTCATGACATTTTATCAGCCGGTTCTTGTCATGCAAAAGACTGCCGGTCTCATGGTAACTGACCAATCATTAACATAAACACGTTTAGCATCTCCAGGCCTCCATACATACAAGCTGCATTCAAGCCACTGATTCGTGCATTTGTAACATTACATTTTAAAAAGTCTAATAAATCAATTTAATATACACCATCACAATAAATCCACTATTTATTTTAGGTAGGTCTAAAGAAACATTATGATATGAAGAAAATGTATTTCAGATTAACAGAATATGAGTTGGCCTACTGTATGTTATCTGGCAATACAGCATGCCATAGGCTGTAGGCTAGTTCATTTAGCAGACAAGACATGATTACAGTGCATTCCGAAAGTGTTCAGTCCCCTTGACTTTTCCACATATTGTTACATTAGTCTTATTCTAAAATGTATTAGATTACATTTTTTCCTCATCAATCTACACACAATACCCCATAAGGACAAAGCGAAAACAGGTTTTTAGAAATTTAGCACATTTATTATTTTTTTTTTACAGAAATGCCTCATTTACATAAGTATTCAGACCCTTTGCTATGAGACTTGAAATTTAGCTCAGGTGCATTCGGTTTCCATCGATCATCCTTGAGATGTTTCTACAACTTGATTGGAGTCCACCTGTGGTAAATTCAGTTAATTGGACATGATTTGGAAAGGCACAGATCTGGAGAAAGGTGTCAAAAAATTCTGCAGCATTGAAGGTCCCCAAGAACACAGTGGCCTCCATCATTCTTAAATGGAAGAAGTTTGGAACCACTGTCGTGAAATTATTGTAATCAAAAGGAGAGACTTTTAGATTTATTCAAAACAATCAAACTTTATTATTTAATTACTGCAGTAATGGAGCTTGTCAACAACCCCCCCCCTAGGTGATTCGTTGAGAGCCCAACGACAAAAGATACCATGGCCTTTTATAGCAAAGACACACCTCCTTCAGTCTACATGACAAACAACAGATGTATGGAATGGGTCACAAGGTTACTAATAATTCACAGCAAATAGTATCTGCTGCAAATACTGTCCTCATTGTGTAGAGACCAGGGTCTGGCCCCGAGCCATCTGTCCCTGGTACCTTCCAGTCAGGCACACAGACACTAATCATGCTATGGAATGCGGTCTTTATCACCAATCCATTGTAAATCAATTGTCAGTACTAAATCTCCCAGTGGCCCACTTTCAGTAGAACACACACAGATGAGTGTTCTAACAACCCCTTATTCTGTTGCATAAAATAACCATTTGATGCAATTACAGTATTATAACATAATCTTGCAATTTTGCTCTCACACCACCAAGACTCTTCCTAGACCTAGCCGCCTGGCCAAACTGAGCAATTGGGGGAGAAGGGTCTTGGTCAGGGAGGTGAACAAGTACCCAATGGTTACACTGACAGAGCTCCAGAGTTCCTCTCTGGAGATGGGAGAACCTTCCAGAAGCACAACCATCTCTGCAGCACTGCACCAATTAGGCCTTTRTGGTAGTGGCCAGATGGAATACACTCCTCAGTAAAAGGCACATGACAACCCGCTTGGAGTTTGCCAAAATGTACCCAAAGGACTTTCAGACCATGAGAAACAAGATTCTCTGGTCTGAAGAAAACCAAGATTGAACTCTTTGGCCTGAATGCCATGCGTCATGTCTGGAGGAAACCTGGCACCAGCCCTACGGTGAAGCATGGTGGTGGCAGCATCATGCTGCAGGGATGTTTTTCAGTGGCAGGGATTGGGAGACTACTCAGGATCGAGGGAAAGATGAACGGAGCAAAGTACAGAGAGATCCTTGATGAAAACCTGCTCCAGAGTGCTCAGGACCTCTGGGGCGAAGGTTCACCTTCCAACAGGACAACAGGACCCTAAGCACACAGCCAAGACAACACAGGCGTGGCTTTGGGATAAGTCTCTGAATGTCCTTGAGTTGCCCAGCCAGAGCCCGGACTTGAACCCGATCTAATATGTCTGGAGAGACCTGAAAATAGCTGTGCAGCGACGCTCCACATATAACCTGATAGAGCTTGAGAGAATCTGCAGAGAAGAATGGGAGAAACTCCCCAAATACAGAGGTGTGCCAAGCTTGTTGCGGCATACCCAAGAAGATTTGAGGCTGTAATCGCTGCCAAAGGTGCTTCAATAAAGTGCTGAGTAAAGGGTCTGAATACTTATGTAAATGTGATATTTCTGGGGGTTTTCTTATACATTTGCTAAATGTTGCTTTTTCATTATGGGATATTGTGTCTAGATTGATGAGGGGGAAAAAACTATTTAATCCATTTTAGAATAAGGCTGTAACGTAACAAGATGTGGAAAAAGTCAAGGGGGCTGAATACTTTCCGAATCCACTGTATAAGTCCCGTGTCATTATTTTAAATGTTATGATTTTATATTAAGAGGAATATAATTGAACTTGAGCTGAATAAAATAAAAATGATGTGATGTGGTTATGTTGAGAGTAGAAGTGATCATTTGAAACAGGTCCTATGCACTAGATTTTGAGATATTTGGCAACTTTAGTTGTTAATGATACAAACCTTAGAATGTCTTAGAAATCAAAACATAAATGGGCTCCATGATGTGACTTAAGACTATTGATGATTTGAGAAAGTCACAAAAAAAGCTTGCGGTCTGTTGCCTCAGGCTGCACACAATTTTCTCTCATCAAGTGATCATATTTTCACCCATCAGGCTATTCTCAATTTAATCTTTAATCTTAATATTATGTTAAATTAATTTTGATTTAGAATAGCCAATTATCAAATGGGCAGGAACAGGGTCAGGGGAAAAAAGACATGTCATCCGCCTATGCACTTGATTAGCGAATGGAGGCCGCTATCCCGCCTGTTCTTCAGATAGTGAATTGAATTGAATTAATTTTGTGCAACAGACATGTACAACAAAATGCACAATGTGGACCCAGAGGATATCACTTGAAAGTATTAATTAAAATGCTTATTTCCAAAGTGATCCTTGATGGTAAAAGCAATAACACATAATGATTAAAAGACAAGACAAAATTACCAACAACCATAAATACATTTATTTATATTGACATCCTAAAAAGTGGCACTATTCACTGCACTTCTCCCTAACTTTAAAAATCAACCATATTCATTTCACATTTAAACAATATATTAATTGCACATCATACCGATCCTTCAAATAAATACACCTGACCAGCAGTAGGCGGCACAAGGGGCAGTGGAGTGGTTTCTCTTACTTAGACAACTTTATCCAAACGAAAAACATTGCCTGATTTTTAAAGCTATTTTTACTTTTTGTTTGCTTGATCTCGAAGGGAAAGCTATTCCAGAGACAAATGCCTGTATGGAAAAACGTGCTCCTCGCAGTACTGATTACTCTTGGGATTTTACAAGACATAACACTAGCTCTGGTATTGTAACTATGTTGGTTATAGACCATATCAATGTGGTTTTTCATGTAACCTGGGGCACGGTCATTTAAGATGTCAAACATATGATTAAGTTGGTCCACTCTGGACTCCAAAGGCAACAAGCCCACCTCCCAACTCCTGTACCMCTATGTGGGTCCTAGGGGGGACATTCAGCATACACCTGATAACATTATTTTGCATGACCTGCATTCTCTTTTTCAGATTTTTTGATAGCCCACTATACCAAGCAGAGCAGGCATAATCAAAATGACACTTAATCAAGGTTGAGACAACCAGTTTCTTAACTTTAATGTTAAAATATCTAGTGTTACGTTATAAACATTTCAATTTGTTTGCCATTTTAGAAAGAATTTTAGCAGCAATCWGRTCTCCAGAAAGGGATTGATCTAGGGACACACCAAGATAAGATACGCTTGTTATAGATTCAATCTCCTTGCCTGCACWGTTTACCGTTATCTTGTCAGCCCTAAGCAATCTACGTTTTGTTCCAAACAAAATCAATTCATTTTTTCCCAAATGTAGTGACAATTTGTTGCCAGACAACCAATCTCTAACAAAATGCAATACTCAGGGTCTCCTCTATTTAAATGGTATCCTTACCTGATACCAGTATGGCTGAATAATCAGCATAAAGCAAGAGTTTGCACTTGACTGCATCTGTCATATCAATAACGTATATAAGAAATAAGAGAGGCCCTAAAATTGATCCCTGTGGTACTCCACAGGATATTTCTTTGGCATCTGACAGAACATCACCAACATTACATACTTGTGTTCTGTTGGTCAGATAAGACCTAAACCAATTCACTGCTACATAATTTAGACCCATGCATTTCAGTTTCATTCGGAAAATATCAATGTCCACAGTGTCAAAAGCTTTCTGCAAGTCTAACATGACCATRCCTGTATAGTTCCCCTTCTCACTTTCCTGCTTAATGTCGTCAAAAAGGTGGACAAGGCAAGCATCAGTGGAATGAGCTGTTCTAATGCCAGATTGGAGTTCATAAATAAGTTTGTGCTCAGTAAGGTATCCCTCCTCATAGGTAGGCTACCCCAGTTATTTCACTCCATGCATCAATCACTGTTTGAGGAACATGCATCCTCGCACTGCATTACTCTGTATGCCATGGGCTCCCCAACCCTGTTCCTGCAGCTACCAAGTGCTTCATTTGGGAAACCAAGTGAAAATCTGTTCTGGAACATCGATAGTAACATGTTTTCACAACTAAACATATTTCATTAAACTGTTGACAGCTCCTCTCTCTGCGGGCTTGAGAAAGGAATGAAGGAGAGAGGGGAAGAGATGGAAATGCATGGTGGTGAGATATTCTGTAGCTAAAGGTAATGTGTCAGCCTATTAATTATGAAAATATAAAATTCCCTATTACTAGAATATTCAAAATCAAATACAAGTTCACTATAATTGTAGGCTAACTGTACAACTGAATGCATTCAACTGAAATGTGTCTTCCGCATTTAACCAAACCCCTCTGAATCAGAGAGGTGCGAGGGGCTGACATAATCAACATCCACGTCTTCGGTGCCCGGGGAACAGTGCCTTGCTCAGGGGCAGAACGACAGATTTTTACCTTGTGAGTGTCACGTTCCTGACCTGTTTTCCTTTGTCTTGTATTTATTTAGTTGGTCAGGGCGTGAGTTGGGTGGGTTTGTCTATGTGTGATTTTCTATGTTGGGATTTTGTGTTCGGCCTGGTATGATTCTCAATCAGAGGCAGCTGTCAATCGTTGTCCCTGATTGAGAATCATACTAAGGCAGCCGGGGTTTCACGTGTGGTTTGTAGGTGTTTGTTTCCGTGTTAGTGTTTTCACCACACGGTACTGTATAGGTTTCTGCACTTCGTTTATTTGTTTTGTATTTCAGTGTTCAGTGTTCGTTATAATAAATCATCATGAGCACTAACCACTCCGCATATTGGTACGATCCTTCTCGCCTCTCCTCGTCCGAGGAGGAGGAAGAATATGACAGCCGTTACAGTGAGCTCGGGGATTCGATCCAGCAACCTTTCTGTTACTGGCCCAATATAGGCTAGACCAATTAAAGACATCTTAAAACTTTTTAAAAATGTTTTTCTGCAGTGGGTAATATGCGGTAGGCTATGTATTGTATAACGAACAGCTCAATCATTATTTTAATTCMGTTTTTTTCAAGCTTGGGCTCATATATATACCTATGTGTATGCAGCAGCTCTAATACGCATATGGGTGTTTTGACCATGTTTTCCAGTCAGTTTCAACCTGTTGTTGAACTTCTTTCTTCAAATTGATTGATCACAGTGAGGTGAGTTTTAAAGCACACTACTGTTTTGATGATAMGTGTTTGATGTTATTTTCATTTGCATTGATGTCCGAGTGGTTAAAATGACAGTAAAGCCCTGAGTACCAGGCCATTAGGGCCTGAAGGTTGTTAGCAAGTTGGGTACCACCAACGCATGTCCTGGRTGCATAAGAGGAGATTACCGTGGAATTTTACTGCGGTCATGACTCATGTGGTGTTTATACGGTCACTGCAACAGCCCTAGTCTTGAAGATGATGTGAGCTTCAACTGGAAGCCAGTTGAGTGTGCGGAGGAGCGGGATGACATGGGAGAACTTAGGAAGGTTGAACACCAGGCGGGCTGCGGCATTCTGGATAAATTGCAGGGGTTTGATGACACAAGCGGGGAGCCCAGCCAACAGAGAGTTGCAGTAGTCCAGACGGGAGATGACAAGTGCCTGGATTAAGACCTGCTCCGCTTCCTGTGTTAGGAAAGGTCGTACTCTACAGATGTTGTACAGATTTTCATTTTTCTGCCTTGGAATGAGGAGAAGAGGGAAGAAAAATGACTTCCCCCTGTAAGAATCTAATATTTATAGCGACATGCGTTTCCAGAGCTCAAGCATGCTTATGCTGTGACATTATATCATCCCGGTCATGTCTTCACAGGCCATTTGTCTTGTGCTAACTGTATAATAATCACCTTCTCAGCACACTGACACAACCTCCCGTATTCATCATTTATAAAAGCAACATTACTGCCCCTTTGCCCACACTCCATTATTGGATTTCGGACTGTAGTCTCATCGTAGGAGACCAAATGCATGTTGAGAACAGGCTGTTGTATTGAGGGAGTTAGTTACACTACCGGTCTAAAGTTTTAGAACACCTCATTCAAGGGTTTTTCTTTATTTTTACTATTTTCTACTGAAAATTCTAATTTGTTACTAATACTGAAGACATCAAAGCTATGAAATAGTAAACAAAAAAGTGAAAACAAATCAAAATATATTTGATATTTGAGATTCTTCAAATAGCCACCCTTTGCATTGATGACAGCTTCGCACACTCTTGGCATTCTCTCAACCAGCTTCATGCAGAAGGTAGCCCTATTTGGTAAAAACCAAGTCCTTATTATGGCAAGAACAGCTCAAATAAGCAAAGAGAAATGACAGTCCATCATTACTTTAAGACATGAAGGTCAGTCAATGCGGAAAATGTCAAGAACTTTGAACGTTTCTTCAAGTGCAGTCGCAGAAACCATCAAGCGCTATGATGAAACTGTCTCTCATGAGGACCGCCACAGGAATGGAAGACCCAAAGTTACCTCTGCTGCAGAGGATAAGTTCATTAGAGTTACCAGCCACAGAAATTGCAGCCCAAATAAATGCTTTACAGAGTTCAAGTAACAGGCACATCTCAACATCAACTGTTCAGAGGAGACTGTGAATCAGGCCTTCATGGTTGAATTGCTGCAAAGAAACCACTACTAAAGGACACCAATAAGAAGAAGAGACTTGCTTGGGCCAAGAAACACGAGCAATCGACATTAGACAGGTGAAAATGTGTCCTTTGGTCTGGAGTCCAAATTTTAGTTTTTTGGTTCCAACCATCGTGTCTTTGTGAGATGCGGTATGGGTGAATGGATGATCTCTGCATGTGTATTTCCCACCAGAAAGCATGGAGGAGGAGGTGTGATGGTGTGGGGGTGCTTTGCTGGTGACACTGTCTGTGATTTATTTAGAATTCAAGGCACACTTAACCAGCAATTTCTACTACAGCATTCTGCAGTGATATGCCATCCCATCTGGTTTGGGCTTAGTGGGACTATCATTTGTTTTCCAACAGGACAATGACACAACACACCTTCAGGCTGTGTAAGGGCTATTTTACCAAGAAGGAGAGTGATAGAGTGCTGCATCAGATGACCTGGCCTCCACAATCCCCCAACCTCAACCAAATTGAGATGGTTTGGGATGAGTCGAACCGCAGAGTGAAGGAAAAGCAGCCAACAAGTGTTCAGCATATGTGGGAACTCCTTCAAGACTGTTGGAAAAGCATTCCAGGTGAAGCTGGTTGAGAAAATGCCAACAGTGTGCAAAGTTCTCATCAAAGCAAAGGGTTGCTATTTGAAGCAAGCATATTTGAATCTCAAATATAAAATATATTTTGATTTGTTTAACACTTTTTTGGTTACTACATGATTCCATATGTGTTATTTCATAGTTCTGATGTCTTCCCTGGTATTCTAAAATATAGAAAATAGTACAAATAAAGAAAAACCCTTGAATGAGAAGGTGTTCTAAAACTTCTTACCGGTAGTAAGCACCCACTCGTAGCACGCGCAGGTATATCTCACTGSTCACCCCAAAGCCAATTCCTCCTTTGGTCGTCTTTCCTTCCAGTTCTCTGCCGCCAATGACTGGAACGAACTGCAAAAATCTCTGAAGCTGGAGACTCATATCTCCCTCACTAGCTTTAAGCACCAGCTGTCAGAGCAGCTTACAGATCACTGCATCTGTACATAGCCCATCTGTAAACAGCCCATCTATCTACCTACCTCATCCCCATACTGTATTTATTTATTTATTTTGCTCCTTTGCACCCCAGTATCTCTACTTGCACATTCATCTTCTGCACATCTACCGTTCCAGTGTTTAATTGCTATATTGTAATTACTTCGCCACAATGGCCTATTTATTGCCTTAACTCCCTTAWCYTACCTCATTWGCACTCACTGTATATAGACTTTTTGTTTTMTTTTGTTCTACTGTATTATTGACTGTATGTTTTGTTTATTCCATGTGTAACTCTGTGTTGTTGTATGTGTCGAATTGCTATGCTTTATCTTGGCCAGGTCGCAGTTGCAAATGAGAACTTGTTCTCAACTAGCCTACCTGGTTAAATAAAGGTGAAATAAATTTAAAAAATAGTGTAGGTAGTGTATATTGGGAGGATGAAGTTGTATTGGGAGGAGGGAGTTAGTTGTATTGGGAGGAGGGAGTTAGTTGTATTGGGAGGAGGGAGTTAGTTGTATTGGGAGGAGGGAGTTAGTTGTATTGGGAGGAGGAAGTTAGTTGTATTGGGAAGTGAGGGAGTTTAGTTTGTAATTGGGAAGGAGGGAGTTAGTTGTATTGGAAGGAGGGAGTTAGTTGTATTGGGGGAGGGAGTTAGTTGTATTGGGAGGAGGTAGTTTAGTGTATTGGGAGGAGGTAGTTAGTTGTATTGGGAGGAGGGAGTTAGCTGTGTAAGGGAGGAGGGAGTTCGTTGTATTGGGAGGAGGGAGTTAGTTGTAATTGGGAGGAGGTAGTTAGTGTTATTGGGAGGAGGTAGTTAGTTTGTATTGGGAGGAGGGAGTTAGTTGTATTGGGAGGAGGGAGTTAGCTGTGTAAGGGAGGAGGTAGTTAGTTGTATTGGGAGGAGGGAGTTAGCTATGTAAGGGAGGAGGTAGTTAGTTGTATTGGGAGGAGGTAGTTAGCTGTGTAAGGGAGGAGGTAGTTAGCTGTGTAAGGGAGCAAGTTCAGTTGTCTAATGCTTAAGGCCAGTCTTTTCAGAGTTACCTTGGCTGCCTTATGGTCAATACTAGAGACCATGTTGAAGGGATCAGATCCATTTTGCTGCTTTCTGTCTCCCCTCAGAATGACGATGGGGGGTGAGGAGAGCTGAACCGTGGACAGGAATCAGATTTGTCCTCATTAGCACTGATTGACTATCATTGTTCAGACTGACCTTTTATGACAATTTCACTTCTTCTGAACGTTGGCTACTGTATTATTTATATTTTTCTTGTTCTCTGTTTCTCTCATTCTCTCTCTCTCTCCCTCTGTCCGGTGGGGCTGTCAGTCCCTGTCATGCTCACTTACAGTAGATCACACATTTCCTGTGTGATAAGATCTCCGCATCTCTATCCGCATCCTCGATCCAGCAGAAGGGGACAGGGGAGTATCAAATTCTCAGCCTCTTTGACAGGCACCGGTCTTAGTTCATCATTAATTCACTAGACTTGTCTGATGGTCTCCCTCAATATAAATGTTCCGACGTGTCGTGTTGCTAAAGTATTGTTGAGGCTTACCAGCCTCGAGGGCTCAGGACCGATTAGGAAACAACCAGGTTTTAGAATTAATAAGCAATGATGGACTCCCGGTAGTAGCCAGCAGCAAGCTACACACCCCTGTAGTGGCTAAAAGAGGAAGAGATTTGTGTAGCAGCGTTCTGCTAGATTCTGTATTGTAGCTAGGTGTTCTATCTGGCCATATTTTTTTTCTTCTCATTTTATATGAACTGTATACTGTACAATAAATATTATAGAGCTGCTTATATATGTAGAATAATACTGATGTATTTGTGTTATTGCGAAAAATCGGCTTATCTAAACTACTGTATGATGTCTTACTACATTGATATGCTAATGAGGTTGTCCTAGATTGCTATGAATGTACTTTATGCTTCAATGAATTGGTACAGTTTCATGCTGTGTGTTGCATTGTATTGATGTGTAAAAGATTCGGAGCACTCCAAACACAAGAAGCAAGGCCTATACCCACAATGCGACTTGGCATGGTGTGATATTGGGACTGCAATCACAGACTTGATTACTGATGTGCTTTATGTTATTCATATGAAATCATCCAACTATGTAGAGTTGTATTATCTGGACTGTGCACTTGTTATACACATGGACAAAACACACGCACACGCACACGCACACACACACACACACACACACGCACACACACACACACACACACACACACCACACATCACACACACACACACACACAACACACAACACACACACAAAGCACCCTGGCTGTGAAACTACAGATTAAAGATTGAATTCAACCTGAGCCTCTTCCTCCACCTTAAAATATGTTAAACCCCACTTGGGAATCTGTTCCAGCAGTAGACAGTGATGGGTAATTTAGATAGTGATAAATATTCTATCCGCCCCAGACAGACAAGACAGATAGTTCACACTGTGACCCTACTGTCTTAGTCCTTATCACAAGCTTCCCAGAGCCTCTGATGTTTGTATACAGTAAGATGGTTCCACAGGGAGGTGTGACATCCTTAGTGAAAGGGGGGTTATGGGTAGATACTGTAGATCCTGATGCCCGAGGTCACAGAGACGGAGTTTCCTCCCCTCTGTCAGAATGCTGTCACAAATCRTCTTCTCGGGCTCAGGGCTCAACTTGTGACGTGTTTATCCAGCAGCATTTAGGGGCAATGGCTTCTCAACATCCTCATCTGCGTCATCTGTGCTGCAAAGTTTTTAGGTGAGACACTGTGGGCTTGGTACCAACTATTAATATGTGGAATTCATCACAATGATTACATTTCTGTAAATTCGAGTTTAATGCATGAATCTGTAAAGCTATCTTTGTTCCCAAAGGGTATTTTTTACAGGCTGACAGTGTTTATTTACTCTGTAGCTACATGGGTGAACCCAATGTAGTTTTCTGCCCTTATATGGACAACAAGGTTCAGGCTATACTTCATCCATAATTCATCACATTGGAACACCAAGCATAAACATTTCACATTCCAAGTCCTTCCTTGAACCCTAATGGTCTGCTTTGGGGCTGAAAGAGGAGCAAAATGCTCACCATGCAGAAGGACTGGTTCTGCAAGGACGGCCCGTGGAGAAGGAAGGGAACTCTCAATCACAGGTGTGGAACAATAATGAGGACTTCTGGGGAAAGATAGCTCACACATGGCCCTGTTCAACTGGCTACCCCGAAGTGTGTGTGTGTGTGTGCACAGGGTGTGTGTGCGTGTGTGTGTTCTCTTTCTCATATCATCACCAAAGAGAATTTACTGCTTTTTCCCAGTGATGCATGACACATCCTTGAGTTGGAGGTGGTGCACCTTCTCCCCATTAAAGTAAGCAAAGCATTATGGGAGCTCCTCAAGTGTGACACACACACACACACACACACACACACACACACACACACACACACACACACACACACACACACACACACACACACACACACACACACACACACACAAACCGCATTATGTAAACTGCCCTGTCCCACTTGCACAACAACAGAGTGCCCCCTGGAACACCTCACCCTAATTACAGCCAGCTGGCTAGGAAAGAAGTATGACAGCACTTGGTCATTCATATACTCACTCAGATGAAAGCCGCAGCTAGCCCACAGTGGAAACAGCATTCCTAGTATGTTGTGAATAGCGGGGATGCACTCTGAATGCCTAGAATGGTCAAAAGTCCACCCACACAGGGAGTGTGTGTCAACGTTCTGGATAGCTTCTCTTAGCACCAATTCAAAAAGGTAGAAATAGTCAAAATGGACAAATAATAAATATATATGGCAGGAAGAAAGATGAGAGAATAAAGGAGGAAATATATGTTTTCTGGCCACCAGAGAGCTGCTCCATCTACAATATGAAAGCTAGCTCTTTGTGTTCTCCATAGAGGCGGTGATAGWTTTGGGCTAACCGTGGGAAATTCGATTTCTTCATTAACCATTTCTTAGTTCACCAATTGGCATGATGATCTCATTCCTTTTTGATGATTCCATTACAGAGAAAAGGTTACGGGTATAAAACATTTCCTGTTACATAAAGAAGCTTACATTAACCAGCCATATCAATCGTCCCCATGGCAGATAGCTACTTAGCCTTATCAAGAGTCATTAGCCGTTAGCATCCAAACAAAGTCCAGTCTTCATTTGCTTTAGTGGTTCCTGCTGTTAGAATACTGTATGTGAAAGGCACATGAGACTCAAATCTGGACAACATAACATTGGTCCTGTGCCACATAAATTCACGATCAGTTGATTTTACTATTATTTTCAGCCAGTTACATTGTAGTTATTACTAAGATGTACATTTTTCAAACTCAGATTAAAGATATGCATGATTTACATAGAACTGAATGCCTGCTTTGACACATTTGTTTGTTGTTGATTTCTGATCATTAGTTTTATTGAGAATGTGAAGAAAGACACCTACCTCTCTATTTCTACCTTTCTTTAGAATGTGTTAGTGTGTGACAGACACCATCCCTATACGGTTGACACGGAATTCAATCTCACGTCAACAACAACAYGTTGTTTTCCTGAAGCTAGGATGCTAACTATTACCCTATACCAAAACCATGGTCTTGGTTGGGCGATGGTGATGCTACTTTAGGTCTCAAAGTGACATCGCTGAACGACAACTATTCATTTCTTATTTTTATTTCTTGTGTTTTTTTGTTCTACCTTTTGTTGTTTATAGTGCTACATTGATATTGATAACTGCATTGTTGGGTTTGGAGTTTGCAAGAAAGGCATTTCACTGTACTTGTACACGTGACATTAAAACCTTGAAACTAAATCTGCTACTCATTGCATTTGATGTCATTCAATTTGCCTTGTTAAGTCTCACAATTTGCTTTAAAAAACAAACCTCTTGGTAGACGGTGAAAATATCAAGGAATGTCTTTATAAATGCTAAAGCAATCTGCAGCAATCTGCCAAGTCATTTCAAATGTCAACATTAAAATGAAAGCCATTTTCCTTTCTCTTTCATTTTCAGTTGGACTAATTCTATTTTAGCCGTTGGTCAGAGGAACAAAGCACGAGCTGTCTAAATGATTACTAAGCTGTCTCCTGGGTGGAGAAGCTCCTTTTATAGCAAACAGCGGTGACATTCTAATTTGTTATACTAAAACGCCAAGTCAATTTTAGCTCTTTTCTTTTTTCCCCACATTTCCAAAGATTACTAGTAAAGAATCCAATACCCATCCCCATAATTAGCATGCAATGGCTCTGTCTATTTGATATCCTAATGAAAGAGGGTTGGCCTACATACATTCTCACAACTCAGTGACTTTGTTCACAATGCAGCAGAACAATATCAATTACAGGACTGTGGCCAATTACTTTGTGTGAGGCTTCCTCTCTCTCTTTTTCATTTCACATATGATTAGAAAGAGGTGATTAGCTATGAGGAACATCCTAACCAAAGGAAAGGTGGCTCTATTATATCATATTCGCCATCAGAAGAGAGTCTACCATAGAGTGGGATTAGTTTGTTTCCTAATATCCAAGGCTGACCGGTGTCTTATGGTTGCTTGGTGTTCTGTTGAGCTATTGTGTAAGTTAATAACTAGGGTACTAAAGACTGATGATACATGCTTTCAAGGTAGACTGCGAGATGACGTTACATGCACGAAGTAAACATATAGTGGGTCAATTTCCGCCACAAATAAGTTGAAGCGCAATGATACAATTCTCCACTGTTTTGGTCCCGTAGCTACCACGTCGCACTCGTGCACATGCGCAGATACTCTGGGTGTCCTGAATCGTGATCATCTTAATATCTGCTATGCTGTTCGTTGCAATAATCATCTTTAAATATGGTGTTGTTGAATTTGAACACTTATTTTTGATTATGTCGCTCTGAATAAGAAGCACATTAGAATTAGAACACCAATAGACAAAACTCCGCCTGAAACGTAAAGGCCCAATCATCAGAATCATTAGGCTGATCCAAACCTACATCAAAGCGAGGTGACCAGCAGAGAAGACATTTGCGCACAGAGGGTTGTCATCGCCCTGTCTGGGATCGAACCAAACCCCCCATTAGAATCTGTCCTCACAAAAGCATCTAGATCAATGGGGACAGGAAAAGGGACAGCTCGTCGACATTAAAAGAGCCACAGATCAAAAGAGCTGATAGCTGTATGTGCGAAGGCTGAGATGCAGTGACAACATTGATGTATGTTTGACTGCTTAAAGCGGTCATCAAGGTGTCTGCAATGGTCTGCATTAAACTTTTATGCAATGTTTGGGCATTGTCAGTCATGCTTATCCTACATGGGTTCAAATAGTATTACATTTTCAATCAAATACTTAACTGTGCTTGACTGATCTTGCCTGGCACAGTGAAACCTATGTAATAATTCCATAATTGCAGATATGTTAGCACCATTATACAGTTGTACAGTATAAACTCCACTCACAAACACTATCATTACTTCAGCTAACAACTTATCACTATGTAAACTAACAACCGCTTATAATTTAGCCTCTGTTTTCCTAACCAATATTTTAGGAAACAGAGATGAATTAGCACTGTTGGAGTTTACGTCTGTGGGAAATTTAGGGGTGTTTTTTTGCACCCTCAAATTATTTCGCTCTTCTTCTTCCCAGAAGCCCCGGCTCTCCATTGTGATCTGCTGCCAAGTTCGTTAGCCCGCGTTAACCTCGCCATTGTGGTGCTGGCTGACACATTTTCATATCAGGCTGGTAATTAATTTCCTTACCTGCTCCTCTTTTGTTTTGGGGGAAAAGCCCAACGAATCGAGAGTGACAATGCTGAATTCCAGCGTTGTTTCCTCAAGTGTGAAATTGCTTTTTCCAGTGGTCTGCTTATGAGTTAATAAAACACAGGTCCCTCTCTACCTGTCTGACTTTAAGCATGAATTGTTGGGTGAGAGCTGTGTTGGGGAGTAGGGAACTACATGTAGTTCAACTAGTAATATAACAACATTTTGCAGTAGCTTCGTGGTAGTTGAACGAAATGTAAATGTTGGTAGTGTTTCAGTAGTTAATGACTTTTTTGCCAGCTAGCGGTGTAGCTTACTACTGATACTACACCCCGCGTTTTGCTTGTTGCTAAAATTAAATTAAATACGGGTGAGGTAGGCAAGAATTTTCTTTATTTTTCGGCATCAGACCTGCCTAATTCTCACTTGAAACATAKTTTTTGTGTTTAAATTGCACATTCAGTTAACACTTTGACTCCAGAGTGATCTGTTCTTGCAATTTGTATGACATTTCAGATTTAGATGTGATCCTGTTTAACTAAGTAGTTTTGATGTAGAGAACTACTTTTTCAAAGTAACTTTAGTTAAGTAAACTATATTTGTCTTGAGGCTAGCTTTAGTGTTTCTTAACTTCTTCCAGTTTGATGTAAATGGTAGCTTGATAAACTATGTTTTCAAAGTAGCTTCCTCAACACTGGGTGAGAAGAACCCCATGCCCAAATAATTATTCTATTTCTCCCCCTCACTCTCTCATCCACAGAAATGACACTTACGTTATGGTAGATTATGTCTAACAAGATCTGTTGGCTTATCAAGCATCACGGGTGGATCTCTGTTTGAGTGTAGTACACTCTGGACTGTGTTCAACCAGTAAGTAGATGCTTCTGGGTAAGGCAAAACAGCATTCTTTCCAGGTCACAAGAATCCACATTTCAATAATTATCCAGTATAGTTTATTATGAACATGTTTCAAATCATGTTGTTTAAAAACAACAACACCTGCACTAGAAATGGGCATACTATGTTCAAAATCTGACATAACAGATTGTCCCTTTAACCAGCCTGTGAAGGTTGCTTACATACCCATGGGGTGACATGTAACCCAGTGATTTACCAGTATTCTGACATCAATGATATACAGTAGAGGGTCATTTTATGATATGTTCATGGGGGTATTAAAATAGTGGTAAAGGTACAGTATGTTCAAACCCATTTTTATTTTATTTTACAGGTATCCAACCTTAGGGCCATATAGTTGAGAGAAAACAAGGTAGAGAGCGAGGGAGGGATAGATAAGAGTTGTTTTCCTGCCTGAGATAGATAAGGCAATAGAAACATTACACAAATATTAAAGTGGAACTGACAGCATTTTAGCAACATGAAATCGTATTAAATTGTATTATACACCCTCAGGAGGAATTTGACACTTTGTTTTACATTTTCTGACAAGCGAGCACGTAGATTTCATAAATTCTTAGAATGTTTGGGAATTACGTATACTAAGGCATTTGTGAAAGTTATATAGCAATATGGAGTGGGAAAGCAGCCGTGCGTTTTGACAGTTAATAGACACTGCAGTAAATAAAACCTAATAAAAACATCTGTCTCATCCAGGACCGGAGTCTACGCAGACCGGTGCGCCATAGCCAATCAGAGGTACAGTAGGCCTACGTATATGCAAACAAGCCATTTGTCACAAGTGCCTGCCATCATTCACTTTGAACTGGACTGTGTTTTCCAGACAACAACAACAAGATCAACAACTAATGCTAGCCAAAGCAAGATGAGCTAAAATCTAATGAAGGAACATTAGATAAAGCCTCTCAAACATTTTCAGCTACTTGGCCAGCAACATTGCACTGATAAACGATGGGGAATAGCCTGCTCATCCTTCTGCCAATGTATACGTTTTCCTGACCAAGCACCCGAGCTAAAGATGGCTAAAGTACTTCCAGACACAAATGAGAGAACACCTCACCAACCAGAGCTGATTATGCTGTTTACATGTTATATAGAGTGTTCGTGACTAATTATTACTTTTTTGCCTACGTTTACTGACAACGGTCGTATTCATCGGGTCTTGCACATTCGTAAATTCAGCAGTTATTCTGCGCTCTGGCACACTCAGACATGTGTGCTCTGAAATAGAAGTAGATAGCTAGCCAGAGTGACCACAAGAGATATGCTAACTGGATAACAGTCGTTCAGCATAGCAAACTAGCTAGCAAAGTGATTCACATTTCTTGCTAGCTAGCCAAATGACACGTGCATCTCTAGCTGTGTAGCCACCGAAAAACAATACGAGGCGAAAAAGTCAGTCACTCACCAACTCCTCCAATGACATAACGTCATCCTAGCAGCTAGCTAGCTAGCTGTGTAGCTAATGTTAGGCTCTGTGTTTTTAGCTTGCTACATAAATAAATATGCTAGCATATTAGATACATTATGACTGACTTGTGATCATTGCCCTTGCTAGTTTGATTGTATTGACATTTCCAGCCTTCGTCCGTTTTTGTCCAAAATATTGAGTCATTAAAACTATTTCGAGGCAGCAAACAATGCACCAGGCCAGCTGTGATTTACAACCTGATAGCAATATATTTTGGACAACCAAGAAATGTATTGGTGAATTATATTAATCATGCATTGATCTGCATCCATTTATTCTGCCATCAATGCCTTAGTGTACGTCATGGAATACTGAGTCAAATATAATCGATTTTTTAAACACCAAAAGTTTTTGTTGCATAAACTGGGAATTTCATATTTTTGACTGATATTATGATTGCCTGTTTGTTTCATATCTGCAAAGTAGTTAAAACGCTGTCAGTTCCACTTTAATTATTGAAAATTGCAGGGAGACTTTGTGGTGGTGATACTTCCCAAAGTCAATCAGGACCAAGGCTGAAGTACACAGTTCCCACATTCTGGCCCCTAATATCAAAGCTAGGCTTATGAAATATTGAGGGGGAATCTGTGGGGTTCCCAGTGACTACAGCTGAAGTTTGACTCTGTTCACAGCTGGAGTGCTAAAATATCTCTGCCTCTAATCTCACAACCCTGAGTCTAGGCCAACTACACGGAGGAGCTACTAATACTTTTCACTCTCTCTTCTCTCTCTGTCTCTCTCTCTCTGTGTCTCTCTCTCAGTATCATTAGCCGTATTATACTTTGTGGATTTCGTTCACGATTCTATTAACATCATGAATGTAAGAACAGTACATCTTCATTTTCTGACCGCATTTTTTGTGTGAAAAATGATATACAACAATCCCAAATCTTGCATCATACCTGATGTGGATGATAATTGCTGAAGTAGATATGGAGTAATGATTCTGGGACTCCGAATCATTGCATGAACACATATGAGAATAATTAAAAATAGATACTTTGATTTACTGCAATCACCAGTGCTGCTGAATTCTAAAAGTGGGTGGTGTTATTCCAAATTTCCTCAGGAGTTAATCTGTGAATCCTGTGAATCTATTCATGGGTTCCCTGGGAAATGAAGGGAAGAAAAACTAGCAAACAAACTAACAAATGACGTCAAGGTTGGCCTCTTGCAATCAAATTCACACGATCAGCCTGTTGTTAGAAATAAGTGGCTATCCAGTCAAGTGATTGCTAAGCACAATATTCCTGTCATACACTGTCTGATGTTTATAATCAAATTATTCAGTCTGTAGTTACAAGCTTAAGCAATCTCTTTTTAGTCTGCACTGGCTTGATCATAAATATTTACGTATCTGCTTGGTGTTGGCTTTAAACTGGTGGTATTGTTTGCCTATGGTCTGTGTTTTGTCTAAATTCAACTGTGATGGGAGAGCCAGGATTCGAACTCATGCCACAATTCCACAACATAGCTAGCATGTTAATCACTAACAACTAACCTACTAAAACCATGGCCTGGGATGACACTAGTTTAGGAAGGCAGTAGCAATGCTAATATGTGACCACCTGCTACATAAAGCACCATATCAGAGTGAAAGTTGAGGAGTCACTATGCTCTCCAATTTCACATGTTCTTGAAAGTTGTCTCATGCATGAATTGAAGTGCTTTCCTAGTATTTGAAAGGTATTTTATTCCACTTACTCACTTATCCCTTCGAAAAGACCCACAATGCACCTCTGAAAAGGATCAAAACGATGATTAAAGTCTAACATTGATCAAGTTCTTCACATTACATAATACACCGAATTAGGACTTCAAGTCATGGGCAATGTGATGGTCTTAAACCCTAAGTTGATCTAAAGCTCGCTCAGCAAGAGAAGGGAATGCAGCAACCGAAAACCACACAAGCCTCTTACGATTCTTCTTCAGTTAACTCCGGATTAAAATTATTGTCTTTTGCAATCCTATTCTTTATTCCAGGAATGCATTATGATAAAACTTGGGTTTGATGGGGCTTACTTGGTACAAATACTTAAGGGTAATCCTAATGGGATGCTACTATATGGATTGTACTTGGCATGTACAGTACACTCGTACTTACACATGATAAATACACACAAACACACACACTGTCACGACTTCCGCCGAAGTCGGTCCCTCTCCTTGTTCAGGCGGTGTTCGGCGGTCGACGTCACCAACCTTCTAGCCATCGCTGATCCATTTTCCATGTTCCATTGGTTTTGTCTTGTCTTCCTTCACACCTGGTTCCAATCCCATCAATTACATGTTGTGTATTTAACCCTCTGTTTACCCTCATGTCCTTGTCGGTGATTGCTTTATTGTATGTTATGTGCAAGTCATGTGTCGGTGTGCGACGGGTTTTGTACCCACTTTTATTATTTTGTATATTTTGGTTTTCTGAGTTTTGTGAGCACTTATTAAACGACTTTGTTTATACCAAGTTCATTCTCCTGCGCCCTGCCACCAGCACGCACCCATTACACACACACACACATACTGACATGTATGCATGCACGCACGCACACACACTTACAAACACACACACAACCTTGACCTGCCTGGCTCAATAAGTGGCTTATTGAATAGTCTTTTCTAAATATACTTTTTATTGAACAGTTTTTATTATAGCTTTCTTTGATGCAACATGCTCATCGTATACATGCTATAGACGGGGAGAGCGAATCAATTAATGGCAAACACGTTTGCTTGTATGGGAATACAATATCTCTTCAGTTGATTTGGAAAGAACTTACTCAGACAGCAAATGTTCCCATTTTATTAGTTCAAGATACTGTATTTTATCATGTTACATAATGCAAGGCCACATATTGCCACATTGTCTTTTTTTACTGACTGTTGTGCTCTTTTTATTTGTATATAGGGCCCACTTTGCTTCTTTATTTAGATTCTGCACTGTTGAGGAAAGAGCTTGCAATAAGCATTTCACTGTACCGTTTACACCTGCTATATCCTGTGCATGTGACAAATAAACTTTGATTTGATATGTACAGTACATTGCAAGGTAATTATCTTGGCATATTCTTTACATATTCAAAACAGGGATTTGTGTCACAGTAGCGTCCATAAACAATCCAACATTTTTATACTATGTGATACAGTCTGAGGCGTATTAAATCAATAGCATCAGGAGTTTCCTGGTAAAACAACATGGCAGCCCAGTTCTGTGAGAAACAATGGAGTTTGATCACTGAATGTTTGTTGACAAAAAAATTCACTGAGACGAACATTAATGCAAATACATTGTCTTGCTCTGAGGTGTCAGTGTTGTTTTACTGGAAAACAAGTTTGTTTGAATAGTCTCCAGGGCTTGTTGTTTTCATCAATGTCATACTGCAGTCAACATGTGATCCATTCCAATACAGTGCAGCTCGATGCATACACCCATAACCCCCAGGCATACTGCATCCTATCAACATATGCCAATCACGATGATAAGCCAATCACGTCGTCAGATGACGAAACAGGATAAAGGAGAAGGTCAGGCAGTGACATAACCAATACGATGGCCTGGTTGCTCCATTCATAACTGGTGCTCAGTGTCCATTTATTTCAGAGTGGGAGATTTGAGGCCGACACGTCTCCCTGCAGCGTGACACAAAGGGCCGCTGGGAGAAAAAAATGCAATCTTCATCCATTTTTTTTAATGTCTCCTTGAAGGTCAGGTTTAGCAATTCCAATTGGGTTCCAATAGGAGTTGAGTGCTCCTCTGATAAGGGCATGGGCATGCTTAAGTCAGCAGGGAACACAGACACGAGGGAAGCTTTTATGATCATGGTCACCTTTTATTTATTATAGAGTATATTCTCCGGATTCCCACGGGGCCAAGCAACAGTGGTACAAGACAAGACTTCTGGCCGCTTTATCTCTTACAGGTGTATCATTTGCCCTCTTTCATTCTTTCTCTCATTCTCTTTCTCTTTCTTTTTCTACACACACTCTTTCTGTTTGTCTGTCTCTCTCTGTCTTACACACACACACACACAAACACATACACATACACACATAGGGCTGTGGCTGTCATAAAATTGTGTCAGCCGGTTATTGTCATGCAAAAGACTGCTGGTCTCATGGTAACTGACCATTAATTAACATAAACACGTTTAGCATCTCCAGGCCTCCATACATACAAGCTGCATACAACCCGATGCGCGCCTTTAATATACATTATCACAATACATCTATAATTTATTTTAGGTAGATCTAAAGAAACATTATGATATGAAGAAAATGTATTTCAGAAGAACAGATGTTGACCTACTCTTTGTTATCTGGCTATGCTCCATGCCATAGGCTATAGGCGTGTTCGTTTAATAGAAAATATGTGCTTATAAGTCCCATGGCATTATTTTATATTATATGATTTTATAGTAAGAGAATATAGTTGAACTTAGCTGAATAAAATAAAAAATAATATTTTTCCCATTCCAGAGCGAGTGTGCATATGAAGTAGCTATGTTGAGCGTAAAAGTGATCATTTGAAACAGGTCCTATACGCTAGATTTAGAGTTACTTGGCAACTTTACTGTAGTTGTGAATGCTACAAACCTTAGAATGCCTTATAAATCAAAACATATATTGGCTGCATGATGCAAATAGGCTATTGATGATTTGAGAAAGTCACCAAAAAATACATATCATCCGTATGCACTGGAATAGCGAATGGAGGCCACTTTCCAGACAGTCAATTTTTCACTCACTTTGGGTACTGCGGTTATTTTGCTGCAGGACAGGTGATATTCCGCCCAAACTCTGTATGCTATGGTCTCTCCAACCTTGTTCCTGCAGCTACCCAGAGCTTAATTTGGAAACCAAGTAAAATCTGATCTGGAACATCGATAGTAACATGTTTTCACAACAAAACATATTTCATTAAACTGTTGACAGCCCCTCTCTCTGCACGCCGGAGAGAGGGGAGGAGATGACAACACACGTTGGTGAGATATTCTGTAGCTAAAGGTAATGTGTCAGCCTATTAATAATGAAATGCCCTACTGCTAGGCTATTCAATATCAATTACAAATTCACTATAATTGTAGGCTAACTCTGAATTTGTTTTATTTAGGCTAGACCAATTATGTACGAAATATTCAATATTATATTTTTCTGCCATGTGTAATATGCGATAGGCTAAGTATTGTATAACGGCAGAATCATAATTTTTTCGGGCTTGGGCTCATTTATAGGACTATGCATATGCATAAGCTCGAATATGCATATGTTAACGCATGTCCAGAGTGCATAGGAGGAGATGATCATGACTCAACGGTCACGTACAATGTTACTGTTACTGTGGACTCATGACAGCCTGTGTGGTGGTAATAGGGTCACCACAACTTCCCGACACACACACACACACACACACTCATTGATAAGTTTGCTAATTTTGAATAAAAGACAGACTTATCTCTAATTACACTTTACCAAGACATCTTGTCTTTCACTCTTGATTAGCTTTTGTTACTCTTTTTATGTTCTATTCCCTCAACAAAATAACAGGTGTAAACTTTCCCCATGGAAATTGGCACTTCTGAGTGTCTCTGGCATCAGTGCTGTGTCAGAGAAAGCTGTAAAAAAGACTGTTCCTATCTATTCAATAAGTCAATAAGTCACCATTAAGCCAGCCAGGTCAAATGTGTGTGTGTGTCTTCAACTTCAACTATGATGTAAACATATAAGAATTTCCCTTCCTACAAACAACACTTCATTGTAATGCTAACCCTTACTTCTCCAGTAACACACCATATATACTGTACTGTATACTCCCAGTCTTTCCAAAGGTAGATGCCTTTCCCTACAGGTTTATGTTACAACGCGCTCCAACTCCGAGTGTAAAACATGTTGGGATTGATGAGTGGTGAAGCGGGACAATTAAGGACATTCCGACCGCTTTTAATTATCGGACAAATGAGAGGGGAATGAATCAGGTCGCTTTCCTCTCCTCGCCACCCTCCAGCCATAGTGGAATGCTGGGTAATCCTTTTGACTGGCTGATTAATTGAAACGCGGTATGGAAGCTGGGCAGCGGTGGGGGGATGGAGGGCCGGGAGGGTCAAAATGCACTAAACTGTCTGCCTTGACCTCTAGTTGTTCACTGAGCCCACCGCTGAGATGGATGAAGCCTATGCAGACGAGGCCATTGTCCGATTGGAAATTATACATGAATTGGCAAGAGAGAGTGATGAGGAATTAAGGGAAGGAGAGCTAGGAGGAATAACAACAGCGTGAAGAGTATAGTTTAGAATAAAGAGTGTATACCCTAATGGTTGGTTTTGAGGATACATCAGACATGAAAGCTCATACTGGCTTTAATTAGTTGTGATACAGTGCTTAATAAAAACAAAAAACTTTTAAGTAGCCAGTTAACATACAAGAGATTAACTTTCTATTTTGTATAGATTTTTTTTTACAAATGTACACACCCACACACACACTAATCGGGCTAACTGGTCCCTCAGTGTCCATTGCTACAGCTCATTTGCTGTGGTGGTATGAAGGACAATGCTACACTGGCCCATGAAACCCCCCAAAGACGAACGGGGTTGTCAGAAGCACAGTGTCTGGAAACCAATAAAGATATATAAAAATGCAGGGCCCCTCCAAGCCGAACAAAAGCTGCCCTCAGAGTAGAACGGATGAATGAGCCAAACAAATCAATGTGGTGAGAAGCAAGGGAGAGACCCACTAAATCAAATGTAATTAGCCGAGGTTTACAATGGTTGCTCCATATTTACCTAAGGCCATCTTTGAAATAGAAAATGTTGGCCTGACTGTGTGGAACGGAAGGGAGAAAAGAAAGATAGAGCAAGCTAGTTGACTTGCTTCAGAGGCTTAACGCAAGACAGAAAAGTCTTTAGAATTACAGCAAAAGTTAGGGTTGCTATTTGGACACTGAGAATAGAACTGCCAAACAGACAATGAACTTCGGACCTGCAAGATCCTCTCTGAAAACTGCAGTAACAAGTCTCAGTTGGTGGCAGCCACAGTCGAAAAGCCCTCCTTACTGTATTGCAGCTCTGTGAAAGCAGATACCATCACATTGCTTTCAGTCCAGATCAGTTGAAATTGTTTCTCTGTTAATGCAAAGCAGATGAGTAACAATCAGGCCCATTCAATTGTGTTTAACTTGGGGGCCGGATACCTGTTTTCCCTCCGCTCCCGCAACGCATTACAAAACACTTTGCCTCTATCGGTTGTCAACTTTGCACTCAAATTATGAAAGCGTTCAGCAGAAACTCAAGGTTAATAGCTCTAACTTCACAGCAAGGGCACGTCTGTTTGTCTCTCTCTCTATTTCTCTTTCTTTATTTCTCTCTCTCTCTCTCAGGAGCACAGCATGAGGCACAATGGTAAACAACAAAACACACGGACATGAATTATTCAGGAATTCGCAGAAGCAAATTACACATGAGCTGATGCCCCTTAAGATATAGCCAAACACAAACAGCTGGCAGCAGGTGAGCTAGGCCAGGGCTGCCATGTTGACTCACCAGGGAGACTGGTGAGGACGTGCACAGTCACAGAACACACCTGGACCACAGCTATCATTAGGAATGACCTCTGACCTCTGTTTGGTATAGACAAAAAAGACTGTTGCATAATGTAAGAAGTTTGTTTTGTGAACAACAATTGTGTGATGAGTAACCTTGCCTGAGAGCTGAAAACTTGTGTTAGGTCCCAGAGCTAAGGGCTGACATAGATGTAGGATCTTCATTTTAGACACTTTTCTACAGCCAGCAGGAAAATAATCCTGCAGCAATAGTAAATGTGAATTATTATGTGTATTATAATTCATTAACATTTTTGTAGGCGTTGATACATTTTTCGTAAGGGAAAATCAAGTCTGAAATTTCTAAGTGGAAATTACAAACTTCAGAAGCCTTTTTAAACACACTATGCTTTAAATGTTCTGCATTGCAGGAAAGTTCCCCTGCATCAGGGTGATTATTAATATCCTACATCTGTAGTACTGAGGGTTCAAACACCAGTTGGTCACATTGGAGCTTTGACATGCAAGGGGGTCAAATTGGGGTGAAGCGTAACTGAGGTGAACCTTGCCTTACCTCCCCGGCTAAAGCCCCTGATAGCATGCTAACACAGTGTTCGGCAAGAGCTTAAGGATCGAACCCCGGTTAGATACTGAGGCCATTGTGGTTATAATAGTATGTTTTGGCTGATTTCAAGTCTCTGAACGACTCCTTTTAACATTCGTCTTCGTCCTTGAGACTGAGAGGAATGAAAGACTGAGATGGTTTATGAACAGCTGCTGTTGAGAGGATCTCCACCAGGGGGTTTAAACGTGCAATATGCAGATATCCCTCAGCTATTTCCTGGTTGCTAAAATTCTAATAGTTTGCCTAATTTCAGTTTATGTGACAAAACAAGCAATATAGTGTAGAGAATCATTGTACAATCTAAAACGCTTTTAAATATATTTTCAATAAGCTAAAATATTGTATTTTCAGCTGTTTGAAGCTGGTGTACAAATCTGAAAGTAAAAGACGCAAAAGCTTCTTAGATTTGCTTTCAATGAGAATGACAGCTCTATAACTCACATTTCTATGTGAATTTGGTCAGGTCAAAAAGTTACATATTGAAGCTTTGAGTGCTAATTCGGTGAGGGCTGAAGAGGTTAACAGGGCATACAAGTCATCTCATCTTCTTTACCCAGTTGGAAATGATTGGCTCATTGAGAATAAATCAGTGGTCTAATAGAATAGAATAAATCTTTATCATCAACTATTTGCATGGGAATTATTCTCTCTGCTGTTTCAGTACCTAACCCGATACACACACGACCGGCTGGCAGCAGCGCCCCCTGCAGAAGTTTGTGCCTTCCTTAAGGGCACAACAGCACTAGATAGCAGTTGGGATATTGAGGCTAATGGCCCACATCCCACCAGCTTTTACTTGTCAGCCCTGGGATTCGAAACGGCAACCCTCCAGTTACTGGCTCGCCTCTCCAACCTCAAGGCTACCACCTTTGAATACCTGGATATGGTGGAAGCTCCTTCTATCCATAGAATGACTTACAGTACATAACATAAATGTATTAGAGTGGGTGATGCTGAAAGAAAACGAGCAGATACTGGAGCTCTTGATGACAATTGATCCTGACCGGTGCCTGACACTCTCGGACAGAGGCAAATCACTGGGTCCCGGTCAACTGACCTAAAGTCATATACAGCTTCAGCACAACTGAGACAGCAAATGACTCTCACTAAGAAACAAATAACAATCAAGAATGAGAGGGTGTATGTGTGCTGTGTGAACAAATTGAGATTTAAACGGGAAAGTGCGTCGTCAGACAAGCCAGTGATTATGTTTGTGTTTACTCATTAATTTTCAGATGTGTCAACGATGCTGTGAGACTTAATCAACAGAGGATTGGCTGTGTTTACGACTGCAGCTTTTAATTACGATCTTCTTGCATTATTAACAAGGACGGTTTAGAAATTGGAAATACTGTTGAGTGTAATATCGTTTTCGGTTAGAAACGCACCCGAAGAATAGTGGGATGGGATGTTCAATCAGACAGATCATGATTGTCCTTCTAACTAATGTATTAAGCCATTTGCCTTGTCTTTTCAAGTTGTTTAGCACTCCCATTGTCTTTTACTGAAGTTGAATTTGGATGTGAATAATTCATCGATGACACCGCCATATCAATTCTGGCACCGTTTCCATTCAATTATCCTCCGCTAAAAAGATAATAATAGCACATCCTAATTCATGTACTCAATTACATCTTGATTCCCTGTTTTTAATTCAGCACAAATTCTAATCAAGATATGCAAGGAGGGAGATGTATTATTTATTAGGAAATGATGGCAATATGTTTGCTTACATAATCGTGGAAAATGCAGTGGGGGAAAACAGCGATATCAGTTTAATTTGCGTTCATTATCCATTGCTGGCTGGTGCTAGGGGAGTGAGATGGGAGTGTTTTCTGGCAACAAGGCGGCTCAGGGACATACCAGTGACAGCTGTTGGAGTAGAGACGAGTGGCAAGATTTTTTTTCCTCCTCCTGAGTTTCTGTGTGCCTTTGATAGTCATCCTCCAAGTTGCTGATTTGAATTACAGACAGCTCTGGCAGCAGGCAAAATCCCTGCTCTGGGAATGTCAAGTATTTACGTTGGAACTGTCTTATAAACAACTTGTGCCTTTAGGGGTACATAAACAATTTCCCATGGGGAAATACATGTTTTAAGCACTTGAAGGATGCCACTCTCATGTGAGATAGTGGATCTTAACAAAAGCGATATGACTTGCATATCTTGGAGTTTTGGATAGCAAAGGGGGTCAGTGGATCCGTTTTCACATTTTTCCACTTGATACTTTCTATCTTGCCAAAGGAATGAGATCCACAGATTAAAATGTCACATTGAATACCAACTGCAGATAACTGTCTCCATTTGCTTGTCTGTGTGTGTGGCGTGCTTGTGTGCTTGTGTTGTGAATGTGTGTGTGCATGTGTGTGTGTGTGTAGGGGGTGTTCTTTCGGTGGAGACACAAGGCATTAACTTGTTTCCAATATCTGGGAAAATAAGATTAGCTAGAGTTCCATTCTGTCAGACTGTAAGTAAGTAATACCAGGCTGGAGCTTCTTTCACTTCAGTTCCAAAGAGGTAGAGAAATATTTTCAGATGCAAATTCAGTGTTCTTGCAGACTTGGCCTCATTTCAGCAAGAATTCTCAATTCTCGTCGGATATGGAATTGAGGTGAATCATGTGAATGAATAGTAAAATTAGTGAGTTAAAGAATAATTTCCATATTTACTGTTCTAAGACTATCCATATTCATTATTTTAATTTCACAGAATTATTTCAATAATTCATATTGCCCTTAATAGACATACATATTTGGTCACTCATTAATGGATTTGGGTATTGGCCAGTTTTGGTCCTAATCTGATAAAAAAGTATGTTTTCAAGAATCATCCATATAGTATTCAATTTAATTTACTAAGAGGTTTCTATCTGTGTCTTCGATAAAACAATCTACCCCACTTATCTAAAAGAATGTACAAGTTAATGACACATTTGATCGTGATTTGAATAAAGTTAGATAAGTGGTTTTTAAGTATTGGCAAAATTAATTAGAAAATGTGATAATCTGATAAGCCTGGCATAGAGATTTTGTTGAGCGTTTTAATTAAATTAGATAACTAAGAACACTTGAACACTCATCATAAAACAAATTCAGGCCAAACCAGAAGAGTATGACACCTCTGCAAAACCATTAGGAAGCCGAGAAAGTGAGCAATCAAGACATAACTTAAAGGGATAGTTCATCCAAATTACCATAATCCTTTCCTTACTTTGAAAGTAGTCTATGGACAAAAGCATTTTGTAATTCGGGTGAAATATCCCTTTAACTTTTTTTATTATAATGCCCTCTATGGACAATTGTGTAAACACAGCAAACACTTCTGTGAATCCACAGGGCTACTCACCTCTCCAACACTGCCTCTTGATAACAAGATAGTAGGACAAGACATTGAAGATTAAACACTGTTGTTTAGATATCAGACAGTGGAGTGAAATAGACCCTTGATTTATAACACCTGGATTGATTAAAAGATACAGCAAGGTTGCAACGCTAGTTTAATAAGCAATAAGCCATGTCAAAATAAGAGTTATATGGTACGCATGGTTTTTAGATTGTGTTGAGTATCCTTGGTGAGATTAGTCATGAAATATCCATGTTGTAGGAAATAAAAAATATAGGTTTTTAGGGACACTGGATTCAGAATAGTTTTTATAAATCGAATGACTGTATAAAGGTTAGGAAAATGTCAGTCAGACTTACCACTGAATTTAGAGAGATACTGCAGTATATAAAGTTGTTAAATTCTAATTGAATTGATTAGTGTTATGCATGTTCATACATTTATTTAAAAATGCTTGTCAGTTGTGGATGGTATCCAGGGGGAGATTGCATACGATAGTTTTATGGTACTCAGTGTAATGCCAGCAGTGGAGGCTGCTTAGGGGAGGACGGCTCATAATAATGGCTGGAACAGAGCAAATGGAATGGCATCAAACACTTGGGAACCATGTGTTTGATGTATTTGATACCGTTCTACCTACAGTATTCCGCTCCAGCCATTACCACGAACGAGCCCGTTCTCCCCAATTAAGATGCCACCAACCTCCTGTGACTGCCACAGACCATTGAACCATGCTCTCAACTGTCTGACAGTCTCCTATCTGTTTATTACCAACATATTGCTCTAGGCACTGACACCCAGATGAAAATTATAGAGTGCCAAAAAATTATGATCATTATGATTCAATGTTGGTGGAATAGAAGATAAAAATGTAAATAATCAAACGAATGACACGCCCATGTAGTCTATCAACGTTAAAGTTAGAGCTTGGGTTCTACCCTTTTCCATGAACAAAGTAACTAAAACAATGGTACAATTCTCCAAACCTCGCTTAAACCCTCATAAAGCAAACCTTGGATGTCAGTGATGGGAATAAATGACCTCAGGCTGACCGTATTAGAAGAAACCTTGAGAGGAACCAGATGCCTAACAAATCAACCCTCCTTTGGTTCACACAGGGTTCTAGTACATACTGTACATACTGTGMATGATGGCCTGAGGGGTTTGTAGACCAGAGTAGGCTGGTGGGAGGAGCTATAGGAGGACGGGCTCATTGTAATGGCCGGAATGGAATTTATGGAATGGTTTCCATATGTTTGATACCATTCCATTCATTCCATTCCAGCCATTAAAATGAGCCCGTCCTCCTATAGCTCCTCCCACCAGCCTACTCTGTTGTAGACTCAGATTCATGGTGAGGAAGGCTTTTTACAGTTCCCAGCAATGGGCCTCATTTATAAACATGCTATGTGCTTCTACACCTGCATTGCTTGCTGTTTGGGGTTTTAGGCTGGGTTTCTGTACAGCACTTTGAGATATCAGCTGATGTAAGAAGGGCTATATAAATACATTTGATTTGATTTGATTGATATGTGTAGAACTTATACAGTATTTATTTTTATAAAAAATTACAAAAAAATACCCATGTGACATTTATCGAAGACTTCTTTCACCTCAGAAATTCTTTGTTTGTCTTGTTTGACTAAAGCAATTAAAAGTTTGGGAAATGCTGAAATCCCATAGAAAACAATCAATTTCCACACAACTCTGTGCTTCTCACCATTGAGGAATGAGGCCCTCTATGAAGGATTGTGAGGGAGTGTTTAGGGCCAACATTCCTAGAATTGTTTAAAAAATCTTTCAAAACTATTCACAAAAAGATCAAATCTCTCCTATTGTACTTCCCTGTGTCAGTTGTGAAATATAGTAAACAATTAAATAATGAGAAGATAACCCTGGTGGTCAGATCCTGATGAATATGTCACTTCCTTTGCAGTTTGTGGTCTTTTTAAATAGTTATGACCAGAATTGTTTCAATTGATATGAGAACTCATAACATTTCTCCATCTACTGTATATTTGCCCATCCTAACTCAAATAATCCATGTTTGTTTGTTACTAAGTGAAACTGACGGTGCGTGACAAGAGACTTATGTTCACACACCTGAAGGAGGACTACTGTAAACCCTATTTCACTTCAGTTGCCATCTTGTTCCCAAGAATAATACAATTAAACGATAATACAATTAAATGATTTAACACTTGAATTCATAGTAAACAGCCTACTGCCAACACACAATTGTCAAAACTGCAGTGGCTTGTTTAATTTAATTCCTTTCTTGCCGTCGTTTCAAATTCAACTGTTTTTGGTAGGGCTCATTCAGCTGAGGCAAAGCTAATGAAAAATCAACACACACTGATAAACAGCCAAAGTGGGTTAATTTGAGTAATCCTAATTACAGAAGCCTCTCTATACAGTTTATTTTCTCTAGAAAGTGACATAGACAGCAGAACTGTAGGTTTGAGTCCCAGGTGACACTTAGTGCTAAGAATAGGACACCCATTTTAAACCATMGTTTTTGATGGGTTTATAGCTTGGTACCTCCCTCAAACTGAGGTGATGCTTTGATAATCACAAAATAACTTTACTTGGCACATATTTGTAGTCGTATTTGCATGAAAGACTGAAAGACTATCCATAAAGAGATATGGCTTACAGTAAGTTAAAAGTTAAAAGTCCCTTCTACACCGAGTGCTTTGTAACAAAACATGGTCTATTAAAGGGATAGTTTGGCAGTGAAGCCCTTTTTCTGCTTCCCCAGAGTCAGATTTAAGGTTGAATTTTTAAGGTTAATTTATTTGCACCAAAGAAAACAAGTGATCAACAACAATACAGAAAAAAAACAAATGCATACAAAATGGTGTGCAGGTGCGGTTGGAAGCACAAGGGCTTATATGAAAACCACACCACAACAAAACAACATACCATACATAAGTACACAAATAAAAAAGCCACTAATCATAAATGTACAAATGTTCAGAAATCACAAAAAATTATAAACATTTCATGTTTTGTTTAAATGTGTGTGTGCATGTGTGGATGTGAGTGTGTGTGAGTTAGGCTATATGGAGAACATTACTGAGTAGTTTGGTTCATCAGCCTGACCCGCAGTCTTCACTTGGAGTTATTGAGGGATGATGATGTTTTGGCAATGTGAAGATAAGAATTTCTGAGTATGGTACTTCTGTATCTGATAGAGAATTGACTATGTGAGGTGCGGCACTGGGGAGGGTGAAGGTTATCGCAGTGTCTTGTGTTATATAGATGGATTTCAGAATTAACCTGGAAGAATCCATTGAAGAGTTTAGGTAAACTGTCTGGAGGTATGAGTATTTGTAGAACATTGACATCGTAAATAGATAAGATATTGAGTTTCTTTAACAAAGGTCAGATTGAGCCATGTAATTAGAAGAGGTGGCTAGTCTTGCAAATGTATTTTGTATGATGAGTAATTTGTGTAGTTAGGAGGCATATCTACTGGCCCAGACAATATTAMAKTTTATGARATATGGGTAAATTATGATGAACCAAACCACTAATCTTTCTGATAATACCAACAGATTTCATCACTTTGCTTCAGACAAAATGAATATGATCTTTCCAGGAAAACCTTTCGGTCATGTAACTAACTCTCCTTCCTCCTCTTCTTGCCGGGAAGATGAGGAGCAGGGATTAAACCAAGGCTGCAGGCGGTTGTGAATACATATAGATTATTTGCTGACGAAGACGAACACAAAACTTATACTTGCAATAAACTACCAAAACAAAACAAACGACGTTAAACAGACCTGAACTGGGTGACATAAAAAAACAATGCACCTCATGAACAGGAAAGAACGAACGAAGACGAGACAGTACTGTGTTGGTGCAATAAACACAAGACACAGCGACAACCACCCACGACAACCAACTGTTGAAACAACCTCCCTATGTTATGTCTCTCACATCAGAGGAAAACGAAAACACCTTGCCTCTGATTGAGAGCCATACAAGGTCAATTAAACCTGACACTAAATGAACAAAACCAGGACTGCCCACCCATCTCACGTCCTGACGCCACTAAACACAACATTACAAAAGGAAAACAAGGTCAGGAACGTGACACGTCAATTAGAACTCTGAGGAATCTAGTGGATGTGACTGGTTCCCTTTCATTCCCACCAATTGAAATTCTGGTAGTTTTTTATATATATATTTTTTGACAATAAATCTTATTCTTACTAGTGAATACAATAAAGTTTGATTTTTAAATTTTATTTCAAGATAATTTGTTTATCTGGAACCGTTCAGAAAATGTGTCCATGCATCAATTGGCTTCCTTAATTAGTGAATCAAAATTCYTGTGATAAAATCTAATTGGTATCATCAGGAAAGAGAATGGAAAGTACGGTAGAAGACACAGCAGCAAGGTCATTGATATAGATTAGCAATAACAATGGTCCAATTATCAAACCCTGTGGGACGCCACAGGATATCTTGGCCCTGGTAGAGGCACAGCCATTTGCATAAACAAATTGTTCTCTATCATAAACATAATTATATAACCAATTATATGTATAATCATGAAAACTGTAATAATGCAATTTAGAAAGTAATATTTCATGATCAACTGTGTCAAAYRCTTTGGATAAATCTAAAAAGATGCCAAGAGCGTATTCATTATTGTTAAGGGCTGTAAAGATTTCATCCACAAGTTGCAAAAGAGCCATATCTGTTGAATAGTTTTTTATAAAAAACAGTTTGGTGCTCATATAGAATACAGTGTTGATTTAAGTGTTTCAATATTCTCTTATACACCAATTTTTCTATGATTTTTGAAAAACATGA
>NC_036867.1:4935813-4962870 GCF_002910315.2 Salvelinus sp. IW2-2015 | reverse complement strand
TAGTGCACAGATATTGGGCGATCATTGTTTAAAAATCTTGGATATCCAGATTTACAGAGGGAATAACTTTGACAATTTTCTAATCTTTAGGAACAGTACGGTTTGCAATCTTCGGTGAATATATACATTAGAGCATGGGTTGTCAAACTCTGGCCCGCGGCCCAATTTGGCCCTTGGGGTAATTTATTTGGCCCGCGAGACAATACCAATTACTACTAGAGCTGGCCCGCCGGTATTACACAGCGCATTCACCGCTAATACTACGAATCCCATAAATGCTCTGCTGTTGTTTTTCGCGCGCCAATCAGGACAGGACCAGAAAGCCCTCTGTGGACAGTAGTCATAGCAACATGGACGCTACAACTGTCAGCGCGCTATCCTTCCCCAAATGGCGAAAAAGAAAGGCAGAAAACAGGAGCGTTCTGGACAAGTGGGGGCAGAATATCTGTTTTACATATGTAAAAGAGAAACCTGTTTGTCTTGTTTGTGGAGTCAACGTGGCTGTAAGTAAGGAGTACAACATTAGACGACACTATGAAACGAAACACCTGACATACAAGGACATGGACATGACTCAAAGGAGCCAGAAAGTAGAGGAGATGAAAAGAAGTTTGTTTTCACAACAGAATATGTTCAAAAAAGCACATCACAAAGTGAGGCTGCTGTAAAGGCTAGTTATATAGTGGCAGCAGAGATCGCAAAATCAAGCCCGGCCTTTAATGAGGGAGAGTTCGTGAAAAAGTGCATGATGAAGTTTGGTCCCTCGTATGCCCAGAGAAAAAGCAAGCATTTTCAAACGTGAGCCTGAGCCAGGAAACACGTAGCTGATCGCACATGTGATCTTGCCACCAATCTGTATGACCAGCTGATGGAAAAGGGAAAAGATTTCGTTGCGTTCTCCCTCGCTGTGGATGAGAGTGCGACGCATCTGGAAAAAGTTTATTTTGGTATTTAAATCAGAAGGCTGCAAATAGAAAAGAGGCATACGATTTTTATTTAAATTTATTTATTTAATAAATGAATGCCATTGATGTGTTTTTTCATTTGAAAATTCGATTTTGGCTGTCTCCACTATTAAATTATATATTGTATGGTAATAAGCGATGCTTGTTCCATATTCAATGTTAAAGCAAACTTGTTTGGGTCCATATTAAAAGGTTCATTTGTTCAATGTTGGCCCGCGACTTTGTCAGGTTTTACATTTTGGCCCACTGGGTATTTGAGTTTGAACACCTGCATTAGAGGCTCAGTGATTGAGGAAGACACTGATTTTACCAAAGAGTAAACCTCATCATGACCTGCTGCTGATACCTTTAAGTTACCAATTACTTCCATCACACTCCATTACATCAGGAGGGTCAAACTAAAGCAGAGAAGGGACATTTCCCTTAGTGTAATCCAAGGGATTTCCATCAGTTTTCTAAATTTTCTTTGACAGAAGGGAACCTACATTCAACACAAAAAATCAGAAATTCACAATCAAATAACATCAGGATCACTATAGGTCTTCCAGTACTTCCAACAATACATTGAGATGGGATTGTTGTAGATGCCTTTTTCTTATTCAACAGTTGATTGATGATTATCCAAGTTGACTTTATATTATTGAAGGATTCTTGTAATTTGTTAGTAAAATATATGTTTTGGTTAGAAAGTAATATTTCATGATCAACTGTGTCAAATGCTTTGGATAAATCTAAAAAGATGCCAAGAGCGTATTCATTATTGTTAAGGGCTGTAAAGATTTCATCCACAAGTTGCAAAAGAGCCATATCTGTTGAATAGTTTTTTATAAAAAACAGTTTGGTGCTCATATAGAATACAGTGTTGATTTAAGTGTTTCAATATTCTCTTATACACCAATTTTTCTATGATTTTTGAAAAACATGATAGTACAGATATTGGGGCGATCATTTGTATAAAATCTTGGATATCCAGATTTACAGAGGGGGATAACTTTGACAATTTTCTAATCTTTAGGAACAGTACAGGTTTGCATATCTTCGGTGAATATATACATTAGAGGCTCAGTGATTGAGGAAGACACTGATTTTACCAAAGAGTAAACCTCATCATGACCTGCTGCTGATACCTTTAAGTTACCAATTACTTCCATCACCTCCATTACATCAGGAGGGTCAAACTAAAGCAGAGAAGGGACATTTCCCTTAGTGTAATCCAAGGGATTTCCATCAGTTTTCTAAATTTTCTTTGACAGAGAGGAACCTACATTCACACAAAAAATCAGAAATTCACATCAAATAACATCAGGATCACTATAGGTCTTCCAGTACTTCCAACAATACATTGAGATGGGATTGTTGTAGATGCCTTTTTCTTATTCAACAGTTGATTGATGATTATCCAAGTTGACTTTATATTATTGAAGGATTCTTGTAATTTGTTAGTAAAATATATGTTTGGGATATTTCGAAGTAGGTGAGTAAATTTGTTCTTATACTCTTTGAAATTTGCAGAATTCAGGGGAGAAACTTTTTATACATCTTGTAAACCATGGTTTCCAGAACCTTTCTGCTGCTCTCTTACGTGGTTTGACTAAGGGGAAACAGTGGTGAAATACAGAGTTGAAAGATGTGAGAAAAGTCTGGTGAGTAGACTCCACATCGGCCTCATAAACATTTCCCCATGAAATATCATCAATCAACATCTTACAGTGCTCACAATTACTTCTGGTGAACCGGTGGATACCATGTATATGTCTATGCGTGCAATATGAAGACAGTTAGAGGTAGTTAGCGCAATAACTATAACAGGAACAGCTAGCATGCTAACTGCTCTCATAGACTGGTAGTCTACAGAACATAGACTTCCAGTCGTTGCGCTAACACTAGTTAGTAATTGAGCTCATGCTAGTTAGCAACATCTTTGAAACTGAACATATAAATGGCATCCACAAGTTCATCTTACTCTGGGTAAGCAGATAAAGGACCAAACTATGACTTTAATACAAAGGCATGTTTTATGTTAAARATCACTTATTGGTGTAGAATGGACTTTAAACTTGTCTATGATAATACTGTAAGTCGGCCATGCCCATATCTCTTTATGGATAAACAGTCTTTCATGCAAATATCACTACAAATACACCACATGGCCAAAAGTATGTGGACACATACTCGTCAAGCGTCTCATTMCAAATATGGAGTTGGTCCCCTTTGCTGCTATAACAGCTTCCACTCTTCTGGGAAGGCTTTCCACTAGATGATGGAACATTGCTGCAAGGACTTGCWTCCATTAAGCCACAAGAGCACTTGTGAGGTCCGACACTGTTGTTGGGCGATACGGCCTGGCTCACAGTCGGCGTTCCAATTCATCCTAAAGGTGATCGATGGGGTTGAGGTCAGGGCTCTGTGCAGGCCAGTCAAGTTCTTTCACACCAATCTCTACAAACCATTTCTGTATGAACCTCACTTTGTGCATGCGGGGACTTTCATTAGATTTTTTATTTTTTTTAACCTTTATTTAACTAGGCAAGTCAGTTAAGAACAAATTCTTATTTTCAATGACGGCCTAGGAACAGTGGGTTAACTGCCTTGTTCAGGGGCAGAACAACAGATTTGTACCTTGTCAGCTCGGTGATTTGAACTTGCAACTTTTCGGTTACTAACCCAACGCTCTAACCACTAGGCTACCCTGCCGCTACAGTCATACTGAAACAGTAAAGGGCCTTCCCCAAACTGTTGCCACAAAGTCAGAAGCACAGAATCGTCTAGAACGTCATTGTATGCTGTAGTGTTAAGATGTCCCTTCACTGGAACCAAGGGGCCAAGCCCAAACCATGAAAAACAGCCCCAGACTATTATTCCTCCGCCACCAAACTTTACAGTTGGCACTATGTATTCGGGCAGGTAGCGTTCTCCTGGCATTTGCCAAGCCCAGATTCATCCGTCGGACTGCCAGATGGTGAAGCGTGATTCCTCACTGGTATTGAGCATAGTGATCTTAAGCTGCTCGGCTATGGAACCCATTTCATGAAGCTCCCGATGACCAGTTCATGTGCTGACGTTGCTTCCAGTGGCAGTTTGGAATTCGGTAGTGGGTGTTGCAATTGAGGACAGACAATTTTTACGCGCTACACTCTTCAGCAGTCGGCGGTCCCGTTCTGTGATCTTGTGTGGCCTACCACTTCTAGGCCGTTGTTGCTCCTAGACRTTTCCACTTCTCAATAACAGCACTTACAGTTGACCGGGGCAGCTTTAGCAGGGCAGAAATTTGWCGGACTGGCTTGTTTGCAGGTGGTATCCTATGATGGAGCCACGTTGAAAGTCACTGAACTTTTCAGTATGGGCCATTCTACAGCCAATGTTTGTCTATGGACATTGCATGGCTTTTTGCTTGATTTTATACACCTGTCAGCAACGGGTGTCACTGAAATAGCCGAATCCACTAATTTGAAGGGGTGTCCACATACTTTTGTATGTGCCTTAGCCAAAATCCCAAACTATCCCTTTAAAGTGGGATGCACAAAATCCTGGTGAAGCACAGTGATCAGTTCACAATTTCAGCACTACTCCTCTTCACTCTGGCTTTTAAGATTTTATGGTGCATGTTCATTTACAACGTCTTCCTTTCGGACTATAACGAGTTCCCACATTTTCATCACTCCATCGGCTCAACATGCTTTTGACCTCTATTTCTCAGTTCACTTCAGCGGGATTATTGATTAAACAGAGGCCTTCAGAGGGTGGGAAGCTGAGTACAACTGCATGCCTTTAATTGTTTACATTGCCTGTATGTTTCTCGCCTTACCCTGAGATTTCTCTTGTATTGATTGCCATCTCTGTCTCAGATGCGTGTAGGACTGTGAAGCTCTTACCCTGACCTTTCGGTACCAGCTCCAAGTAGCTCAGTACACTGTGTATTTGGTTCTACAAACTGTGTATTTAGTAACCTATTGTTATTCTTAGATTTGTTTTCCCTTGACATGGTCAAATAACTAAAGCATAGATAGGCAACTTTTTTTCTAATTTGGAACACAGAAACTAAAGTTTTGGAACTCTCTTTCTTAATGGCCTATTAACTAATTTAAAGCCTGGTGATATCACCAGGCCAAAGCTCTGTCCCACCAAAACAGGCAGAAATGTCAGGACGTCTTTCCAAACAGCTCATTTTTKACTGCATTGGGCCTTTAGGCGATGGCTGAGTTATTGATAAATCAGGAAATCTGATTTTACGTGTCCATTTAAATCCTTTGTAAATTCACTCCACAATGGCCTATGAACTTGACACCTTTTCAGGGTTATCAAAGACATAACCATTTTAAGTTTGGCATTGGTATCTTAAAAAATAAGCAAACTACAAAAAATTWACTTTTTTGTCTATGTAACGCTAATGCTTAAAATAATCATAAAATATATTTTTCTCATGGACTCACAGTAGTCCCTAAAGAGTTTGAGAAAATAACGTTGATGCATTCAAAGATGGCCACACTATACCAGTAGATGCATATTAGCTCATATGCTAATATGCTAAAATACGTAAAAATCTTCTTCTCATGAACTATAGGACCAAATGACACCAGATTTGCAATGTCTTAACTTAGTTTGAGAAATAACTGATTTTATGTTTCCATTTAAATCACTGTAAATCCATTCCACAGTGCCTATACAACATGAAACCTGTCATCGCTATCATGGACGTCACTAAGATGACGCTTAATTGCTTAATTGCTTCAACATTAGCGAATAAACATGACATTTCTGCACTCTCATCCAGCACTTTGATTTGCTCATATGTCCCTCTGACTAAGATTATTAGAGCTGATATTTCAACCATTTTAGTAGCATGTTCCTTGGGGGAATGGAGACATAGAAATTCTCAGAACAGGAAGATATTTCTCAGAATCGTTCATGTGAGGGATAATATGATTTTTTGAGTTCACTGTCTTCTGTTGATTTCCAATTTCTCATCTAATGAACAATTCTTCTGCCATCACATGCTTTGTGGCAACCTCAAAAGCTTGTTAGTCTGTTTCTCTCTGAATATGTTTCAAATGTATGATAACCTTTTATAATAGCACCTGACTAAAGTTAGGGGCTATTAAGAAAGGTTATCAGACATTTGGCATTGGGTTATAAAAAAACAGAAACATTTTCAACTATATTTAATAAGCATTGAGGCCAGTGTTTTTTCTTGATTTATAAAATCCTCTAGATACCTTTTGTATAGGCAGTATTATCATATCAATTACAATCCCAACAATACAGTATATAACTGAACTCCTATTCCTGGATGCACATTTAAATATGGCTAATACTGTATTTGAAGGACTTCATAACACATTAATAATCCATACGCAATACATTAATAAGAAGTACATAACCATTTCATGAGTGCTTATTTTGGTTCCCTGACTACAAAACACGTTTTTATTTTYGCTAAAGGGGAACCTAGCTGCAGCTATGAGTGGATCAAGAAAACRTTTTGACCGACATCATATTCCGCAGAGTGCTAAACCTTTTCAATACTTGTGAGTTGCTAGCGCAAGAGTACCAAGTCCTTGGAGCAGCCCACGGCGGCATTATAATGCAGGTCCTTGAGGACTGTGAGGGGTTAGTCCATCATGATAGGAATAGTGTGCTCTGCCTACAGGGCTATAGTGGGACCATGGGAAATTGAATTGGTTTTCCACAGCCTGCGAGGATAGTTGAATTTGCCCCCTCACCTGCTGGTGGGGAATGAATTCCGTTGGGATAACAAGTCCAATTCTGGAAAGAGCCATTTAGCTTGGAGTTTATTTTATTTGGCTCTCCCAAGGAAACCATACACCTTGAGGAGACCTTGATAAAGCCCTCACAAACTGTGATCCTGCATCTCTCTCTCTCTCCCTCTCTCTCTCTCTCTCTCTCTCTCTTTCTCTTTCTGAACTGATAAGGAATCCAAATAACAACTGATTTTCTCATATTTTGGGGAAAAGATGAAGTAGATGGTAGGGTTGGGCAAAAGGTCAAAGTGTGTGTATGTGTGTGTGTGTGTGTGTGTGTGAGCGAGTGTGTCAGGAGAGGTGTGGTTTATGCATTGAATTTCACATTGTATTCTTGGTGTACACTTTGCATCATGGACGCCAGATCTCAAAAGTGATATTTTTCCAGCATGTTGTCTCAGAAAGGGGAGGGGAAGTGTTTGCAAATTCATGGAGGAGGAGTAGCCAAATGATTCATAGTGAGAGCTTGATCATGAATAATGCATCCTGTCCTACTGCACAACTGAGAGGAATTAGATATACGGTATACAGTAAACAGAATGCATCTACAGCTTTAAAGCCACTATCTATAATTTCAAGAGCCTGAGCCTGACACTTTGTTTGGTAAGCTGAGGGATGGGGCTTGGAAAATGTAACTATGAGACTGGGGTAATGTAGCCTATGAAATTGGCATAATATTTTTGAATGTCAAATGGTAAGATTAAAAGTCATAGCATAATGTATATACACTTTGCAAATCTTCTTCAATTACACTTACGAAGACATCGGAAAGGAATTCATGGGACTGAGGTAAAGTGAATATCTTATACAGGTGATTGGATGCAAAGTCTTTTAAAAAGGGTTGACAGAGTCTTCTCCAACTATGACTACTCTGTGGGTGTCTGTCTTTGTGTAGGAGTATACAGTATAATGTAGTGTCTATTTATGAGTGAGGACTCTCCTGAAACACGTACTGCTGGTTCCAGCCTTAAACACACCACCTGTATCTGATTTCAATTCACAGACTTGAYGAGTCAAGGTGATGGTGTGAGCTTGTATGCTGTTAAACGATCAAACCCACCATAGAAAAACAGAAACATAATCTGAAACATTTCCAAAGAAATTWGAGAAAAGCATACCTAAATACCCATGTCAATTCATGTGGAATTKTCTTTAAAAGCATACATTTCCTATGTAAAAGCCCAAGGTCAGGAACTCAGGATGATATGCAATTTTGCGGTAGCCTTCTGTCTCTCCCTCCCTGATTATTTATTTGATTTGATTGATTTCACCATTTGGAGAGGATTTTGTTTAGAACATCCAAACAGTTCAGGATCTTTTGAGAGCTTTATTCTCTGAGAGGCTACTGGSTTGTCGGTTGCCCAGGCAGAGAGCGTGATAATGTCAATGGACTGGGACTTATATCGGCTGAACTGCACATGCTATTGTAGCAGGGGATGCGAAGATGTACTATGTATCAGAAGTATCAGAATTAAAGTGTGTTGAGTGTGTTGATGCAGCCCAGCATGATAGGTGAAAAGTGTGACATAATGTTATTATTTGCCAGACAGTAAAAAACGACATCAGCTTTACATGACCCCACAGGGAGTTCTTCAAACCCTGTAATTACATATCTCAAAGGTCTAACTACTTTGTCATTATGTGGTAAATAAAAGTGACAGGCTATTTACATTTGCTGTTATATGAGGTGGTCTTGCCTAAGATGAATACACTAACTGTAAGTCTGCTAAATGACTTAAACAATTCTTTTTTTTAAATTCAGTAACAATTAGTCAAAATTATTTTGAATTCTCTCAAATCCCACGGCATGGTTTATACAAGATATATCTGGTAACACTTTCTATGAAGCCAATATGAATAATGCATTATACAGCATTATACATGTTCTCATAATGCACTAGTAATAATGTGGTATAAGCATAGTTATAGACACACATAAATACTAATAATTCTGTATACCAATAGTCCTAATGCATGGTAAGTATAACCATAATCACTTATAATGTTCAGAAACAAACATAGTGCTTCATAATTGCTGGTCACTTTTTCCTCAAGGATCATACACAGTATAATGGCTATCAGTGAGATGCATTTTCAATCATTATTACTGCATCATATTATTTGTTATGGTGTGTCATAGCGTACTTATAGGCCACTATAAAGTCATTTATGATTGCTTTAGGTAAAGTGATGAAATGCCTACGGTTGACACATATAATGCACTGTTACTATACTATAAGGCTGTTACTATATAATTAATTCAGTTAGATTAATTAATTTWAAAAAAWTTAAAAAACATTACTCCACTTGTGTGTAGGCCTTCAGAAAATATGCACACCCATTGACTTTGTCCATGTTTTGTTGTGTTACAGCCTGATTTTAAAATTTATTAAATTGGGATTTTTGTCACTGGCCTACACACAATACCACATAATGTCAAAGTGGAGTTATGTACTTTTTTGTATTTTTTATTAATTACAAATTAAAATCTGAAATGTCTTAAGTCAATAAGTATTCAACCCCTTTGTTATCTTAAGGCTAAATAAGTTCAAGAGTAAAAAATTCAGGGGTGTGAATATTTGTGTAAATGAGATATTTSTGTATTTCATTTTCAATATATTTGCTAAAATGTAAAACAACAACAAAAATTATTATGGAGTATTGTGTGTAGATGGGTGAGATTTTTTTTATTTTTTATCCACTTTGAATTCAGACTGTAACACAACAAAATGTGGAATAAGTCAAGGGGTGTGAATACTTTCTGAAGGCACGGTATCCTACTACTGTATATAATCCCTGCACAAAACACCCACTAACATGAATTTAGCAATGCTATGACATGGTTATACTATAAGAAATAAATGGGAATCTCAACATTGTTATTGAAATGTTGATGTTGTAACGATCTTCGTCTGGAGAAAGAGAGGAGGACCAAAGCGCAGCGTGGTAAGTGTTCATGATGAATATTTAATRGAACAAACTGAACACTGARATACAAAACAATAAAGTGAACGAACGAAAACCGAAACAGTTCCGTGTGGAACACACAGACACGGAAGACAACCACCCACAAAACACAATAGAAAACAACCTCCCTAAATATGGTTCCCAATCAGAGACAACRACAAACACCTGCCTCTGATTGAGAACCATATCAGGCCAAATGAAAAAACCCAACATAGAAAAACAAACATAGGTAACCCACCCAACTCACGCCCTGACCATACTAAAACAAAGAAATAACAAAAGAACTAAGGTCAGAACGTGACAGATGTGGTATGCATTTTGCCCCATTTGATAGTCAGAACTTAGATGTCAGGTGACTGTTAAAGAAAATTAAGAATAATGTCACCCAAAAATATTTTTACAAAGTGGAACATTTGATATTGTGGTAGCAAATGTCCCGAAATTAAACAGGAAGTGAAAGGGTCATAATTTGATTAACAGGGTTCAAAAGGGCTGTCACTCAGCGGCATCAATATGAAACCTTACCTGGGTTATATAAAAAGCCCTTAGTCCAAATCAAGCCAAATGTTTTATTGAGCTGTAAGTATCCATTATTCATGGAGTCATCATCGGTTTTGCCAAATGGACCTGATGACCTGCATATCGATGAGGAAGGATGAATTTAAGGAGCCCACTTGTCAATTCCTTTATAAGACTTGCCATCTTCTCTTGCTTGCAAATTTCCAATCTATCCCGAAAGGACACTTGGCRTCTGTTAATGTTTTATTCATATCCTGTATTTATTCTACCTTTACTTTACCAGTGAGTTGATTGAGAGCATTCTCATTTACAGCAACCAAGGGAGTGTTGCGCCTGGCCTAGGGAGGCTTAATGGGTTGCCTGTTTGAGGCAGAGTATGATCAGGTGAACATGATAGTGTGAGAGGGCAGGTGGGAATTGGACCAGATCACCAAGGTTAACACTACTAGTGTCATGTTGCTGTGAAAGGTTTCATGGGAGCTTAATTAAATGACCATCAAGAGTCAGAACCTCTGGTTAGTCTCATCAGGAGGATGGCACCCTGTGCTTCTATCGTTGTCCAGTGGCATGAAGGTTACCTAGAGACCACAGGAAATATTTCCTCACTACTGACCACACAACATGTCTTCTAACACCAAGTGGATTCTCCCCAGAAAATCTGCCGTTCAAGTTCATGCCTGACCCTCTATGCCCTCTATGCTCTACAACAAAGCTTCCTTAGTGTCCAACAAGCTTTCTCTACCCTTAACCTTGTTCTGAACACCTTCAAAACAAAGGCCACGTGGCCTTTGGTAAGAAGAATGCCCCTCTAACCACAGGTGTGATTACTACCTCTGAGGGTTCAGAGCTTGAGGTAGTCACCTCATACAAGTACTTGGGAGTATGGCTAGACGGTACACTGTCCTTCTCTCAGCACATATCAAAGCTGCGGGCTAAAGTTAAATCTAGACTTGGTTTCCTCTATCGTAATCGCTCCTCCTTCACCCCAGCTGCCAAACTAACCCTGATTCAGATGACCATCCTACCCATGCTAGATTATGGAGACATAATTTATAGATCGGCAGGTAAGAATGATCTCGAGTGGCTAGATGTTCTTTAACGCTCGGCCATCAGATTTGCCACCAATGCTCCTTATAGGACACATCACTGCACTCTATACTCCTCTGTAAACTGGTCATCTCTGTATACCYRTYGCAAGACCCACTGGTTGATGTTTATTTATAAAACCTTCTTAGGCCTCATTCCCCCCTATCTGAGATATCTACTGCAGCCCTCATCCTCCACATACAACACCCGTTCTGCCAGTCACATTCTGTTAAAGGTCCCGAAAGCACACACATCCCTGGGTCGCTCGTCTTTTCAGTTCACTGCAGCTAGCGACTGGAATGAGTTGCAACAAACACTCAAACTGGACAGTTTTATCTACAATCTCTTCATTCAAAGACTCAATCATGGACACTCTTACTGACAGTTGTGGCTGCTTTGCGTGATGTATTGTTGTCTCTACCTTCTTGCCCTTTGTGCTGTTGTCTGTGCCGAATAATATTTGTACCATGTTTTGTGCTGCTACAATGTTGTGTTGCTACAATGTTGTTGTCATGTTGTGTTGCTACCATGCTGTGTTATCATGTGTTGCTGCCTTGCTATGTTGTTGTCTTAGGTCTCTCTTTATGTAGTGTTGTGTTGTCTCTATTGTATTTTTTATTTTATTTTTCATCCCAGCCCCCATCCCCGCAGGAGGCCTTTTGCCTTTTGGTAGGCCGTCATTGTAAATAAGAATTTGTTCTGAACTGACTTGTCTAGGTAAATAAAGGTTAAATATACATTTTTTATAAAAGACCCTGCTTAGCTTCAAGAGCTAGCCAACGTTAGTGCCACAGATCAGAAAATCTGAACTATATGTATTTGGCTTTAGCATCATTCTCCAACAACACAATGACATATGGAAGGTACTGTACCTCTGTAGGCACGGTGTGTCCATGCAGTAGTTCAAAACCCATTGAGGCAAACACAATAACAGACCTTTATAGAACATTGTGGTGGGGTTAGCCTCCTGTTCATGGCTCTAAGCATCAATGGGTCTCGCTGTAAATTGACTTTACAAAAATAGGAGTACCAGTACCTTTTTTCTAGCTGAAAACTAGGAACAGTCAAGGACGTTAATTTTCAGGGCACGTGTCCTTTTTCTCTAAAATCACAAGAGGTAATGAAAGTAATACACTTAACCATATAGCCTCCTTCTGATGAAATGTTAAACCAATATCTTATCCTATGTCTTCATTGTGTCCTTTTATCTGTTTTAGTTATTGCTTTAGTGCATCTTTTACCCGATACTGTATGAATTGATTCAATATTTAACCTCCATGTTAAAGAAATGTTATGGTCTGCACTACTACATCATAATATGTGCTGTGTGGTTTCCTGGAGCAACCAGATTCATAAATATTTGACATTTTAGTCATTTAGCAGATCCTCTTATCCAGAGCGACTCACAATTAGTGCATTTATATTAAGATAGCTAGGGGGCGCCATGAGAGTTATTTAAGATACTTTTCAAAGAGGTAGGTTTTCAGAAGTTTTCGAAAGATGGGCTGTCGTGACTTTAGGGGGAAGCTTCTTCCCGTGCCAGGACAGAGAAGAGCTTTCACTGGGCTGAGCAGGGGCTGCATAACCGTAGGGGTGGGAGGGCCAAGAGACCTGATGTGGCGGAACGGAGTGCTTGGGTTGGGGTGTAGGCTTTGAGCGTAGCCTGAAGGTTAAGAAGGGGCCGTTGCCCTTGCTGCTCCGTAGGCAAGCACCAGGGTCTTGAAGATGATGTGAGCTTCGTCTGGAAGCCAGTGGAGTATGCGGAAGAGCGGGGTGACATGGGAGAACTTGGGAAGGTCGAACACCAGGCGGCCTGCAGATGGATAAATTGCAGGGGTTTGATGGCACAAGCGGGGAGCCCAGCCAACAGAGAGTTGCAGTAGTGTAGATGGGAGATGACAAGTGCCTGGATTAGGACCTTTGCTGCTTCCTGTGTGAGGAAAGGTAACTGCCAAACGTCTCATCTTTTTCATGCAAAATACAGGTAAATGCAAAAATAATTGAAACACTTGAGTAAATGAAGGATACAAAGTATATTGAAAGTAGGTGCTTCCACAAAGGTTCCTGAGTTAATTAAGCAATTAACATCCCATCATGTATAAAAATGCTGGGCAGGCCATTATTTTGGCTACCGTGGCTATGCCCCCATAGGATGACAATGCCCCTATCCAAAGGGCTTGAGTGGCCACTGAATTGTTTGATGAGCATGAATACGATGTAAACCATATGCCATGGCCATCTCAGTCACCAGATCTCATTTTTATTTGAAGCCTTTCTCTGTTTTCACTGGATAGGGAGCAATTTTCCACTATGTGCATGACCTTCACAACTTACTGTAAATCATTACATCTACATCCAGTCATTCTCACAGGATAATGAGAAATATAATAATATTAATATAATAATAAATATAATGTAAGAATATAATAACAATAAAGACTAAACCACAATAGGTTGCGTCATTGTATGAAAAAAATCACTACAGCGTGGTGCAATGAACAATCAGAATTCATTATTCCATAAAGGCATGTAAACAAAAACATAGATTTGTATTTCAAGGACTTCTGTGATGAGAGAAAAAAAAACATTGGAGGCATGCCCAGTCATATTAGGTATGGGAATATGAGGTTGAAAAAAAATATCACACCAGCCCTGATTTCAAATACTATTTGAAATAATTTCACTGGGCAGTGAACCAATGGAACTGGTATTCAGGCAAGCTAAAGCAAACACGTAAAGTAAGGGCTGTATCACACCACCCTAGCTGTCATATGTCCCCATCTGTGTCCATGCCACATGGGGGATCAGACAGGGTTGCCCCACCTCCCCTGATAATCATGTGCCTGTAGGTGCCACCCTGTCGTTTGGCCTGTCCGTCTCACCTATACTCTCTTCCAGGCTCCTTGTCACCATGGTGACAGCCACAGACAGAGAGGCGGAGGTGAGTGACACGGGCGTGGAGAGGCATTGAAGGCCTTTACCTGACCTAACAGCCCACTGCTGTCACACCTCTCTGAGATAGTGAGAGGCAGAGAGAGAGAGAGAGAGAGAGAGAGAGAGAGAGAGAGTGAGAGAGGCAGAGAGATGAGAGCAACAGGGAGAGAGGCAGAGAGAGAGAGGCAAAGAGAGGCAGAGTAAGAAAGGGGGGGGGTGAGGGAGAGAAAGCAAGGCAAAGAGGGATCCAACAGTGCCATTGGGGTTCCAGGTGGCTCGACATGCTCCTGGTTCAGCTTCTCAGAAAGCACAAGGTCAAGGAATTAAAAAAGAGAAAAGTAGATGAGTGGACAGAGGAGAAATGGCTACCAGAGAAATTATAGACGTCGACTGGCAGAGGGCAAATTGGCCAAAGCATTGGATTAAATGAGGCAGAAAATTAGAAAGCAATCAGATGGAAGTGTTTTTGTCCTTCTTTTAAGGACATATAGGTAGGGAGGTAGGTAGATAGGTAGGTAGGATTTTTCCCGAACCCCTAACAGTGAGACCATCCACAGAGAATTCTGGACTGACAATAAAATAAAATTAACTGCCAAACACTAAGCGTTTGCTGCCACAATGCTGCCTATTGCTGAGGAACTTTCAGAGTACCATTCTATTGACAATTAATGGTTTAAATTGACAATTTTATGGCATTCAGAGCCACTTCATTCAACTGAACAATTCCTGAGACCTTCAACTGAAATAAGCATACTGCACAAACACTGCACAGTGGGAATTTATTTCCCCATGAACAGCTATGAATTTAACTGACGCAAGTAAGCCGTGCCGAATGTCAAAAGGTGGGAAAGTGACTCACGCATCTCAAAGGGGATATTGTCTTACCCTTTATAACTATTTAAAACCCACCTCCATACCATCCCTCTTGATATCCAACCTATTGGAATCCTAATTAAACTCGGTAATTAGGATTTTTGAGAGGGTTTCACCTTTAATCCAAATTGTACGCCTCTGAATCTGAAAGTCCCTAATCCACTCATTACAATGCTTCATCAGCAGATAGCAGTAGAGGAAAATCCTAATTTCCTCACACCATTGCTATTCCTATTAAGAATCTCTTTGAGGACGGAGAATGAACAGGACATTTTCACTTGGACAAATATGACCTTTCTGGCTGTTACAAGCTTCATGTGATTCTACGGACATTGTACCAATGCGTCACATGTATTCTTCACATTCAACAGGCTTCCCTATAGAATAAGAGGATCACATTTCTGTCTAAATGTTAAATTCATTCATCAATAATACAATGAAAGAGTGTTTTAAACTCACAAAGAAACAAATTCTTGATTGTTAGTGTTGCATAAGCACGAGTCCTTCATTCTCTTATTATGAAAGCTCCACTGCATGGATGGTGAGTGGTGGACCCGTCTGGGTCAGTGAGTGCATAGATTGGGGTCACTGTTCCACACACTGGCTGTAGTGAAAAAAGCAATACCSACACACTAGGTCAGCCTCTTCTATTCAGTGTGGGTGGTTTTGATCAAATTGAAAATTATTCCGTTCACATATTATTTTCAGATAGCTCAGAATGTGCAGCTGACCTGTCCTTCAGATAGATGACTCATATAGGCAAAATATTACAAGTGTCAAAAGGTCCAAAGGTCAGTGTAATTGAGTTTAAAAATTAGTTGAGATTAACTTAATTTTGCTCACTTAAAGTCTCAATTAAATCATACAGTTGAAGTCAGATGTTTACATACACCTTAGCCAAACACATTTAAAGTCAGTTCTTCACATTTCCTGACATTTAATCCTAGTAAAAATTCCCTGTCTTAGGTCAGTTAGGATCACCACCTGATTTTAAGAATGTGAAATGTCAGAATAATAGTAGAGAGAATGATTTATTTCAGCTTTTTTTTCTTTCATCACATTCCCAGTGGCTCAGAAGTTTACATACACTCAATTAGTATTTGGTAGCATTGCCTAAAAATTGTTTAACTTGGGTCAAACGTTTCGGGTAGCCTTCCACAAGCTTCCCACAATAAGTTGGGTGAATTTTGGCCCATTCCTACTTACAGAACTGGTGTAACTGAGTCAGGTTTGTAGGCCTCCTTGCTCACACACACCTTTTCACTTCTCCCCACACATTTTCTATGGGATTGAGGTCAGGGCTTTGTGATGGACACTCCAATACCTTGACTTTGCTGTCCTTAAGCCATTTTGCCACAACTTTGGAAGTATGCTTGGGGTCGTTGTCCATTTGGAAGACCCATTTGCGACCAAGCATTAACTTCCTGATTGATGTCTTGAGATGTTGCTTCAATATGTCTACATCATTTTCCTCCCTCATGATGCAATTTATTTTGTGAAGTGCACCAGTCCCTCCTGCAGCAAAGCACCCCCACAACATGATGCTGCCACCCCCGTGCTTCACGGTTGGGATGGTGTTCTTCGGATTGCAAGCCGCCCCCTTTTTCCTCCAAAAAGTACAATCTTTGTCCCCATGTGCAGTTGCAAACCGTATTCTGGCTTTTTTATGGCGGTTTTGGAGCAGTGGCTTCTTCCTTGCTGAACGGCCTTTCAGGTTATGTCGATATAGGACTTGTTTTACTGTGGATATAGATACTTTTGTACCTGTTTCCTCCAGCATCTTCACAAGGTCCTTTGATGTTGTTCTGGGATTGATTTGCACTTTTTGCACCAAAGTAAGTTCATCTCTAGGAGACAGAATGCGTCTCCTTCCTGAGCGGTGTGACGGCTATGTCGTCCCATGGTGTTTATCCTTGCGTACTATTGTTTGTACAGATGAACGTGGTACCTTCAGCGTTTGGAAATTGCTCCCAAGGATGAACCAGACTTGTGGAGGTCTACAATTGTTTTCTGAGGACTTGGCTGATTTCTTTAGATTTTCCCATGATGTCAAGCAAAGAGGCACTGAGTTTGAAGGTAGGCCTTGAAATACATCCACAGGTACACCTCCAATTGACTGAAATGATGTCAATTAGCTTATCAGAAGCTTTTAAAGCCATGACATAATTTTCTGGAATTTTCCAAGCTGTTTAAAGGCACATTCAACTTTGTGTATGTAAACTTCCGACCCACTGGAATTGTGATACATTGAGTTATAAGTGAAATAATCTGTCTGTAAACAATTGTTGGAAAAATTACTTGTGTCATGCACAAAGTAAATGTCCTAACCGACTTGCCAAAACTGYAGTTTGTTAACTAGACATTTGTGGAGTGGTTGAAGAACAAGTTTTAATGACTCCAACCTAAGTGTATGCAAACTTCCGACTTCAACTGTATGTTTTTACATATTGTTTTACGTATTCTTTATTGAAGTGATAACAGTTGGGTTCATGGGTGCTGTAACAAAGATGCCTGGAGTCAGGAAGCTGGTGCARTCGGTGAGTTTAATAAGAACAAACATAGAGTAGATACAGGAACAAGAGCAGCGTCTGACCATAACACAGAAACAATAATTCCTGATAGGTGACAACAGAGTGCTAGATAAAGGGGGAGTAATCAGGGAAGTGATAAAGTCCAGGTGTGCGTAATGAAGGTTGCCAGGTGTGCGTAATGATGGGTTGCCAGGACAGGTGGTTAGTGGACCGGCGACGTTGAGCACCAGAGGGAGGGACCATTGCTCCCCATCCAGTGAAAACAGAGAAAGGCCTCAAATAAAATTGAGATCTGGTGACTGAGACGGCCATGGCATATAGTTTACATCGTTTTCATGCTCCAGCCTCATGACGAAGCCGTCCAGGAGGACTGCCCTTAGGGTGAGGAGCGGGCCGGTCTGGACGACAAAGGCGGAAATCTCGGATGATGTTGGGATCTAGAATGTTGTCCACCGGAACTCAACACCGCTCCTCTGGACCGTACCCCTCCCAGTCCACCAGGTACTGGAGCTGACCCTTACGACATCTGGAGTACAGGAGGGTTCTGAAAGCATAGGCGGGACCTCCCTCAATGTCCAGGGGAGGCGGAGGGGTGTCGTGGGGGACGGCATCAGCCAGGGGACCAGGAACCATCGGCCTGAGGAGGGAAACATGAAAAGAGGGTAAGATCCGGTAGTCATTGGGAAGCTGTAATCTGTCATTTCTTATTGACCCACCGGAGGACTTTGAATGGCCCGACAAACAGGCGGARAGGGAGGTTCCTGGTGGAAAGCCAGACGCAATCACCAGGATGGAAACCGGTCCGTGAGGCCAGGGGAGGCTGGTACCCCAGGAAACACTGGAAGAGAGACAACCCTGTGGAATAGTGACAAAGTGAGTTCTGGGCGTACTCCGCCCAGGGAAGAAACCGGGCCCACTCCCTCTGCCGGTCCTGACAGTGACTCCTCAGGATCCTCCCCAGCTCCTGGTTGGTCCTTACCACCTGCCCATTGGACTGAGGCCAGTACCCAGATGACCATGACCCCCAGCTTCTCCATGAAGGCTCTTCATACTCACGACGGTCCTCCGGAAGGCAATCGTGCCGGAAGACCTGCTGGAACAGTTCCTCAGTGACATGGAGAGCGGTAGGGAGACCAGAGAGAGAGGGATAAAATGGCAGGATTTGGAGAATCTGTCCACAAMAACCATAACAGTGGTGAAACCATCAGATGGGAAGATCAGTAACAAAATCTATAGGCAGATGGGACCAAGGCCGCTGAGGCACGGGCGGGGAAGGAGTTTCCCTGCTTGAGCATGCTGGGGAGACTTGGTTTGAGAACATACGGATCAGGAGTTGACGTAGCGGGCTACGTCCTGTGCCAAGGTGGGCCACCAGTACTTAACAGAGATAGATTGAGTGGTGCGGGTGATACCTGGGTGACCAGTGTCAAGGGATGTGTGCGCCCAGGTCAATGGCCTAACCATTACCTCCATCGGAATGTAGGTGTGCTCCGGAGGACACGTAGCAGGCGCGGGTTCCCTCTCCAGAGTCTGGCAGATGTCCACGTCTATGTACCAAAGCATGGGGGAAATGATTCGGGAGGGCGGTATGATGGGCGCACTCAGGACCGGAACTTCTCCCGACAGGGCATTGGCTTTGGGTGGTATGACAAGATGAAGTTGAATCTAGTAAAGAAAAGGGTCCACCTTGCTTGGCGCGGGTTCAGCCGCCTCGCTATCCGTATGTACTCCAGGTTCCGATGGTCGGTGAGGATGGGAAACGGGTCCGTGGTGCCCTCCAGCCACTGTCTCCACTCCTCTAATGCCAAATTCACCGCCAGGAGCTCCCGCTCACCGACGTCATAGTTCCTTTCTGAAGGAGACATTTGTTTTAGAGTAGTATGCACATGGATACAATTTTTGTGATTTAACTTGACGTTGTGACAGAACGGCCCCTACGCCCACTTCTGAGGTGTCCACCTCCACCATGAAGGACAGCATAGGATCTGGGTGTTTCAACAATGGGCAGAGGTGAAACGCCCCTTCTGTAGGCAGAAGGCTGCAGGATTCCACTCCAACTTACGGGGTCCACCTTTGAGAAAAGATGTGAGAGGAGAGGCGATAGAGCTGAAGTTCCTAATGAAGCGGCGGTAGAAGTTGGCAAACCCCAAAAAACATTGTAGTCCCTTTATGGTGGTTGGGACTGGCCATGACCTGACTGCATCTACCTTCCTCTCCTCCATAACCACTCCCTGCGGGCTGATCCGATATCCAAAGAAGGAGACGTAGGCCTGATGGACCTGGCACTTCTCTGTTTTGACATACAGATGATTCTCCAGGAGGCGTTCCAGGAGTACCCGGATGTGGGCAATGTGGTCCTCTAAGGTGGCCGAGTAGATCAGGATATCGTCAATATACACGACCACCTGATGCCCAAGCATGTCCTGAAACAACCCGTTCACGGATGCCTGGAACACCGATGGAGCATTGGCTAATCCATAAGGCATCACCAAGTACTCGTAGTGCCCAGACATCGTGCTGAAGGCCGTCTTCCATTCATTCCCCTCCCGGATGCGGATCAAATTGTAGGCACTCCACAGGTCCAGCTTAGTTTTTTTTTAAATGGGCCCCGCGGAGCTGTTCAATGTCGGCCGGCACCAACAGGAGGGGGTAGCGGAGCTTGGTGGTGATGTCATTAAGAGCTCTGTAGTCAATACATGGACGAAGACCCCCTCCTTCTTGGCCACGCAGAAGAAACCTGCCGATGCAGGGGAGGTGGAYGGGCTGATGAAACCCTGTTGGAGAGCCTCCTGGATGTACTCCTCCATAGCCTTTGTTTCAGCCACCGATAGGGGGTAGATGCGGCTGCGTAGAGGCTCAGAGTCTGTTAGCAGGTCAGTTACACAGTCCCAGGGGCAATGAGGAGGGAGACAGGTGGATTTGACTTAGCCCCGCAAAATGACTATGGGTCTTGAAGAAAACCTCCTTGAGATCATGGTAAACCTCCGGAATGTCTGCCGGCATGGCAACCACAGGACTCTCAACCGACGTGGAACCACAGGGTAAGGGAAAACAGGTCTTCCAACATCCGGATGCCCAGGCCGTGATCTCCATCCTCGACCAGAAGGTGGTGGGGTCATGGCGTTGGAGCCACAGGAGGCCAAGGATGACTTTGTGTACGGGTGCCTGGATGATGAGGAAGGGAAGGTTTTCTTGGTGCAGGGGTACCACAGTGACGGTGAGTGGTGCTGTGATGTGTGTGATAGGCCCAGATCCCAGTGGTCGGTTATCCAGCACTTGAACCGGTAACAGAGAGGAGAGCGGGTATGATGTTATGTTCAGGGAGGAGGCAAGGGCCTGGTCAATAAAATTCCAAGCGGCAACGGAGTCCACTAGAGCTGTAGAAACAACACATGAAGGACAGACAGCTAGTGAAATTGGTACAAAAAAGGGTTTGGTGGAGAGTGATGATGAAATACTCACACCTACCCCAGGAGACGGATGATCACGGGCCGTCCCTCTGCTCTAGTGGCTTCCGTGTTGGTACGAAGTGGACACTGTTGAAGCTGGTGCCCTTCCTGACCACAATAAGGACAGAGCCCCAGCTGTCTCCGACTGCGTCGCTCAGCCGCGGGGAGGCGTGTGGCCCCTACCTCCTTGGGTTCAGGCTGTGACTCAGATCTGTAAACAAAGCAGGGAGAGAGGCGATGGGAGTGCAGATGCTCCCAAAGGAGGTTATCCAGACGGATGGCCATCGCGATGAGTGTGTCCAATGAGAGGGTGTTGTCTTGGCATGCCAACTCTGTCTGGACCTCCTCGCACAATCCTCTTCTGAATAAGGTGCAGAGCGCTGACTCTTTCCATCCACTGGATGCTGCCACTGTACGGAAGGTGAGGCCATACTCCGCAGTGGTCTGGTCCTCCTGCCGCAGTCGGAATAGGGGCTCACCCCCCTCTCTGCCCTCCGGTGGATGATCGAAGACTCCTCTGAACAGAGCCATGAACCTCCCATAGGAACCCACGTCCTCCAGATGGCCATAGCCCACTCCAATGCCCGCCTGGTCAGCAACCTTGGACCTCTCGTTGGTGGGGGGCTCCCGTTTGATGAGCAAAATAGGGGGAGCACAGGAGGAGGAGGCCACGGCATTTGGATGGAATCCCGTCATATTTGAGGGACAATGGGCTGGGGTGCTGGCTCGCTGGGTCGACTCATGATAGAAGATCCTCCGCTCGTTGAGGTGATGCCCCTTGAGGAAGATCTAGACGTTGAAGAACGCGGAGGACCTCATCCATAGCCGTCCCCAGTTGCGCCAACTGGTCGTGGCGTGTTGAAGTAGGTCTCCCTGTTTGCCGACCATCTGGGAGATGTTTCGGTTGGCTGCTGCTTCCATTCTGTGAGGCATCATTCTGTAATGAAGACACCGGGAGTCAGGAAGCAGGTGCAGTCGGTGAGTTTAATAAGAACAAACATAGAGTGGACACAGGAACAAGAGTAACGTCTGAACATAACACACAAACAATAATGCCTGATGGGTGACAACAATGGAGTGCTAGATAAAGGGGGACTTAATTAGTTCAGTCAAAGACAACACCTACTACATGTTCCAATTGTGCACGTTGGAAATCAGTGTTAAAACTATCACAGCAATGTGCGTCATGAATAAATACTTGCTGAAGACTTCTTTAAGAGTGCAACGTCTTTTCTGAAACAAAGAAGAGACCGCATTATGGGTTAACTCAAAATTGGCACAGACTAAAAAAGAAAATGAAAAGAAAAGTCTGAAATGTCAATAGAAATTCCATTTAAGTCTGGTATGACATTCAGGGCAATGAGCTATCAGGAAAAAGATGTTTCGAGAGAAAAAAAGAACAAAAAAAGAAAAGAAAAAAAGCCTTCTTTACCTTCTAATCACAGTCTGCAAATGACTTCATCCTGTCTCGCCCCTCCATATCAATCTCATTCCCCCTTGTATTATGTCTCTGTTTCTCTTGGACAATGAGTCCTGTCATTCTGCCAATCAAGCCGTGCATTGGTATTACGATAGGTACCTTTTATTTTTAATGGATCCCATCAAGAGCCAGAAGACTCTGACAAATAAAACATTTAAAACCCAGCCACAGTGTAGAGAGATGGAGAACTACTCTTATGTTCTTTTCAGACCATGGCATCAGTCTATTCATATCATTTGAACAATGAAGTCTGAGTTGATCTGTTAATGTTATTAGCGTAGAAAGTCATAACAGCAATTAAAATAATTGAAGGCTGATATCTTCCCTTTGCGATATGTTCTACAAAATGATACCTGATCTGTGGTCTTGATCCGTTGAATGTACTTTAAATTAAACATAACCTCTAAGGCTTAATGAAGACTTCTTAAATCCTTTATGTGATAACCTAACCCTATATTTTTTTTATTTAACTACGTAAGTCAGTTAAGATCAAATTCTTATTTACAACCCGAACGACGCTGGGCCAATTGTGCTCCGCCCTATGGGACTCCAAATCACAGCCGGATGTGATACAGCCTGGATTCTAGTGGCCGGAGACTTTAATGCAGGGAAACTTAAATCAGTTCTACCAAATCTCTATCAACATGTTAAATGTGCAACCAGAGGGAAAAAAGTTCTAGATCATCTGTACTCCACACACAGAGACGCGTACAAAGCTCTCCCTCGCCCTCCATTTGGTAAATCCGACCACAACTCTATCCTCCTGATTCCAGCTTACAAGCAAAAATTAAAGCAGGAAGCACCAGTGACTCAGTCTATAAAAATATGGTCAGATGAAGCAGATGCTAAACTACAGGACTGCTTTGCTATCACAGACTTGAACATGTTCCGGGATTCTTCCGATGACATTGAGGAATACACCACTTCAGTCACTGGCTTTATCAATAAGTGCATTGAGGACGTCGTCCCCACAGTGACTGTACGTACATACCCCAACCAGAAGCCATGGATTACAGGCAACAATCGCACTGAGCTAAAGGGTAGAGCTGCCGCTTTCAAGGTGCGGGACTCTAACCCGGAAACTTACAAGAAATCCCGCTATGCCCTGCGACGAACCATCAAACAGGCAAAGCGTCAATACAGGGCTAAGATTGAATCATACTACACCGGCTCCGACGCTCGTCGGATGTAGCAGGGCTTGCAAACTATTACAGACTACAAAGGGAAGCACAGCCGCGAGCTGCCCAGTGACACGAGCCTACCAGRCGAGCTAAATCACTTCTATGCTCGCTTCGAGGCAAGCAACACTGAGGCATGCATGAGAGCATCAGCTGTTCCGGACGACTGTGTGATCACGCTCTCCGTAGCCGACGTGAGTAAGACCTTTAAACAGGTCAACATACACAAGGCTGCGGGGCCAGACGGATTACCAGGACGTGTGCTCCGGGCATGTGCTGACCAACTTGCAGGTGTCTTCACTGACATTTTCAACATGTCCCTGATTGAGTCTGTAATACCAACATGCTTCAAGCAGACCACCATAGTCCCTGTGCCCAAGAACACAAAGGCAACCTGCCTAAATGACTACAGACCCGTAGCACTCACATCCGTAGCCATGAAGTGCTTTGAAAGGCTGGTAATGGCTCACATCAACACCAATATCCCAGAAACCCTAGACCCACTCCAATTTGCATACCGCCCAAACAGATCCACAGATGATGCAATCTCTATTGCACTCCACACTGCCCTTTCCCACCTGGACAAAAGGAACATCTATGTGAGAATGCTGTTCATTGACTACAGCTCAGCGTTCAACACCATAGTACCCTCAAAGCTCATCACCAAGCTAAGGGACCTGGGACTAAACACCTCCCTCTGCAACTGGATCCTGGACTTCCTGACAGGCCGCCCCCAAGTGGTGAGGGTAGGTAGCAACACATCTGCCACGCTGATCCTCAACACTGGAGCTCCCCAGGGGTGCGTGCTCAGTCCCCTCCTGTACTCCCTGTTCACYCACGACTGCATGGCCAGGCACAACTCCAACACCATCATTAAGTTTGCTGACGACACAACAGTCTGATCACCGACAATGACAAGACAGCCTATAGGGAGGAGGTCAGAGACCTGGCCGGGTGGTGCCAGAATAACAACCTATCCCTCAACGTAACCAAGACTAAGGAGATGATTGTGGACTACAGGAAAAGGAGCACCGAGCACATCCCCATTCTCATCGACGGGCTGTAGTGGAGCAGGTTGAGAGCTTCAAATTCCTTGGTGTCCACATCAACAACAAACTAGATTGGTCCAAACACACCAAGACAGTCGTGAAGAGGGCACGACAAAGCCTATTCCCCCTCAGTAAACTAAAAAGATTTGGCATGGGTCCTGAGATCCTCAAAAGGTTCTACAGCTGCAACATCGAGAGCATCCTGACCGGTTACATCACTGCCTGGTACGGCAATTGCTCAGCCTTCGACCGCAAGGCACTTCAGAGGGTAGTGCGTACGGCCCAGTACATCACTGGGGCAAAGCTGCCTGCCATCCAGGACCTCAACACCAGGCGGTGTCAGAGGAAGGCCCTAAAAATTGTTAAAGACACCAGCCACCCCAGTCATAGACTGTTCTCTCTACTACCGCATGGCAAGCGGTACCGGAGTGCCAAGTCTAGGACAAAAAGGCTTCTCAACAGTTTTTACCCCCAAGCCATAAGACTCCTGAACCGGTAACCAAATGGTTACCCGGACTATTTGCATTGTGTGCCCCCCCAATCCCTCTTTTACACTGTTGCTACTCTCTGTTTATCTTATATGCATAGTCACTTTAACTATACATTCATGTACATACTACCTAAATTGGCCCGACCAACCAGTGCACCCGCACATTGGCTAACCGTGCTATCTACATTGTGTCCCACCACCCGCCAACCCCTCTTTTTACGCTTCTGCTACTCTCTGTTCATCATATATGCATAGTCACTTTAACGATACCTACATGTACATACTACCTCAATAAGCCTGACTAACAGGTGTCTGTATATAGCCTTGCTACTCTTTTTTCCAATGTCTTTTTACTGTTGTTTTATTTCTTTACTAGAAATGCCCACCCCAACTCCACGCCCTGACCAACTAAACACATCCCTAATCATTCCGTCATTAACTTACTATTACATAACAAGTAGACACAACTAGGGATAACAGATATAAGACAGAAACGTAGTACAACATTTTGATTGTAAAGAAATTAAACAGGAGTGAAGGTTCAACACATCAAAACTATGAAAATAACACACATATGGAATCATGTAATAACAAAAAAAAAGTGTTAAACAAAATCTAAATAAGCTGTCGTCAAGGCAAAGGGTGGCTACTTTGAAGAATCTCAAATATAAAATATATTTTGATTTGTTTACACTTTTTTGTGTGACTACGATTATTTCATAGTTTTGTGGTCTTCAATATTTTCTACAATGTAGAAATAGTCAAAATAAAGAAAACCCTGGAATGAGTAGGTGTGTCCAAACTTTTGACTGGTACAGTATTAAAAAAATATTTGAGGAAGAAAGCCCATACAACACACTTGAATAACAGATTCACTACATGGAACAACAAATAGTGTGTCTCTCTATATATCTGAGAGATTAATAAGATCAGGAAACATATATTTTTTATATGTAGTTTAACCCCATATTTTTGGCATTATACAGTCTCCATGTATACTTACATGAATATTATTCACTGGTATAGGGGACCTTCAGACGAGTCTTGTGAGGCCCATAGAGCTAAACAACCATAGAGTCTCCTGACACTTGCAGAGCAAAACGGAAAACACCATCGTGTTTGTGAGAGTCTCATCTTTCCATAGAGTGGACATAGTTTGTAGGCCAAACCATTCAGACGCTACAGACGATTTTGTGAGAAGACCAATTTCGTGATGTCTCATGGTCTGACAAACACCACTCTAGCTCTGTCACCTTTCACGCAGAATGCAGAAGTGTTACATAGGCGGATTGAGACAGATATCTCTGGTTTAAACTGACAGATATTTCTGGGGATTTTTAAAAAATTATTCTAAGGTTTTGTACACTCAGTGTATTATACACCTTAAATGTAGTTAACCTGACATTTAGATTAATTGTTTACCTGGGCTGACCACATATATGGGGGCTCCCGAGTGCGCGCAACGTCTAAGGCACTGCATCTCAGTGCAAGAGGCGTCACTACAGTTCTATGGTTTGAATCAGATCAAATCAAAGTGTATTTGTCACGTGCGCCGAATACAACAGGTGTAGACCTTACAGTGAAATTGCTTACTTCAGGCTCTAACCAATGGTGCGAGGGAAAAAAGGTGTTGGTGTGTGTGTGTGTGTGTGTGTGTGTGGGTGTGGTGTGTGTTGTGTGTGTGTGTGTGTGTGTGTGTGTGTGTTGTGTGTGTGGTTGCTGTGGTGTGTGTGTGTGTATGTGTGTGTGTGTGTGTGTTGTATGTGTGTTGTGTGAA